>NC_040035.1:40870268-41218457 GCF_003713205.1 Coffea eugenioides | reverse complement strand
CAGCAACTGGCCGTCGGTGGTGCAAGGCAAATGGAGGAAATTGTTGCGACGGTGTTGCTTGTGCACCAATGGTCATCGACGCTGGCTGTGGAATAAACATGTCCCCAAATACATGATGCTATGCAGCCATCCCCCGATCTACTCCCGGCACTGGTGAAGGTTCGAATGCGGTGAATTGCTAAATCGGAGGCGTGTGCGGATGACCAGTATCCATTCCCGTGACTTGAACGCTAGGTTCAACAACGGTCGATCCATCGTGCTGATCATGCCTCCTCTGTCTACCACGACTAGACGAAGGTCCTGTATGAGATGGAACTTGTCAACCAGGTGTCTGGAATGGGACTTTGATGTCCTAGGATGCCCAGAATCGAATGGATCGGACTGTCCTACAACCATACGATCAAACCGTCTAAGGTACTACATCGAACCATATGCACCATCCATGATGGTCCAGATACGTGGATGTGCTCTTTCTGCGATATCATCAATATTCAAAACATCCTGTGTCTGCTGACCAATACGTTGCATAGCACCCATCTGGAACAAAAAAATGATCGCGCAGTTGTTAGGAATAATCAATACTGAGCACCTATGCTACAAAAATGGTTAGCATTTTTTTTTGGAAAAATCTCACTACGGCCGGGCTGATTGGATACGGCCGCGGTACTCATCGACCAATAGATTCCCACGCTTTCAATAATTTACGTACTACTTTCAATTTTTCACTTGGCCTTGCCGGCCTTGGTCAGGCGCCTGACAGTCAAATGTCAGGCACCTAACGCCTTTTGACTATTAGGTGCCTGACGCTTTTTTTTTTCAAAAAGCTGTCTGCAGCCGTGCCCAGTCAGCACGGCTGCAACAAGCTTTTTGACCCAGCTGACTGCTTTTTAAAAAAAAAAAAAAAATTATATGCGGCCGTGCTGAGTCAGCACGGCCCGTATAGTTTCAGAAAACCAACCTGTCAGAGGTACATTTGGCGGATTGTTTTTTTTTTAACGTATAATCTAAGAAATTAGCCTTCAAAACATGGCTTAAATTTTCCTACAAAAAAACGAACTTAAAATTTTCACCAAACAAATAATGATGATAGCTGACTTTTTAGCATTCAATTTGTTTACATATCAGAAAGGGTAATATTGGATATATATTGAAATTTTTTATTTATATCATCAATGTTACCAAGATGGATTTTCTATCGGGGGTTTCCATACATTTTCAAATATTAGGGCAGTGGTTGCAAATTTGCAATTGTTAGAAACCTCAGGGAGATTTCTGAAATTATCCCAAAAATAAAATAGTAATTAAATTTCAATAATACAAACAATACCTCAGAAGCCTAGCAGGCATAATTCATGATTCCCTGCTAAGTTAACCCAAAATTAGTTTCCATCATCGTCATCAAACATCAAAATCATCATCCATTAGTAAACTCTCACTTTCCCAGTTTCACACCTCTTTCCCAGAATCCTATTACTGCTTACCATTTCTTGATTTTCTTCTCCCACTACTCTTTTTTGGGATTCTACTTCTGCTACCTTCACTACCAGTACAATCTACTATTACTGGGTCTTTCTTCAATTGCTCAGAGTCCAACCCAAAATTAACCAGAAGGAAAAAACGAAAAAAGGAGTGGTTTGAAAGAGCGCTTGATTTTTTTTCAGGACCCACATGGGAGAGGATTCCAATCCGTAAATTTTGTGTTTGTGGAGTTATCATCCGGTCTGATCTGTAAGTTCGTTCTTCTTTACAGTTTTTGGCTGCCCAAAAGGAAAAGGGCTAATTTATTCAGTAAAAGATTCTTACTTTAGCTATTTTAACTTCAATTCTATGCTTTCAGTTGAGGTTTTAAGATGGGGGTTTTATTGATGTACTTTTGTTGTGGTTCTTTCTCATTTAGGTGTTGTAGAGAAATAGTTATAAAGTTTGTTGCTTTATCAGTTAAATGTTTAGTTTTATGCACTAAACACTTGGATTACCTGTATAAACGGAGACCCGATTCTCATTGCTTGGCATTTTGGACTTTTAAAGTTGGGATTCGGGCAGAGTAGCATTGAAATTGAATTGCTTGGCATTGAATTTTGGCTTTTGAATTTTGGAGACCCTATTGAATTGTAGCCCTGAATTTCATGTAGACAAGGATTAGCTTTAGAGAGAATTCTTGTCTCTAAGGTTGTATGAGTGAAATGTGCATTTAAATTCCGTTTGTTTGTGTTTTGTGATGCATGTATAAGTTAGTTAGATTGTACTGGAGCTGGTTATTTGAAGATGTAAGTATGAGCCGTGCTTAAGATCTGAATGTGTACAGGGATTATAGGAGGAGAGAGTAAAGATGTCAAGACCAATGTTGCTTGTGTTTCTGTTGCTTATTTTGATAATTACATCCCAATTTGAATGGAGAGAACAAGTAAAGAGTGAGGTTGAGTTGAGTCCAAATATATCGCAGAAGCAGCAGCAGATTTCAAAAAGGGAAGAAGCTGTAAAAGAGAAGGTAATGGATATCTCTTTTTGCTATTTCTGGTGTGCTGTTTTTGATCATTGAGGAGCTACTTCAATTTGCTCTTGTTTGGACTTTCTGTTTGTTGCTCTCATAGTCATAGTTACGTTATCCACCGGTTAGTGAATTCTCAGTGTGGTGTTCATGATTCCTTTGTATTTTTTTTGAACTTCAACACAATGGGATTTCCCTTTTTTTAACTATGCAGAAATTCTATTGTCAAAAGTTGAGATTTTCATTTTCTGAATCACAACGTTAAGGAATGTTTGATGTGTCCTTCGGTAAGAATCACCAATACTGAACCAAAAATGTTTGTATTAGATTATGAAGTACAATTTGGATACTGGAATTGCTCAGGAAGACATTGAGTTACACTGTACTATGTACCTATTTGGGCAAATATATCTTAAAGAGTGTGATTTACTTCTGGTGGAAAGATGATGCAGGTGCCTTGGTTAATCAGTAGGATATCTGCATTGGGAATCTGTCTCTAAATTTCCAACCAAACAATTTTCTAGGCTGTGGTTTGGAGAACTGGGAGAAGAAGAGAGGTCTATGTTAAATAGTTTTCCACTCAGCTGCATCATATGTTTGGGTTGTTGAAAGCATTGCAGTAAGAATTTCTCTGCTGACATTATTAATCACCAGTCTACTGCTTAAACAAATTGTTGATAGTCATAAGCTTGTGCTTGTGGAGATCCTTGGTGGAAATATATATATTGGGGTCATAAGCACCTTACTTTTATCTTCAAAACCAGCTTCCTGGCTATGGCCTCTTTTCTTGCGCGTTGTCAAACCTCAATTTAAAAGTCCAAATTTAAGATTGAAATTTGGCGCATACCTGCAATATTGATGATCATGTGGTGCCCCTTGGTTATCTGATATTTTCTACATTAGCGTGCAGTGGTGCATTGTTAATTTCTGTGCATGTCTAGAAGAACATGTTGTATACTCCTTCTAAGTTTGGTATCTTTAGGTTAAAGATAAGTTGATTTGTTGTATTACAGCTTTCCTTTATTCTAAGTTCCCTTTTGGCAGGTGGTGCTTCTAGGTAGTATTTTTAGTTTGAGAAAAAGTACCCTTAAAAGGTGTCCTGTCACATTTTGTAAATACTTCTGGAATTGGTTGTACTTGTTTTAAAGCTTAAATTCGGACCTTTTAGATTTTAGGAGCATTTCACCAGAAGTCACTGTACTCCCAAACAGGCACTTAGTATCTCAAGATGTGCCCCTCATTGGAATTGTGGGATGACTATTTTACCTGTAAATGTGGTGCTCAAAGTGCAAAAACGTAAGACCTATACTGAAAGATGGAATCTTTTTGGTTGACAAAAGGAGTATGTTAAACTTCACTGTTTTTGCTGAGTTTTCCTAGCTTTTCACAGTTTCAGCTCTTTCACTTCCTGTAGCACCACCTAAATTTTCATATAATAGGTGGCCCCAATTACATAAACAACAGCTAAATTTTTGTACTTTTCTCAAATCAAGAGGAAGTGACTCTGCTGGTCGCTGCTGTTGTTAGATATTCAATGTGAGAGGGAGTTTTCTGTGTTGTCCCCATTAGGATGTCAGGTTATCACCTTCTCCTTTAAGTTCAAAAATTGTGCAGCTATAGTCCACTGCCTCCACTTTGAAGTTCTCTGTCTTCCTGAAATGGTTTTGATGCTATACTCATCCAACAAACTACTGTAATATAAGCAACCAAATTTACTGGCAAACCCAATGCATCTTTCAGAGCCCTGTCCCCTTGCCACCTGCCATATATGAAGCCTGCCTCTTTTCATCACCCACTGACATGGAAGCTGGTTTCCAATGCTATACTAATCTTTGGACAATGTCTTTTTTCTCTTTTGTTGGAGGTTGGGATTGTTTCAGCGATATTCTGCTCATTGATGATGTTGTTTATGGGATTTTGAATGTTGGTCTTTTAAAAGGGCTTAGGTTTCTTTACATAATTGCTGTAGCATCACTTGTATCAGCCATTTATCTTGATTTACTCTATCCAGTTCATATTGAATGTCTTAGTTTAACACACAATAGCATTTTGTGGATTATCCTGAAGACAAAAATAAACATCTCACTTGATATTGTATCAGGATAATTATTAACTTGCATTTGGTTCTATAGAGCTACTACAGTTGATGATACCACCAAATGTTGATGGCTGAAGACTGCGCTTAGTCAAATATTGATTGATATAAAACAACCAGTAGTACTACTCCAGTCACAGAATAAAAATTTCTATTTTGGGAGAGGGGGAGGGAGTACTAGTCGCATGTTTCCTACAGTTTTGAGTGTTTATGGTCTTCGGTGAATCACGAATTTGATTATTGGTTATGCATTTTTTTCTCATGGACATGGTGTTTGATTTAGTTTAATCTTCTTTTACTTCTATACATCAGCGATCCCCTGGTGTTTATGATTTTTATGTGTTGTCCATTTGATTCTGCCTTTATTATTGACAAAGGTCATATACTGTCTTTCGAACATACCAAATGAGATCTATCGCGAGAGTTACTACAATTTTGTGTGTATACAATGTACATTTCAAAAAATTGTTTCTTGTAACAGATGCCATTGCTTAATGCAGATTATCTTATCTCAGGAGAAGAGCATTCAGAAACTTAATGAGCTTGTGAGAAGTCTTAGGGAACAACTGCGACAGTGCACGAGTACTAATGAGACTACAAATGGCAGTCTAAGTTCATTGAATGAGAATGTTATTGAATTTGACTGACACACGATTCTGGAGGATTAGGCACTGGCTTCTGAAGAATATCAGCATGTATTATTTGTGCAATAGTTATTGAAATCTGTTTCTGTTTCCCCACTAATTTTTACACTTGCAAACTCTGTCATGATAATCAAACATGTGGTCTCATCTCTAACTGTTCTTTGTTGATAATTGCAGTAGGTCATTAGCTATTTAAGTGTAATGGATTGCACCATCAAGATGGCATCATCTTTGTCCTTGCGAAATTTCCTATTCGCTTTGACAGCAAACCCTGAATCATCAGAACAAATTAGGTACTTTAGAATGCACGAACATGAGATTGGTGATTCTTTCAAGACTGTTGGATGCATCACTCTTGTTTTGTGGGCAAATTAGGAAGTTATGTTTTGTAATTGCTACATGAGGATGGAATGTGAGAGGAAGAACTTCAAATTCCTCATGATCTCCTTTGAAATCTGGCAATTCTTTCCCATTTCCCGGGTGCTGGGGTGCAGCCCTTTCAACTGTCCTCAATCTTTTTAAGTTCTGATCAACTTGAAACTGTTGTCTGCAGCCACTAACTTCATTTTTGCAGCACTAAATTAGGAAAAATTGAGAGGGAGTAAAGCATGTGTTATTAGATTCATCAATTTTATTTGTTATATCAACAGTTCTTGATCTGCCGACCCTTTCGTTTGTATTCTAAAGAAATATCCAATTTTGGTATATCTGAAGACTAATGCCTATCTTCTAATAGTTCAGCAGGTATTTTGGATCAAAATATCACCAAGTACAAACAGTCCAAAATTTGATGATCATAAGGTTACTGACCCTGTCCCCATAGACAATAATGTTCTTGCCTACTTTCTTATCCTATCTTTCGTTCTCTTAATATGTCACGTCCGCTCCCCTTGAAAATGACAATTTGATAGCGAAAACCTCTGGCAATTGAGTTTTCACTATCCTAGCTTCTCATCACCACCTTTATTAGGATAGAGTTTAATGATAACCATTTTAAACTTCACTTTTTAATAAAAAAAAATTAATGTAACACTATATTCAAAAAGTGGTTGGAGAATAAATTAGAGGGAAAATCGTTCAAATTTTCTTCACATTTTATCAAATGAATTTTTTCATCATTTACTTCTAAAATAGTAATTTTATGTTCTTTACAAAATCAAATTGGTAAAACTTGGTCACAACCTAAATTTTTATCACTTTTTTACACTGAATCCATCACATGACGTGCACATGATTTTTTTGGAAGGACAAAAAGATCAAATGTCAATTGTACTAGAACAAATGACCCGATCCATATTCATTTTTGTTTCCAAAAAAAGTAGAATCTGATCTGAATCATATTCATTTTTCTCCTAAAGAAGTGAGATCTGATTCAATTCATATTCATTTTATCATTAAAAAAGTGAGTTCTGACTTTTTTGTATATAAAAAAAAATGATTGTATGTGGGTAATATTATGATTTCAGACTAAAAATGGTTGAAAACTTAGGTTGAGATCAAAATTTGTTAACTTGAACTTGTAAAGAATGCAAAGTTAACATTTTAAAAGTGAAGGACAAAAAAAAAATTCATTTGATTAAAAATGAAAGTGACATTTTGAACGATTTTCCCTAAATTAAAAGAATCTTTTGTAAATATGATATAAAATTCTTTTTGCAATAATGCAAACCAAACAGAGAGATTTTTGACCTATGCAGCGTTCTGGAATGTTCCAAATGTAAAAGCATTTTTCTAAGGGTTAATTTCTTTACCTTTTATGTATGGGAAGATAATTTTTTTTTTTTTTGGGTAATTGGGAAGATAAGTGATGGCTGTTAATGCAGGAGCACGCAAATACTTCATATTTATGTCAATATTTGGTATGTTTGTCTATAGGCGCAAAATGTATCTAGCTACTACAAATTAGAAGCCAAATAAAACAAAAAAAAAACCCACGCCTCCTTTTTTTTTCCCTTATAGAAAATGAAAAACTAGTTTATGAGAAAAAAGTAAGAAGCTTTGATATTTGTTTCCCAAAAAGAAAGCAAAAAAAAAAAGGCAAAAATCCAAAAAATAAAAAGAAAAACAAAGAGAGTGTAAAAGTATTCATAACTATAAACGATTAAGTTTTTTTATCCACTATTGGTGTAATAGAAAACATTTTACAATAGCAGGTGTAGATGTATGCTATATATACAAAAAAGTGAATTTTCAATTTTGAAATTGGATTATATTGTTGCATCTATACCCTGTATACACTAAAGCTAAAATTTATCATAGAATGGATGTCTCGATTTATATTTGTACCTGTTATTATTATTTATAAATAAAAATATCTTACAATAATTATAACAAAGAACTTGAATTCTTATGAATTTTAAATTTATATTATATTATTAATTTAATTCAATTTTAAATTCTTAATATAGATCTAAGTATCTATATATCTATATTCAAATATCTAAGTGAATATATAGAATAAACGCAATGAGTGTAGAAGGAAATAAATTCATTCATTTATCTTTTTTATCTTTTCTTTTTATTCTACACTAAAGTTGCTTTTCTTTGTCTTTTATCCTTGTACTCTAATTTAATAAAGAAAGTGCATAAAAATTATTATGTTATATTTTTTGTTTTAGTAATATTTTGCCAAAAGCATCCACGAAATAAAAGTATTATAAAATTTTTAATTCTTGTACAATAATTATTGCCTTTCCCTATCCATTTACCCCTTTTATATATTCCTCTATTTCAATTACCAAACAAGAAAATATTCCTCTATTTCGTGGTCTTCTTTCGTCATACCGCTATAAAGTTCCCCTTGTGCTCATGTGCTGAATAAGCCCGCCGTTTTAACCTTTGGTCGGTTCTAATCTTCCATCAAAAACCCAAAGCCACCCCCCAACAAAAGCAACAACTACAACAATGGCTCTAGGTGCCTCAGGTGGATCCAGCGTTGTTGGTATAATTTCTTGTTCCACATACTTTTTAATCCATATAGTGCTTAAAATTTTGATGGGTTTGCTGCCAAAAAAAATTTTTTTTACCGGGTCGGTGGATCTTGCAAATATATTGTTCCTAGATTGAGTTATTCTAGTGACCCTCTTCAAATTTTTGACTTGGACTTCTTTAAGAGTTATCTGAATTTGATTTGAATTGAGTATATTGAAATGGGTTTTGTTTGTTACTGATTTGTAGTTGTTTTTTTCCCTTTTTCCTTTGGCCTCCTGTAGTTTGTATGTATCTAGTGCCTGCATGTTGCCCGTAAGTTTAATTTTGTGAAGCATTTTATGTAATTTTTCTACCTGGTTTGACTATTGTTTAATAGCTTCGTCACATGTTAAAGTGGTATGGCAAAGTTGGTCTTTTTATAATTGGAAAATTTTGAACATCTTTTTCTGAATTTTGGGAATGAATTAAAAGTGATAGGCCATAGAGAATCTGAAATGGACTGTTTAGATGTATGTGCTGGCTGGATTCTGATGCATGGCTAATATGTTCAATATGTATGACAGGAAGCGCAAATTTTGTTTGTTGCATGGAGAAATTGTTTCTCATGTGATTATTTGAGTTAGTTTGTAGTTTTGGAAATAGAAAAGATTCAATAGTTAGGAAACTGAAACTGAATTTGAGCTCATGTGCAATTGTTTTTAGACTCAATAATAGTTATGTCTATTGTGGTGAGCTGAATTGGCCAAAAAACATGGCATTTTTGTATGATGTAACAGTTAACTGAAAGCGAGAATTGGAAGAGATTGAGAACAAGTTATGTGTCTAAGAAGTGATTTGCTGAATAAAAGTTGGGAGTTGGAACGACGTCTGACCTTTTAGGGATTGGCTGGTTAATGAATGCGTAGAACAAATTTGTCGTATGTGTCATGACTCATATAATTGCATGTAAGACTTCAGATGGCGAGCTTTTATGTTTTTGTCTGTCAATGACGTGGATACAGTTGAGATATATTTGGGAGAGGGGCCTATTTGGGATAGTTAGATAATACTGAAAAGTGTGAAACAATTTTGAAATCTCCCTATTTTGATTCAGTCTTGTCTAGGTAATCTATCTGAGTCTCATATATAAATATGTGCATTCTACATAGTTTACATTTTTCATTTTTTGAATTTCTATTCTAAATATGGTTTGATCAGCTCAGTAAATTTTTTTGAACAACTTGCTAGATGCATATGATTATTTTGCTGGATATTACCTATGCAAAGTGAGAGAGATAAATTTTGTGGGGTCCATTGGGATTTTAATGTCCATTTGCATTTTCATGGCAAACTTACCTGTATAAAACTAGTACATCGACAACCTAGTGTGCATAAAGAGAAGAATCTAGTTTGGGCCATTAGGATTAAGGATATCGTCTTTTAGGTACTGCACAGAACACTCATAAGATAGTACCTGTTCAAGAAATACTTTGTGTTCTATGTTTAAAATACATGTTTCATCCTACTGATGTATTTGGATTGTCTCACAGTTCTTCCGGATTGAACTCATTTTTGGCCATGAATATTATATAACATGCTTCTATTTAAACATCTGTGAGATTTGTTTACATGCATCAACATCTTTAATTGAATTAGAACTGTTGAATTCTATTTGCTGGTAGAAACAAAGTTGATGTAGGCTTGAGGTTATTTGTGTTTACTTCATTGTTTGGATAAAGTGTCCAGGTTTGTGGTATTACATACTTACTAGAGTCGGATCCAACAGATCTTTGCTGAAATTTCCATAAGTCGCTTGCTTAATGAATAGTGGGATGGTTGCTATGCATTGGATAAAGTTTGAAGTCTTCGTGGCTTTAGGGCTGATGTGTGTTTTTTGCTGGTTTTGAAAGATGACACTGCTTTTTCAGGACCATGTCAATTTGATCACGTTGTTTGCAAATTGAATTTGTTGCTTTTATGGTATGACACCTTTTTATTTGTCTACAGTTCCTCGAAACTTCAGGCTGTTGGAGGAACTTGAACGTGGGGAGAAGGGTATTGGAGATGGTTCTGTCAGCTATGGAATGGATGATGCTGATGACATATATATGCGTTCTTGGACCGGCACCATAATTGGTCCACATAATGTAAGTGCATTGTGTAAGCTTGTTGTATCATTAATGGCAATAAAGGTCGGGGATAAAAGTATGACTTCCTGTCAACCAATCTTCTTTACTGTTATGCATCTTGATTGTCTACCACTCAATTTTGTAGTGTGAGTATCCTCTTTTTATTTTTATTTTATATTTGTTTGATAGCAATGGGCCGTGAATCGTGACTTCACTTCCTTGATCATGTATTTTCAGTGTTAGTCATTAAAATCCTTCTGCTACATTGTTGCTTCGAGGAATTATTTTGCAGCTTGTTGATATCGGTGAAAAGAGGGAAAAATAGATTATATGCATTGAAGCTGTGGGTTGTTAAAGCAGAAGTCAAAATGTTGCAGTTTTGATGTGCCCTAAAGATATCCTTCTGCCTTCTCAAATTGAATGCCCAAATTTGACTTAGCATTATTAAAGGAGACGTGAAAACAGTAATAGGCAAAGGAGAAACTAGACAACATCTTGGCCTGTATATCAAGGAGAAAGTGAAGTAGATTTGACATTATTTCACTTTTTGTTGTATGGAACATTCTGGACCAAGTAACTATTTAGCAACTGCTGGCGTTTCATTTGGTGAAAGTAACCAAAGAGTAGAGAAATAGGACATTTTGTCTATGAGATGTGAAGTAGTGCTCCGTGAAGCAGCAAGAGCTACTCCTGTTACATTTTCCAGACTGTATCAAATCTGAAAGCCTTAATTCGCCAAACTTTTTAGGAGACTCAGTACCATATTTTCAAATTGTACTTCACTTGTCAGTTGTCAGATACATAAACTGTACTTGTTGAACAACTCATTCCTTGAAATTATCTTTGTGGTAAGTGGGCATTGACTCACAGATCTTGCAAACTTATGTGTAATTTGATTTTTGGATGATGTGCCATAACCATACTTCCAATCTAATGCTATCATACATGTTTGTACTCAACACCCTGTACAAGTTTTGGTGATGTGTGCTTCTAGTTTATCAAATAACGTAGTTTGGGGTGGGTGACACATTAAATTGTTGGTGGCATGTAGCTTCCATTTCTGCATGGTAGTTAGTGTTAACTGTTGTCATGTTAATACAATATAGGAGAAGAGGGTACAGATTTGTCCACGTACAAACTGGAGAAAATGTACTTTATCCACAACTGTATGTAATATAGATCTACACAGTTTAAACACTATATCCAGAAGCTTGGATGCAAGGAATCGAAAGTCTAAAGCTCAATATACAAAGTATTAGAGTTTAGATCTTTATGCACTTTTTGATGTTAATTTGTCTCAACTATATGCTTTGTCATTTTCCAGACTGTGCATGAAGGCCGTATTTATCAACTGAAACTCTTCTGTGACAAAGACTATCCGGACAAGCCTCCAAGTGTTCGTTTCC
The DNA here is from genome assembly GCF_003713205.1 of Coffea eugenioides. Classification (NCBI taxonomy): domain Eukaryota; kingdom Viridiplantae; phylum Streptophyta; class Magnoliopsida; order Gentianales; family Rubiaceae; genus Coffea; species Coffea eugenioides. The sequence continues at coordinate 41,206,785 of NC_040035.1, read as the reverse complement.
ATTCCCGCGTCAACATGACTTGTGTAAATCCTGAGACGGGAGTGGTAATGCTAGCATTGTGTGACAGTATTGGTTCATTACCATTTTGCCTTTTTACATTCTTTGATAAACTTCTGTTTGAGCTAAAAGTTTCATAAGATGATACAGACCAGAGCCCCATTATAGCCCTGGGAATCTTCTATGTTTAACGAAGTGATTCCCTGTGTAGAGGGATAGTGATCTTAGGCTCAATGGAATGCTTACAATCCTGAAAAGATAGCTTAATTGTCCCTTGATATGTTTCTAGACAAGAGGTCCTTTAGAGATTTAGATCTTGTGCTTAATGTGTTTGGACAATTTAGATGATTTGGTAAGTAGAAACTATTATCCGTTTAGATTCAGAATTGAATGTTGGAGCGTCCCAAAAGGAGGATCTATCATCACTACTTGGGTGCAAGTCAAACTTTTCCTTGGACTATCATTTTACAGATCCTTGCTGTGATTAGAAGCATTGGCGCATTGCATAGAAGTCTGTTTAGCAAATTTATTGGTCTGTTTGTGTGGTTGTGAAAGGGAGCTATGATGTGTAATTACCATGATTTTGACAGATTAATCTGTAACAGGTTGAAGGGAAGAAGTTTGGCATGCTGACAAATTGGCAGCGGGAGTTCACTATGGAAGACATACTGACTCAGCTGAGGAAGGAAATGGCAGCTCCACATAACCGCAAGCTTGTTCAACCTCCTGAGGGTACCTTCTTCTAATTGGATGTGTCATAATAAGACTTGTAATAGAAGGAAAGGACATGTAAACTTATATATTTCTGATATGTGAGTAAATGTATCCAACTTGTTTATGTCAATGGACAGTTATCTTGACTGAGTGAATCTTGTCTCTGCTTGACTGCCTTGATTTCTGCATATTCCTCTGATTGATCATCCATGCATGCTTCCTTTGCTAAGTGATACGTGAAAGTCAAATGTGCCTTCAGTTCTAAGGATGATGCGGTTGAGAGTGGCTAAAAAGTAGAATTTAACTGCTGTGTTATATGCCAGTGTAATTGGTCTTTGTGTGATAAATCTTGCGCATACAAGATAGAAATTATATATATAAAACGTTGTATACATGTGCTTCATTTACTAGACCTAGCATTAAAATCTTTTTCAAGAGAAACAAAACTGTTTTGCTCATATTTCTTTGCTTCACTCAAACAACAACCAAATCTATTGACAGAATAAAAAAAAGGGTTGCAAAGTTGTTGGACAAATAATTAACGGAACAACAAGAGAGAAGAAAAATACAAGATGTGTTCTGTTTTGTCCCCTTTACTAGCTAGGAGCATTTTGCAGAAAGAAGTTAATTTGAGTGTGGGAGCAAAGTGAGGAAAAAAAAATTGTTCCATCATAAGCATAATATTCAATCACTTTTTAACTTTTTCAAACAACCTTTTATATATCAAATTGCAAAAGGTACTACACTCAATCTATGTTGACCTCTATATCCAGGCTCACAGATATAATGCAAATAAACATAACTAGGTTTATGAGAAATGTACTTCACAATGAGCCACAATTAGCCTCTAGTTTTGTAGTTTATCCTTCTTGTTATCTGACTATGTGAAGTGTTATAGGCCGATTATGGACATCATTTAGGGATAATTTCAGAAACCTTTCTCGAGATTTCTCATAATATTACTCAATTCCTCTGAGGTTTTAAAATATCACTTACCTCCTTTGGATTGACATTTCTTGTAATATTTTAACCCCTTTGGAAGAAATACAAGAAAGATAAAACTTTTGTTCCAATACTGCCCTTATGTTATCCTACTCATGAAATTTATAACAATAAAAAAAATAAAATAAGGTTAAATTTTTTGAAGGTGTAAATTTCTTTACATAACTATTTATTTTAATTGTATTGGAATAAAAGCAAAATTTACACCTTGAAAAATTCACATGTATGAAAAGATTATTTTAGTTTTCAATACAATTTAAACTATACCATGAATTAAAACATATTTCTCCAAAAAAATATCTGACTTTCTTAATTGTAATTTAACTGTGCACAAAATTTTTTAAGATATTAATTACTCACCAAATTTCTTTAAGTAGTTGACCTTGATTAGATTTAATTTATCCACGTCCTTTGCTATCCTACTACGACCCTAACGTAAAGAAATATGGACCATTATTAACTAGCAATTTATTTTTTTAATTTACATTTTTTTGTTTTAAAATTTTATTTTGTTTTGGTTTTTTAGTTAAATAGTTATTAAGATCAAGAGTAATGTTATCAATTTGTAATCTTTGATATGAATATTTAGCTTATCAAGTTGATAAGTGAGGTAAGTAAAATTTTAAAAACTTGAAGAAAGTCGAGTAATATTATGATGAACCTAAGGGAGGTTTCTAAAATTATCCCCATCATTTATCAATGGCCTAAGGTATGGCTATGTTTCTACATAAAAGATAAACCAGACTGACTGGGCGGTTAGTCTGAATCAAAAGCGAGGAAAATTCTCAAGGGATTGATGTTTTGCAAGGTTGACATTGAATTGCCATGTGTCTCATCTTTGTGTGGTTGAGACTTGAATTTTTTTCTTTGTTCCTTTTCATCTCAAGAATCTTGAAAGTAAACATAAGCAAAGAAATGCATCTCACGCTGGTCTAAGCTAGTAGTGGCGGCTCCTACGAATTTAAATTAGAGAAAATCATTTAAAACATTCATCATATTTTGTCAAATGAAAATTTTCAATCATCACTTTTAAAATGACAACTTTATATTTTTTACAAGATCAAGTGTATAAAATTTAGTCATAACCTAGATTTTCGACCACCTTTTATTCTAAATCCATTACATGACCCACATATAATTACTTTCTTAGGGACAAAAATGTTAGCTCCCACATTCATTTTTTTCTTTAAAAAGTAGGATCTGATTCATACCATATTCGTTTTTTCATAAAAAGAAAGTGTAATTTGATCAAATTTATATTTACTTTTGTCACTGAAAAAGTGAGATCCAACCCTTATATATATATATATATATATATATATATATAAATGATTGCATGTGTATCACATAGTAATTTCAAACTAAAAGTGGTCAAAAACTTATGTTGGAACGAGTTTTTACCAACTTGAATTTGTAAGAGATGTAAAGTTAATATTTTAAAAATGAATGACAGAAAGATTCATTTAATTAAATGTAATGGAAATTTTAAACGATTTTTCCTTTAAATTATCCTCTCTAGAGTAACATAATTCGGGTTTTCAAAAATTTAAATATAAATTTCAACTTTAGTCTCTTGTGATATATTCACAACCTAATTACTACCATTTTCATAGAGCTTTGGGCATGGTTTTTACGAGACAAAATGATCGGTTAGTCCACCGTTCATATACATGCAGATTGGCCAAAAACAATTTATTTGGTCTTCATATGAGTGATTTTTTTAGGGGTAAAAAAAAAAAACCCCTTAAAATTAAAAAGGAAAGACTTTTGGGACAGTCCACTACTGTACCAGGTCAAAGGTTGTGTACAACGTTGAAGACCCGGTCAAATCTCAAATAATGCCTTAACTAACTCATGCGTCAACGTAAAGAAGTCACGCTCATATGTAGCCAGTCTAATACGAAAACAGGCCACCGCCGGCAAAGTTGCAAATGAAGCAACGCAGAATTTGCGCGTTGTTTCTTTAATAACAAAAAGTTTGTTGTTTGACAAAAAAAAAAAGCCATTTTCATTTAAAAAATTTTTTTTGAGTTTTTTGTGAGTAAATTTTTTAATTATTTTTTTATCTCGTATATATCAAATCGTTATAATATTTTTTTTATATAAAAATTTTAGAAAATAGTAATCCAAACCAGACCTAATATTTTAGTTTACTATAATTTTGATAATATGACTTATTAGTTATTACTGGTCTTAACAGCTCAACATGGCGGCTGCCACCCGGTCTTCACTCTCCAGTCTTGAATTATACTGCTAATTACTTTCTAATCAAAATCAGTATAATAATCACGCGTGGGGAATTATCAATACATTATGAAAGTCGTATTGGTTTTTCAGAACTACTATAAGTACATTTGATTCCATTGAGTTGATCTGCGGCTTATCAAAACATGGGTTTTGATTAGTTTCTTTTTTTTTTTTTTTTTTTTTTTTTTTTTTTGGGTTTGTCGGCAAATTTTCTTGTTGGATTTGTCCCATGAAAGTAGGAGACCAACATTAGGGAACATGAACCTGTTGCATGCAACTACAATCAGAAGCCCAACCTCCAAAATATATATTAAAAAAACACAAAAAAATAAAATAGAAACTGTGACATTAGCAATCACATTTTGGCCATCTATGGGTCAATTATCTAGATTATGCCATATTATTAGTTTCAGAATGTTCTTTTTCTTTTGTTTTGACCAAATTAGTTTCAGAATGTTGAACAATAGAAAATGATTCTTGACAGGTTTTTTGGTTCTATCTCCAAAAGGCGCATGATAAGCATCCAAAAAGGAGGATTGATCCCACTGTTAAATTCTACCATTATCAACTACGTTACAATTGAAAATACCTATGTAAGTGCAATTAAATAAAGCCCACGTTATTTTATGTCCTTAGGACACGGAATAAAAGAATCAATTCTTGAAAATCGTATTAAACGCAAAAAATGTATCAACTAAAATTTTTGGCTATCACTCTCCTTTATTTCTTTTTGAGTAAATCTTATATACATTGTCATTGTATACACTGTCACGGTTGAATGAATGACACCTGTGTAAACACGTGTCATATATTTAACGATAATAGTATATACACTGACAGTGTAAACAAGATTAATTCATTTTTTTTCTTTAGGTACAAAGTAGACCAATAACCAACTAAAAAGCAAAACCAGTGCTGGGAACTTATCCCTTCTCACTTCATTATCTTCCTCCCAATCTGGACATATGAAATTATGAATGAATCTGTCCTTGTCGGAGATAATGAATCATCTGCCTCATCCACCCACACAAGGCATAAACATCAACAAATTGGTCACTTTGGACCTCAACTTGATAGAAAAATTGACCACAATTCTCCTATACACATCATCCCACCTAGGACTGTCAATGGGGTTGGGCCAGCTCGAACTCGGCTCGTTCGACCCGACAAAAAACCCAATGAGCTCGACATTTTAGTGAGCCGGTCTGAGATTGAGCCTAAATATTAAGTCCGAATTAAATATGAGCCGAGCTTGAGCCCTATTAGGCTCAAACCCGATATAGGCCCGGCCCTTTAATTATCCGTATATATATATATAATATTTATATTTTGATATTATGTATAATTATATATCCAAATATATTATTATTAATACTATATATATATATATATATATATTACAAAATATAAAAATACATCTAAAGACTCTTCCATGAGCTTTCTGAAGAGCCAATATTAGTTATGCATAACTGAATCTCTAACTTTTCTTATTGGTTGAATAAATTTTTGTGTTGGCATAATATCGGTTGATTTCTTTTTTATTTACAAACACAAATCATCAAACATGTTTGGATTCAACTCACAAGATTATAAAAAAAAGTTTCAACTTATAAAGATGTATTGACTTATGATCGCATGTTTTATTACTATTTTTCATGCATTTTGAACGAATTAAATATAAATATTGTTGAACAAATTTTGGTTTGTATACTTTTTAAGAACTATTATTTGTTCATATTTAGTTTTAATATTATAGTCTTGTAAATGTTAAATTAGTTTTACAACTTAATAGTTATAGTAATTATATTAAGAATATTAATGAGTAATAAGGGAGGGCTAAACCCGATTAAGACTCACAACCCGAATATTATGTAAGTTGAGTATAAGCTTCACATTTATGTACCCGAAACTCATAGCTCGAAACCTGAAATTGTTCCAAATTAAATGAGTTGAGTTTGAACTTATAAAAGCCTGGTTCATTAGGCCCGATTGACAGGCCTAATCCTACCACCCTCAAAAAAAACAAATACAAAAACAAAAACATAAAAAAGTCCTGGGTCCACTAACCATCCATCCCAAAAAAAAAAAAAAGAGAGGAAAGCTTTAGTGCTCTTCTACTACTACTACTACTACTAGTAAGTGGCAATCATTGAATTTGGCCATTCTCTGGTCAGCACTCACAGTTTGACCAAGTCCGTAGTCCTTTTGTTGATGAGAGTTTTCTCAGTATACAAAATTTACTACGCTTCATTAGTAGGGAAAATTGTGCTAGTCCCCGGCATTTAATAAAATGAACATTTTGGCCCCATACAGGTTTAAGACCTTCATACATATGATATTGCGCCACCTACATTGGATTAATTTTACATGAAATTGAACAATAACAAAATATTTACATCAAGGAAAAGGAAAAGAATGCTAAAGATGATACAAATAAAAGAACTCCGTTACTAATAGAATCGTTATAGATTTTTGTATTTTCTCTCAGTTTCCCAATCCCTCTCCCAAAAGACCAAACAACATTATTGTACCATATTCTTTCTTGCTTTTTTGTCCACACTTATTTTCTAGATTTCTTTTTGCTCTTTGCTCTTTGCAACAAGTAGAATGAGCTTAAATTTGCAGCAGAAGTTTTCATGCTTTTGCATACTATTTAGGTGAGTTTCAATATTTTCATATTAGATTCGATTAATTCCAAATAATGTTACTCTCTAACTTATTTCTAAATGTCAAAGTATTTGGCTTTACCTAATTTTAATTTGTCTACCAAAAAGACAAAAATATTGAAAAGAAAAACCAAATTAGTTGATAATGTATGAATTGAATTGTGACATTAAGTCAAATATGTTGGTTTGTCGATGGGCTAGTGTTAGTGTTGCTTTATTTTGGTCAACTAAATTTTTTGTTTTGGTTAAAAGAGATACAAAATAATAAGTACTATATGTAACTTGGCTTAAGGATATCTTGAAAAGTGTACATGTCTGCAAATTATTAACTAGAAAAATTATATTAACTTGATGTAAATCACCTACTAAGACAAAGCACATAATACATCTTATTGTCTGCTCATAGAAGGGCATTAAGATCAACTAAGAAATTTGATACTCGCCTTAACTCATACAAATATGAGGTAATGAATTGAATTTGATTCTCAATTAATCAAATCAAATTTAAACAAAATTTAATATCCCTTGTATGTCACGACTTATTTCAAAAGGTTGTTTTGATTTTCTATGGACAAATAAAATGTAAACCTAGTTCAATAAATAGCCAAGTTACATGTTAGGAAATGAATTATTTAGGTTTGAGTCGGTTTTGATGCTACAAAACTCATGTAATTCCAACTCGTATAATAATCAAGTCAAGTGTGAATACAATCTTCAGACTCATTTCACCGTCAAAATGGCTCGCAAATAAATCAAATTTCACCGTCAAAACGTTACCTAGTGACAAAATCAAGTTTGAACACGATTCCATACCCCTTATACTTTGTGATTCATCTATAAATCATATTTGGATTCCTCACCAATCAATAAAATTCGATCTAAAACCGAACTTTATAAATAGCCAAACTACGTAAGGAAATAAATAATTTGGCTTTGACTCGATTTTTGACATTACAAAAACTCATCATAATACAACTCATACAACAATCTAATCAAGTTTGAACACAATCTCCAACCTCACAAATGAACCGAATTGGAATGCTCAATTTGATTTACACCCCTCCTAATTCGAGGGGTAATCAAAAAATTTCTTCAAATCAAAGGGGTCTGCTTGTGATAATAATACAACCCACGTACAAGCTGCCGGTATTTCCCAGAAGGAAAACGCGAGTCAAAACTGTAGGATTTGGAAACATCCCTCCCAGTCGACTTCCTCAAGTCCTAAACCCGTGTTGAATTTGGAGGACAACTCTGATACCGTGCACCTCCAACTTGCCTTGTTATTTATCTACTTTCCCTTCATATTCATTGCTCTCCTTCGACGCAACATCTTTTTATCCCACAACCCCTTTATAAAAACCCATGGCATTTATCTTCAATCACACCAAAAATTCATCAAGTTCTCTCTCTTGAAGTTCTCTTCTCTCTCTCTCTCTGTCTCTCTCCTCTTCAAAATTCAAATTACTAATTCTTGTTATCAGAAATATGCTGCTGATCCAGGAAAACGATGACGTGGGCTTAACCCAGCCTGATAAGCCGATAAAAATCAGAGAAGTTTGGGCGGATAACCTTGAGTCCGAATTCGAATTAATCCGTGGGGTTGTGGATAAATACCCATTTATCTCAATGGATACTGAATTTCCAGGCGTGATCTTCAAGCCGGAAAAGGCTTCTTTTGGTTACCGGAAAAAGCTTCTGCCTTCCGATCACTACAAGTTCTTGAAGAGGAACGTCGACGTTTTGGAGCTTATTCAGTTGGGTCTTACTCTCTCTGACGAGAACGGCAACTTGCCGGATCTGGGCTGCGATGAGAATTGTCAGTTCATCTGGCAGTTCAACTTTTCCGATTTTGACTACGAGCGTGACCCTCACGCCCCGGACTCCATAGACCTGCTCACGCGCCACGGCATTGACTTCGAGAAAAACCGGGATTTTGGGATTGACTCGGCCCGGTTCGCCGAGTTGATGATGGGCTCGGGCTTGGTGTGCAATGACTCGGTGAGTTGGGTGACGTTTCACAGTGCTTACGACTTCGCGTACTTGGTGAAGGTCATCACGCGCTGCGCGTTGCCGGAGGACTTGGATGAGTTTTTGGAATACATGAGGGTCTTTTTTGGAAATAAGGTGTATGATGTGAAGCATTTGATGCGGTTTTGTGCTAGTTTGTACGGTGGGTTGGACCGGGTAGCTAAAACTTTAGAAGTGAACCGGGCGGTTGGAAGGTGCCATCAAGCAGGGTCCGATAGCTTGCTGACTTGGCATGCTTTTCAAAAAATTAGAGATGTATATTTTGTAAAGGATGGAGGGCCGGAAAAATATGCCGGTGTCTTGTATGGATTAGAGGTGTATTAAACATGGATGTGTTAATTAGTTTTGCTGATCATTATTTTAATGACAATTATTTAGTGGATTCTTTTTAGAAATATAACGGTTCAAACAATATTCTTTGCTTAATTATTTGTTTTCAAGGTACGGGAATTTTAAATCTACTCAAATTAGCATCTTAACTCTGAAAGTGTCAAGTAAACTTTTAGCATTCAGTTGGCTAGTATGTTTTTTTTTTTTTGGATGTTTGTCTGAAATATTTTATTGTAGTTTATTATAGAATTTTTAGAAAATCTTTTTGTTTATTTGTAGGATAGTTGTAGAACTTCGAGGAAAGGTGGCGGAGTGGATGAAAGGGTGGCGCGATGGCAGCAAAAGTGAGGGGGAGAGGTGGCGGTGGAGATGGGGAGGTGATATGGTGAGGGAGGATCGTGGTGGAATAGGGAAAGGAAAGTGCGTGTTTGGTATGTTGGGTATGTTTATAGTGAGGGAGGGTAGTTATGGAAGAGGGAAAGGAAAGTGTGTTTTTGGTATTTTGGGTATGTTTTTGATATTTTATGGTATTTTTTTTAATAAAATTTGAGATGTGTTAGTAAGTTATTATAGCTAAATTTGAAATTAGACAAGGCAACATTTCCTGATTTCCAGAATCGTTAGTTTCTGTTTAAAACCTTAGAATCAAGTTTAAAAACTTTTGAAAAGTAGAGCCTAAATTAGCTCTTATAAGGATGGTTGCGGTTACGGTTCTTGAACCTTCGATTTTGATCTGATTTCGGTTTCGATTTTATTTTGATTACAGCTCGGTTGCTTCCGAATACAGTTTCGATTCTTTTAATTATGTTTAAATACTTGTTGTTATAAAATTGATTCTAAGAAAATATGATAATGAATATAGAAAAAAACTTTATTGTATTACCATGCACAAGACAAAAGAAAAACCGATCTAATTTTATGAAAAAAAAATCTCAATATTGATTAGATTAGATTGGTTTTGGATATATATTAGTCGTGAGGTTCAGTCTTACTAATTAGATGGAACAATGAGTTGTTGGGTTAGAATTGGAGTTGTTAGTGTTAGGTGCTGATTATTGATATTGAACTATAAACTGGTCAAATAGGTATAGATGGGGTTGTTTTTGAGATGGTTTGAATTGATTCTAAACTGCCAATTTCAATTCTGTTACAAAATTTTAGTGAACTTGAGTTTGAACCTTTAATCATGGTTATGGTCCCACTTTTGGTTTGTAAAATCCAATTCTAAATTCGATCGGTCCGATTTTAGTTTGATCCCAATTCAAACTGAATGGTGCATGACTGTCCTTAATTATAATAAAACTTTTTCTATTAAAAACACGCAAAAAAAAAGGAGTGCCAAACAAATCCTTAGTTTTAGTTTCGGTAGATGTTGTAGAACTTGAAACCTTAGGAAATTTTTCTGATGGTGTGATGAAAATTGTGTTGACTTTTCTAGTTGAGTTGACAAAACAAAGGTTTACACCTTTCTTTTCCCCTTTCCAACAATGGCAATAAGTGATTTTAAAACAGTAGTGTTAGTTTGTATTGATCATTAGTAATGACAAAGTCTCTTTGGTTGCTTAGTTAATTGTGTCCAATTAGTGAACTATAAATGCACATCCATGGATCGTATTTTGTGTAATAGCCGGTATCTTTTGGCTGTCACGTTCAATTAATTAGCACAGAAGGCTAGGCTCAAGGGAACCGGTATATGAAGTAACTTATTTTTTTTTTTTTCAGAAACGATAGATTAATATATTTCTACTAATAGAGAAATTACAATTTATGAGCAAGGGCTCAAGTTTTGGTTTACAAAGGTGTACTAAGACACCGAGAATCAACGAACTCCTCATTAAAATAGATGTGCATTGCTTGCTTACTCGGTTGATAACTGAGTGTATTAGTACTAACATTACTAGGCTGGCAAACAAATGAGCATGTCCTAAACATTAAGCTGAGATCATTGATACATTCGAGATGGCCTGCTATAAGGATGTTGCTTGGGCCTTGGCAGCGTATCATCTTTAAAATCTGGTTACATGAAATATGAACCTGTATGTTTTGCAAGTCCCGTTTCTTTAGCTTACAAAGAGCCAGCTGTATCGCCACCAATTTGTCCAGGACAGGCGATCCAGTACTTCTTTCTCTGAGCATCCACCCTGCACCAAGCTGGTTCATTGCATTTGTTACTGTGATGCCAATTCCCATATTAAGTTCTTCAGTGTGTTGCCCCACATGTATATGAATGCTCAGGATGTCTTGCTCTGGTTCCCTCGTTTGCTCTTGTTCATTTGCTATTTCTGTTTCGGAAATGCTCATACATTGTTGTACCTGTTGGCAATTATGGTACTCCTCAAAGTCATTCGCTGCCTTTCTGACTACCTCCATTGGATGCCTATGTTTGCCTTCAAATTCTACTTCATTCCTGGATTTCCAAATGTGCCAAAGGATATCCACAGTTAGACAAATGTGTTGCATTCCATCCTTTCGTTCCTTTACTCCCATTAGCCTGCTCCATCATTTCCTGAAATCAGTTGTGTCCTCATGAAGCCCGTCCCACTGTAACGGAGCCATCTTCCATATCAGCTTTGCTTTGCTACATTGGAAGAAAATGTGCTCAACTGTCTCATTTGTTTCTCCACACTGCTTACAGATTAGCTCTCCCTTACCCGTTCTCCTAAATATAGCTTCTCTTACGGGTAACACCTGGTGTAAACTGCGTCTTATTCTCAATTTCCATAGCTGTTTCCAGATTTTGTTGCAGCCCCCAATCCAGCTTGTTTCTCCCAGACTGCTCGTAGGTGCTTTAGGCATCCTATCCTTCGCTGTGAAGGCTTCATAAGCAGATCTGACAGTGTATTTTCCAGTGGTGCCGTGCCTGCAGTAGTAGCAATCAGGTCTCTTTGTCACACTGATAGGCATTTTGTGTATATTCCTAGCTTCATGTGGACTGAAAGTTCGGAAGATGAGTGGTGATTTCCATCTGAAACTGGAGATCAGCTCGCTAACTTTTGTGATGGTGCATCCCAGTGGTTTTGGGGATTCTACCTTGCCTTGCTTCCCTTCCAATAGCCAAGCATCTTCCCAAATGTTAGTGCTCTTCCCATTTCCATATGAAGTAACTTATTCTGTTAAGTGAATGTTCATTTTGACAACAATTGAATGGCATGGTATAGTTGCAGTTACAAGTGCACCGATCCCGCATCCACTGGTACCAGTTTCAAGAACACAAATCCATGATTGTTTCCTCTTCTATATAGTCAAATCCAGAAGGCAAGGATTTCCTCTTTTATATTTTTATATTTATACTAATAAATATAAATATAAATATTTAATATATATAGTTATATAATATATTATTACTATTATATGCACATATATTATTATTATATACTAATTATACACACACACATATATATAATATAAACATATAATATATATTTATAAATATATATGTGTATACAATAAATATAAATATAATATATGTATTATTATAAATATATTATATAATTATACTAATATTATAATAAAATATATAATTATAATTATAATATATATAATTATATAATTAAATATTAATTTTTTTAACAGGTGGTATGGCGGGCCCCATTTCTAAACAGGGAGAAAAAATTCCCCCCACCCCATTAGCCTCCTGTGGGACGGGTGCCCCAATTGCCATCCCTAATTTTCGATAAATTAGATAGGAATCAGATTTGATTTTTGTTCAAAACTTTCCAAGTTACTAGAGAATTGTGGAATTTCAAATTTTTAGATATGATTTCAAAATCTCAATTCCAATACTAGTAATCCAAACAATAATTATGGAATTTATTCCAATTCTCCATTCCGAAACCCTCTTACCAAACGTCACCTAAGAATAAAAAATGCAAATAAATGTAAATATACGGCAGAATGCATGAATGACTGGTGTGAACTTCTTTAAAGTGATTTTATGGTTATTATCACTTTACCCCCTTAAAGTATATCACTACTATCAGTTTACCTCCTAACGTTATCTTTTAATCACTTTACCCCCATAAGTAATTCAACCCAACATGTTAAGAAATTTTGGACAAAACTACCATTTTATTTTATAGCATTACTACATTGTTATTATCACTTTATACGTTTAAATTATAGTGATACAATCATTTTAGTTCCTAACATTATTTTTTAGGTATTTTATTTCATCGTTAATCTAACTAGTATGGTCAAAAAATTTTAAATATATTTACCCTTTTTTATATATAATTAAAATAAAAAAAATTGGAATGGCTATTCTTCCTTTTTTTTTCACTTTAAGAGATCGAAAAACATAAAAATAAAAGGGTTTTCTCAAATTTCTTTTTTTCACACTTATTAATACTAGGAAAAGAAAAAAATACAAAAGAAGAAGAAAGAAAATTAGATTTTGCAAAGAAAAAAATAAAGAAAAGTCTAACATTATCGTATTACATTAAGGTTGTTGGGATTAGGATTGAAATTTGGTAGTAAACAGAAAAGTGAAATAATTTTAAAATAATAAAAGTATTTAATTCTTTCTTATTTGTAATTTTTAAAAAAAAGAATTGAGCTCTCTCCCTCTCCCCCTCTCCATCTTTCTATTCTTTTTTGATATTAATAAGATTGTCAAGAAGAAAGAAACTAATACTTTGACTTTTTTTCTTGATACTAAAAAGAAGAAGAGCAACTCTAAATTTTTTATTATTTTTATTATGCAAAGAGGAGGGTATTTTCTTCTAAAGTTTTTTAACTTGCTAAGTTGGTTTAATGGTAGGATAAATTGCCTAAAAAATAACTCTAGGGGGTAAATTGATAATGAGACTATAATTTATGGAGGTAAAGTGATAATAGTTTTAAGGGTTAAACATGTCTTTTCACTTTAATTAATAAATTCCGTTAAGTTTGACTGTTAGTCTTGGGGGTAAAGTGACTAAAAGATAACGTTAAGGGGGAAATTGATAGTGGCACCAAACGTTAAGAGAGTAAAGCGAGGTCCAATTATAATCCTTTAAATGTTTGTTTGTTTCATTCTGTACTTAGGTATTTCTTGCCCGCTAACATTAAAAGCCAAAGTAGTACCCCGTGAAAAGCCAAAAGCCCACGATTTGGAAAAGTTAGGTAATTGGAGAAATAATTGAACATAATCTGCTCACAAACAGCTAGACTAATTAATCTTTCCTGTTTAATGTCAATTTTTCTCCTTCCAAATTTTGTTGGTAATAAAAAAAAAAGTTTGAATCCTGGTTAACTTCCTATCCCTTGAACTCCATGTTAATCTCTACTTATTTGGATGTGTATGGCAAAAAATGGAATTTTTCATTTGTCTCCAATTGCAACAACGTAGAGACCATAGATGCAAAGTCCAATTTAAGGTGCAAAGTTGCACAACAATTTCTCCAAGCAGAAAGACTTTTCTGTTCTAAATCTGATGGAGAGGAGTACTCCCAGTGAATACTTAATGTTGCATGTGCAACTTCTGGCTTTTAACTTTCCCCCCGTTTGGAGTTTTATTAGGTACAAATAGTTAAATATTCTGCTCTGAGGAATACCGACCCTTGCCTAAATGTACCAAAAAAATCTACCCCACTATCAAAATTATTCTATTGCATTACACCTTAAGTGATCATATATATTAGCAAGAACTCAGTTTGACATTCCAACTTCCAAGAATATGCCTCTTTCCCCTCTTTCTACACCCAAATTATAGAAGAACTAAAGATGAATCAGGATTATCAACTCTAATACTAGAATCAGGATCATAAATTCCAATAGGGATACCATCATAAAATCAAAACTTAAGATGCACAACCCGCAAGAAGAATAGGATGAGCATAAATGAAGACCATTCATAGCCAACTACTTGGCACCAATAATAATACATAGCTTGCACTAAATGTCATCAAACTGGAAACTTTTGGATAGTCAGAAAATTTCCAGAAAGAGAATACAGTAAAGATTTCTGTCATAAACTTCTTTTCATCATCTGATCAGAGCATTAAAGCTCTTGCCTCCTCCTTACTTCCATGTCTTGTTTCACTACTACATTGCATTTAACTCTTTTCATCAGTTCATCTAACTTCTTCCCACCATCATCATAGCTGGTACTAACAGTTCAGATTCTGCTACACTAATAACCAACACCATATTAGTAGTACCAGAAGAAAAAAGGGAAAATACCATTCAACCTTTATCTATCCATAAAGGTCTTCATATCATACTAGTTTGTTTATTCCACCATGACATTGAATTTCTTGTTGCTGATTTTTCTGCTTGTTTGCGGGATCAGATTTCTCGGAGACAACCCCATTCCAGATGTCCATGAAGGCATTGACAATGATTTCATGATGAGAAGGAGAATTAAGACGAAGAAAGCAGCTGAGAAGCTCTTGTAGATCATCTTTTGAGTAGATTTCTTTCTCAAGAATCATTTGTAGCATTGATTGGCGAAAATCTTGATAAGGGTCGTCAGACTCCTTGACAACTGCAACACTATCACCAAATTTGGGCAGTGGACTGACCATTTTAGAGCTGCTTGGAACATTGAATTGATCCTGCTCAGAACAATGTGTTAACGTTGTGGAAGTATCATCGATGGAGTTTCCACCACCTCCTCTATCCCAGGAGCTTGAAGAAGAGTGATAAATAGGTGTATTGCTTGAGGCTTTACCCTTTGGTTTTGGCTCAATTACTTCATTAGGCTTTGGCTTCCCACATCCACATCCTCCATTAGCTGTAAATATGACCTTAAACATTTGTTTGGTCCTGCTGGAAGACATTGAAGAAAGAAGGTGGAAGAAATAGGAGAAGGAAAAGCCAAAACTTGATTTGTGAAATAATAAAAAAAATTCTAGTAGATATTTGTCATTTTCAGTATTTGATTGGATGTTGAGAGGATGGAGGGAGGGGGTTTGGAGGTGTAGAGGCTGTGCGTATTAAATCTCACCATGCCGTAGGGAATAAGGAAGTTGTAGTTTGTTTGAAGTATCAAATTATGATGGCAAAAAGCTTTCAAATTAAGTGTATAAGTACAAATGTATTGATTAATCCGCAGGTCGATTCGGTGAGTCTTATCTTGATAAGGAAAATCTTAGCCATGAATTTGACTGGTATTCAAGCTTTCAAATAACATCAACTCTTTATAGATAATGAACATCTTATCTATAGCTTATGCATGTATATTTTCTTTGGTCATATGGTGATGTGCATTGTTCTAGAGGTTTTAAATCTCATATCCTATATATACTAAGTAGTGGAATCGAATGGTAGGATTTTAAACAATATTTGTCCAAAAAAAAAGGGATTTTAAACAATAGAGAAACAACAAAAGGTCCATTAATTTGCAAATGACAGGTAGGTGACAGGCGGTTTAAGGTATTGTGCTCCTCTTGGAAGAGACGGTTAAGGTCCTAATCTTGGATAAAGAAAGAAATGGCATTGCTCTTGGAAAGAGTACCATTTTATTCCTGTATGCTCTACATACAAAGATTTGCATGTGCTCGTGTGGCCATGGGAAATGAATTGGACAAAGTGGGACAAATGGAGGTTCATTTTCAGCCTGTGACCACTTTTAATTAAGACCCATTAATCCAACAAATTGAGACAAATAAAAGCCAAAATTAAAAGGTAAGCAATGGGGTCGACAGGTCCTTCTTAATCCAGACCAAAAAAAAAAAAAAAATTCCGCTATGTCACGTCCATGGTTCAAGGTTTTGATGCATATGTGTGTGTGCTAGCATTGTGTATTATGTGTCCAATTAAGCAGATAAGTATGTTCTGAAATCTTAACCACTAAAAAGTGTATTTTGATCCTTAACCATTTATTTACTTTATCTTTGTCATTTTAGATTTTAATTTCTTTAAAGCCAACTTAAGTCATGATATCAATATGTAGAGATGCAAAACTATATATGGGATGCAGACTAGTTGTTTTTTTTTTTTCCCTGTTTGTGCTAGTCCATAAATGAGAAAAGAACTGAGATTCTATCACAACAAGGTTCAAAATTCAATGAGGACGACGCATGCTATATGAACTCATCTTTCCCATCATGTGCTGTTAAATTGCTTCTTAATGGAGTTTGATTATATATAGTATATGTAAACCAACTTGACTAAAAATAAAGAAACATTTTTCACTCGAAAACATAAAATGCATGTAAATAAAAGTGTGAGGGAACTAGATTTGTGCTGTTTTTCTTTGAAATCAATGAAGATTTTGAGATGGATCTTTAAGAAAAAAATGAAGGTTTTGGAAAACTCCAACATGATTGTCCCTCACCAAATACATAACTAGTAAACCAATTACCAACACATACAATAATAAGACAAACAAAAAATATGTGTGGTGCAGAATATAGGAAAAATGGCCATTCAATAAGATGGTTGTCTTCAAAAATTGATTATAGCACCTTCAAAAAAAACATATGTTAATACATGTTTTGATGTATCTACTTCCTTTGCCGTCTTAAAAAGTATGACATAGATTGGCTGTTGAAATTGCATATCCATCCAAATTCACCTGCATTTCCATAATTTGATTCCTTTCATCCAACTGCTATTATAGTTACAGTCTAACAGATGTTAAGCATGCATGCTACAATAGTTAAGGAAATGACTATTGACTAAGGGTCACAATAGTTAATGAAATGATTAAAGGTCTACAATGGTTAATGAAATAATTAAGGATCAGTTTTGAGTGAGACGTTTCAAGTGTAAGGGTCAGTTTTGAGTGAGACGAATCAAGTTTATCTTAAAAGATTAGATAATGCAATTATTGAATGAGAGATATCAAGTTTATCTTATAAGATTAGATAAGGCAATTATTGAATGAGAGATACCAAGTTTATGTTAAAAGTGGATAATGCAGCACAAGTCAACTAGACTAAATTTGGCATCCTCTTTTTTTTTTTTTTGGGGGGGGGGGGGGGGGGCACCCATTCTCATTTCAAACAGCACTGACTGAAAATGGCTGTTCAATCCTGACTAAAAGTGAATTAACCTTTTTTTTTTTTTAATGTTCAATCCTAAAGTTTATTTTCCGAGTACATTGATCATCATAATATGTCTAGAAGGTTATCATGATAAAATCCTACTTTGGGTTCAATTACACATAATCAATGAATTAACCATATTTTGAAGTCAATTACACATTTATTGTTTTTCATTTTGTGTGTCCAATCTACAAATAGGAAGGTTTCTGAAAGGTTAATTAATTAAAGCTAATTTTTATTTTTTAACTTGTAAGCTTAAAACTACCATCACATAAAGCTAACAACCTTATGGTAACTCTAGGATGGTATCTGAAAGCTTAAAGCTAGTTTCTAGTTGTTAACTTCTCTAGGTGGTATCTAAAAGCTTAAAGCTAACACCTAACATCCCTAGTAGTTGAGTAAGAGCAAAAGGAAAATAGGATTAGTGTACATGTTTGCAATAGTAGTTGAGTAAGAGCAAAAGGACAATAGAGTTAGTGTACATGTTGGCAAGATAGTAATGGATTTCTTCTTAAGTGGACTTGGTCTTCATTTTGGATGTATTTCCTTGTTAGTTTTGTATCATCTAGCAAAACTACGATGCTTTTATGGCATCAACATCACTACGTGTAGGTTTTTTTTTTTTTTGGTATCAGCCCTTTATAAACTAGTATACCTTAATCAAATAACTAGTTTAAACTGATCAAAGAACTAGTTTTATACATAATTCATAGTTTATGACTAGTATACGGTAATCATGTAAAATTCACAGTGATGCTGATGCTAGATTTGAGGTTTGAAATCTTGTAAAATTCATCTTTCCTTCTATATTCATTATGCAATCTTTAAATCTTTCTTTGTCATTGCAGTATCTCAAGTTAATTATATGGGGTACTAAATTGTCCTGTTCAAATTCACTTTTGAAATCAAATATTATTCGATTTAGGCTGGAGCATATACCAGCTGCAGGAATGGGAAAACACTTTTACACTTGCTGGACTTATAAAAATGATCTAGCTTTTAACTTCATGTCATCTGCCTAATAATTCATCGTATCAAAGACAAAACAAGAAACTCATTATATTTGACCACAAAAGCCAAACTCAAACGTCATGATTGAGTTTGAACTTAAATAGAGAAACCATGAATATCTACTATTAAACCAAAGGCAATCGAATCTAATAGGCCAGTTTCCGGGAAAAAAAAAAAGAATCTAATAGGCAATATGCAATTGGAAATTGTCACATCCAAACGTTGTAAATTGTGCAAATGAGTGAGAAATTTATTCTCAAATTTATTTAATCAAAGGAATACATCTCTAGTTAAATAACATTACAAGTTATGCTAGAGAAACAAATAGACCTAACGTTAACTGCTGATGAAGAAGACATTTGTTTTCATCTCCTATCACCTGCCTAAAACTGATGACATAGTCATGCAACCAAACGGTTAAAACTGATGCCTAATAAACTAAACGAAGGAAGTAAAAAAAAAGTACAAAATGACATAACACCAAAACTATCCATGTCACCTTTGAGGAAGCCCGTTGATTAATTGACTAGATTTATCAATGGACTATTTATTAGTCTAAAACCTACTAATTAAAACCGTCTAATCACTAAGGTTAAAATTGGACAAGTGTCATTCAGCAGCCTCAAAAATCAAGAATGGCTGCGAAAATCTTACCAATAGTCTGGCTGATTTTCACAATAAATTTTTGATGGATGAGGTTTAAGCAATTTGACAAGGGTCGTTTTAGATCTTCAAGAAAATGTTCCCACACTGCAAGAACCAAGATCTTCTCAGAAGCGCTTCTTTTCACAATCATTGGAGGTGAGGAAAATGATGCAGACTTCTTCTTCATCTGCACTAATCTTCCTTGGTTTCTGTCAACAATCCCAGAAAATGTGAATGAACGGCCATAAGGCATCATGTCCCTTAAAGATACATATTTTGGAGCTGATGAAGTCCATGAATTTTTGCATGATTTTGCTGTAGGAAAGCTATGACTGTGACGCATTGAGACTTCCAACATTGAATTGGACTTGTAGATTTGTGGGGATGGAGAGAATAACATATGAAGAATAACGAAAGAAAAACAGACCTGGAAGAAGTTTTTGCGAAACGAATGTAATCACCTGATTTGGAAGAAGTTTATTAGGATGGTATTTTCTCTGTTGTTTAAAAATTAAAACTCTTTTGAAATTTAATTAAAAAGTAATTTGAAAGAATTTAAGATGCAGTTTGGATTTTATCATGGTTATCTAGATAATGATCTGGACCTATCTGGAGATAGGAGCAGTAATCTAATCCTTGTTTTTAGTTAATTACTCTCTTTGAACATTCCTGAATATGCAACTTTTTTAGGTGAAGATATAGTTATCGTAAAGGATAGAGTTTAATCCCAGAAATACCATACTCCAGTTGCAGTTGTTTATTAGAAACAAAAGAATGAAATATGTAGAATCTATATCTATATGTATTGTAGGGGAGGTTTTAGTGGAGGGGCCCAAATCTCCCATATTTGTTTCTGAATTTTTTGTTTATTTTAATACATAAACTCAATTTAAAAGTTTTAAATAGTGATTTACAACTAATTCTATGTCAATTCAAATTTAAAATTTAAAACTTTCCCACTTCAGTTGCAGTTGTTTATTAGAAACAAAAGAATGAAATATGTAGAATCTATATCTATAATTGTAGGGGAGGTTTTAGTGGAGGGGCCCAAATCTCCCATATAATTTTTTGTTTATTTTAATACATAAACTCAATTTAAAAGTTTTAAATAGTGATTTACAACTAATTCTATGTCAATTCAAATTTAAAATTTAAAACACTTCAAATGAGTGCTTAATAAATCTTTTATAGTTCGTTTTCAAGACTTTTTTTTTTACTTCCATAATTAAAGAAAATAAATTTAAAAAATTTGATTAGTCCCATATTAAAATTATTCACCCCATTATAACTTTATCACTTTAGCCCATTTTACTTCTTGATTAGTAAAGATTGATTTGTCAAAATTGAGGAATAATGTGATTATTCCCATTTTTTAATGAATTACATAGTAACATTTTTAGCACTTTCTTTCCAGGTATATACATAGATTTGTTAACACATTCAAATGATATATCCAATTTTAACCATTATTTAACCATTTAAACTATAGTAACTAAATCAATTTTTTTTAGTCTTAAACTTATCCTATTAAACAATTATTCTAACCAATGAAATAAACATTCCTACAAACAACGTTATCTAGATAATTTTTGACGTGTGCAAAACTTATTTAGATAATTTTTCATATAACATGTATATCAAAAAGTGCACATAAAACAAAAGTTTTATATGAATTTTAAATTAATAAAATGAGCATTTAGATGGTTTTTTTTGGAGTTTTATCAAAAATTCTAAAACAAATATTTGTTTAAACAATTATCTTGGGTTGTTTAAGCAATTATCTTGGGTGATCATCACAAAAAATAGTAGTATTTCACCAAAATTATACCCATTATTTTTTCTTGATGACTATAATTCTAACTTTTTATTTAAAAAAATACACTTCAAAAGTGAGGTAACGAATTCTAAATAATAAAAAGAATAGAAAAATATGAGTATAGGGTTGAGAATGGTAAAAGTGAGATGACAAATACTAAATAGTAAAAGGAGTATAAAGATAAGAGTATAGGCTTGGAGAGGGTAAAGTCAAGGGATCTTTAGTTGTGAGTTGAGATGAAACTATCAAAATGAGTGATTTATGTGTGCTAAATGGATATAGTTTTACATGATTTTAGTTATTTTATCCATTTACGATCCACTACAATATATTAGTTTTACTAAAATATTTTATTTACTATTATTATTATATTAGATGTAAATCCGTGCATGACACGGGTTACAATACTAGTGCCTAGAGTATTGGGTATGCATGTTTGGTATCTGATAGTCTACCATTACAAGATTCCTACTGAAAAAAATTATTTCCAAGTGGTAGTTCACAATAGAGCGCGCACACACAAACGTATAGTAAAAAAAGACATGTATAGTAGCTGTTTGTACCCAGCATTATGTGGGCAAAATCTTACATATCTTGCAAATTTGAACACCACATTAAAGACATGAGATTAAGATTAAAATCTTTATGCTGTAAACACCTATCACCCTATGCGATTCATTAATAATTCCTGCTTTCATCAAAAAGAAAATTGAAAATTTAAGGAGGGGATTTTTTCAGTTAACTTTATAAACCATTTTATGTTGGGTTCATATATAGGCAATCATTAGTCATTGACTTTACTCCAATGTCGAAATATAACCGCAGAATCTTTGAACAAAAGATTAGAACAGTTTACACCAAAAAAAAAGGGTCACTTAAATCATATTATGATGAACAATGAAAAAATAAGTGCTCTCTACGTTTCAATAAGAGTATTTTGGTACATAATAAGAAAATTAATTTTTTGCCAAAAACTACTATTATTACTATTTTACAACTGATTTATTTGCTCATGAATAATTATGAATTATATATATATATACATATAGACTTATATATATATACATACGGATTCATACATACATATATACATACACACACATGTGTGTAGACACACACACACATATGCAAGAAAAAGAAAAAAGAAAAAAGGCCATAGAAGGAGCTAATCATTGTCCTCTAAGCAAATACACAAGCACAAGGAATAAGAAATCTTTCAGAGGGTAAAATAATAAATATCAAATTAGACATTTTTTCTTTTTGTTTGTCTGATTATTAGTTGCTCAAAAAGGAGGTAACTTGTCACATTTTTCCACCAACAAATTTGCTAGTAAGATTTCTCTGATCTCCACCCCTCAATCCTCATACAAATATGTTAGTCCATTAATCTGGCGTCCAACTATCAAGATTTTGTTCAGACACATGGCCACAGCTCTGCAGGTCCCTTCTTACTTCTGCTTCCACAGGAAGAAGAATGATAGGAAATTGAACTCACTCATCAGCAATTCTTCCATCTCCCCTTCCAGTTCCAAGTCTAATTACAGTACAAGTTTTAGACTCAGAGCTGTAAAGGAGAAAACAGAGGAAATCAAGTCTTCTGCACCATCCTCAGCTGAAGATGTTACCAAGAAGTATGGCCTTGAAGTTGGGCTCTGGAAGGTATCCACCTTCCTTTTCCCTTCCAAATTCTGCTTATCCATTGTTCTTTTGTCAGTTTCATCATGTTCTGGGATTGTGGAATATATTTGCTCCTTTTTTTTTTTATTTTTCCAAAGACAGGAAAGGAATATTCCTGGGTTTTAGTCATCTGACTTTATCTTCATAATTGCTGAACTAGAATTTGGTTAAGAATATTAACATCTGTTCAATATGACAGCATAGTCATGGTGCAGGAGCTAGCTGACTTGTGACTTTTTCCCAATTAATCATTTATATATCCAATTTATGTGGTTGTAAGAATATGACAACTATTCTTTGCAATTTTGATAAGTTAATTAATGCCCAAACTAACTAAATGCTATTTTTTTTAATCTTCGATGCATAATGACTAAGTGGTTAGCTTAATTAGCCATTTTTTTTGGCCATTCTGAAAGTTATTTTAGCAGTAAATTAAAAGTAAGATTTATGGGTCGATATGCGATTAGTATTAGCCCACTAATGGTTGTTTGGCATAGTACATTAGAAGTTTTTAAGGTATTGAATGGAACTCCGAAACTAAGGGTCCAAATTGCCAACCTAGTCTGTCCCTGTAATTCAAGAATTAGCTATATACAGTGCTTATGAGCCTTGGGTTAATGCCAGCAAATTGGTTGGATCAATGATGTTAAAATTTGGTCTGCCTCTGCCAATTTGTAGATATTCAGCTCAAAAGAGGAAGGAGATGAAGGAAATGAGGAAAAGAAATCAAAAGGGGACCAAGCAAAGGAACTCTTGGCAAAATATGGAGGAGCATACTTGGCCACCTCTATTACCCTCTCTTTAATCTCCTTTGCCCTTTGTTATGCTCTCATTAGCGCTGGTGTTGATGTTCCAGCTTTGCTGCAGAAGGTAGTGTGCCTCTGGCAATCAAGTTCCAAAAATTACAGGATTTAACTTTATTTTGTGAATAATTGTTACAATTTGAGTTCATGGTTTTGCTGCCTTGCAGGTAGGAATTTCCACCAACGAGGCTGGGGAAAAAGTTGGGACTTTTGCTTTGGCCTATGCTGCTCATAAGGCTGCATCTCCCATCAGATTTCCTCCAACTGTTGCCCTTACTCCAATCGTTGCAAGCTGGATTGGCAAGAAAGTTGATAAAGAAAACTGACCTGGCTGATTAGTGATGCTGGGCAATTTTTTGTTACCAACATATGTAGTATTTCTTTGGCAGCAATATAACTATTTGACAGAGTTTTGACCGCTTTTAAATAAGCAAGAATTCTTGTAAAGGTGATCATCTAGATCAGACTGAAGGCCTTAAAACAAAATGTTAACAATCCCCACATAATACTGCAGTAGTCTGAACAAACAGAACTTCAGATAAAATTGGCCTCAAATATTTCAGCAATTCTCAGAAGCATGTCATTTGGAAACAGGGCTTAAGCAGTCAACTAGCATTTACCATTATAATATGACTGACAAACTATCCACTTATGAAGGTCATCAACTAGCAGCAAGTAGTAGTGAAGGAAACAATTTACAGTGGCCAATGTTTGATGATAACATAACTTTATCTATTTATTGATATTACAGGGTATAGATACATAATGTACAAAAAAACCACCAGCCTCCACTTCTGTTTACCAGCTCTTTCATAGCTTGACTTCCTGGAGATTCCGGCAGTACGTGGATCCTGAAAGTGATCTAATGCAACTCCAAGGTCTTTCAAGGGTTTTAAATGGAGAAATTACTGGACCTGAACTTTATATCAAAAGCTTCAGGCACTTCCTTCCAGTTTTCTGCAATCAGCATGCCTAGGATTGGCAAGTAGGATTGATCAATCTTATTTAACTGCCTGAAACATTTGTTGCAGAAGGCACTTCTGTTGTATGTGGTGGTGGAGTTTGTGCACGTGGGGTACTAACACTAGGCATGGCATAATTCTCTTGAATTGCGCTCAAATCGCCCCAATCAACTCCAGCTATTCACAAGAGTCAAGGAATCTTATTCACAAAATTCATACATTATTGTAATCCATGAAGAGATTTTAAACACAGCAGAGAAAAACAGACAAACAATAGGAAAGGATACATTCAGTTCTCCACATGTCTGTGATGCTAACATCAGCATCTGACAAAAGCCAGTAATCTGCATCACTCTGCAAGGAGGAAAAGAGTTGCATTAGCTGAAAATGAGGTAGAAACCTCTCTCCTGAATTCAGATTTTCAATGTACATGGAAGGAAAATAGCATCTCCCTCTCTGATTTTTCTTTCAAAAGACAGTGGTTTTTAGTCCGGGAAAACTATGAGATCAGCATGCCATCTAAAATTCTCAATACTGGAAAAATTAGGAGGTCCGCTACACTTCCTAGAAGAGATCTTCAATTAGATGTCCTCAACTGAATGGATGAGGTGGCTTCCAAGACATGATCAATTTTAACTGGATCATGTTCCCAACACTCATCTAAGATGCTAAGAAATAAGAAATCATATATGGTACTGAATAAGGACTTACATCAACATCAGGAACAATTTTCATGATCCCACTCACAAAATCTTGCGATGTGCCTATATCTGAGCACATCCTATTATCTTCCTGCTCTTCGATTTGAATGTTGTCTCCTCCACTCTCCTTGGTCACTGATGTCGTAGCTAAATTCTCATTCACCCCCGACGTTGAAGGAATATCTGGAGGTGCCTCGACTGCATTAATCTCCTCAAATTTTTCCTCGAATTGACTTAAAACACAATCATCCAGAAAGGAAAACAAAAATTAGAATCAGAAACAAATGAGCAGCAGATTGCATCCAATGCACTATCAAGGACTGAGAAAACAACACTAAAATTTAATGAAAATATCAGAATAGATAGCATCAGATTCAATGTCATCCTACCATAATATATCTAATGTCTAGTCCCGCATAGAGTCCATATGAACCAGGAAGGCAAAATATCATTTTATCATTTAGAACAAAATACCTGACAAGGTAAACATCAATCGGTCCCATTGTACTCCTGAGAACTATTCTGTATCTCCTCTGGGGATAGTCAACAGCCTGGAGAAGAAAGGAATGTTGCCTCACTATATTGCATAAAGAACTAGTTCCGGAACAATAGACTTTGATTACATAAACCAAAAGCAAGAAGCATCAACAATTACCTCATCAGGATCTGGAACTTCTAAGGTAGTGCCATGAGGAGCTTTAATTGCTATTAACGTTTCATTCTAACAATATTGAATACAAAAACACAAGTCAGCTCGGAGTTAGAATTGAAAGACAGGAAATGTTACCAATTATAGAGCACTAATATCCACCTGGAAGCAAGGTAAACTCTTAATGTCTTCTTCAGTAACGAATAGCCATCTGATGAGAGCAAGGTGAAGATGAGAACCAACAGATGAGCAAATAAACTTCAACAAATACATGCTAAATGATACTCAGAAAACAAGATTCGTTATTAAAGGCAGAAGAATGAAATTACTTTTGGTTATTCTCAGCTTCACTCAGGTCTCTCAACCTTTCCTGCATTTCTCTGTAAGACAATATTTCAGTAGCGTTAGCATCGTCATGATAGACCTAAGCAAACATGTAAAATTTGTACAATGTGGGCTTTAGAACAGAACCTTATTTGGTCATCTAATCTGTGCTCTTCCATTGTTAAATTTTCTATATCCGCCTGCAAAGCGAGAGAACACAATGAAAAAATATTCCAGAACAACCCAACAAAAAAAGCTGAAGGAAAGGCACATGTTTATCTCTTTGGACTAGCTTCATTAGTAAATGACGACAATCTCAAAGGATGACTCATTTACTGATAATATGAATTTCATGCCAAGTTATGACATGGTTTCTTCTAGGTTCAGCTGCGACATATTTTTGCACTTCCATATTAGCTTAGGTACAGGAATCCTTTCTTCATGTTCCAAAGAACTACACATACTCAATTTCCTCAAACAAATGACATGCTTAATCTGGTTTTGCTTTCTACAAGGAATAACTCATAAAATCAGCAATACCATCACGTGTTACATGAAAACTCTCGGACAAAAGAAAGAATTAAAAAATCTTCAATAACAGAGGAGCAAGCAATATTTTTATTAGCAAGGTGAACTACGTTACCTAAATTTCTGATCGTGCAAGCATTTTCACATTGTTCTTCATTGACGGTTTCAATATGGAGTCAAAGGGAATTTAAACCAAACAAGATGGTCAAGTAATCCATTCATTTTCAGACTTTTAGAATTACATCTCTACTGTAATGTTAATAATGCAATGTGAAGAAATGACAAAGGTAGTATTGAGTACTCATTGTACTCATTACTAAGGCAACACATGCATTTGGGGATCACTTCGATAGCATCTCAAGAGATTGAAATGCACAGAAAAGTTAAGGACCAGAAATGCCAGGTAGAACAGTGATCTCTACAAGCCTGCAAGCTAGCAACATTCATTGGGGATCACATGCATTTAGGGATCACTTCGATAGCATCTCAAGAGATTGAAATGCACAGAAAAGTTAAGGACCAGAAATGCCAAGGAGAACAGTGTTCTCTACGAACCTGCAAGCTAGCAACACTCTCATCAACCTCCCCAGGTCTTGATACATCTAGACCCCTGACCAAAGAACAAGTGTTAGGAACTTTTCAAATTTTTAGTAAATCCAGGAAAGAAGTACATTTACACAAGACAATCTTCATCACAGCAAATATTTGAGCATACTTCCACTGAATCCTGTTCTTGAGTTTCTTTTCAATGAGTCCAATGCCTTCTAGGACATTTGTTATGTCATATATACGCCTTTTCTGCACCTGTTATGGCAGTATCTCTTCAGCTAAAATAACATCAATAAAATTTGGACCGTTGTTCAGATCTGTAAAATAGTTACCTCTAATGTGTCAGCAGCTTTATTTAGATCAAGGATGCCATCTTCAGCATGTTTAATCAGATTAATGAACTTCTTTGTCAACAAACCTGAGCAATTTGAAGCACATTCATCAATCAATCTAACTGTAGCATACTTAAGTCAACATGACGTACAGAAATAATCCTATAGAATTATCAACATAGGAAATAGGCCACAGAAAACCAAGTGACAATAAAGTATGGCCAGAATTTGTTTCCCCCCAAAATCAAGGCCCCAGCAATATTTACCAAGGGAGCTATCATAGCGACATGGACCAACTGGCGTGAGATGATTGCCCGAAGGAGAACCTGCAAATGATTCCAATGTTTAGCCTTTCTCACTGATATGCACGCATAAGCCTGATTCTCTTCTGGTTTTCAATTTGTTATTGCAACCGACAACTACTTTTAGGAGACATAAAAATGAGAAGCACGTAAGACTTCCAACAAAAAAGTCTCACCAACATTTGTCGCAGGAGTTTGAGAACCAGATCTACTCGCCTTTGTCATCCTTGGAGCTTTTTGTGCTTTTCCAACTTTTCCCGATACAGGTGTTTTTGCCGAAACATTGGCAGCATCGGTATAACCAAGACCATGGTTCTGATCATTAGACTCAACTTCAACATCTACCACATCATTCTTCCTTTTTAAAGGCTACAAGAAAATTTCATATCCGTGAATCATCATCAGAAGGATTTAAAATTCAAGAAAAATGATAAAAAGAGCTTTGTTATCAGCATAACCGCATTGGGATTAAAAAATTTATGTTAGAAAATTAATAGCATAAAGTGGAGAAAGATACATCACTGAAAAACTTTAGAACTTCTTCAGAATTATTTAAATTTACAGGATAAAATGGAGAAAAATGAATCACTTAACAATTTTAAAACTTCTTTATAATTATAGACAAGACTTAGTTATCGTTGAAGTTCTAAAGCAGGATCTATTGGTAATTACATATGTCAAGTTGCATATGTTCTTAAAACTAGTTCAAGTTATGCCTTTTAGCTTCTCTTCTCTCAAATAAAATCACCAGAACAGTGTCATGTTCTTGATCTTGGAAGAACCACTGAAAGGTTTGAGAAAAGCACATTGCATGACTTTTTGTAGATCCACTGGATTATGTTTTGAAAAATATCATTCCTTAGTTTCCTTGTGCATCCATTAGGACCATTACTTGAACTTAAGAGCACAGGAAGAAATGCAGTGAGCAAGCAATCCAACATTGCAAGGAAACGTCAATATCAAGCAAAAGTCAATCAGATCAGTATCAATCACTGTGATGTACTTCTCTTTCTTTTTTCATGAGCTTCATTCCTGCTCTTCTCTATTAACCTTCCTTCTATCTACCAAGCCAGCTATGTTTACCCCTGCATTGCATTTTTCTCCTCTGATTTTCCATTATCTTGTTTATTTTTCTTTGATATTCTCATGTTTCTCTATTTCCCATATATAACTATAGCCACTCAGTAGTTCTTTTTCTTTCTTGCAGAAATAATTACTTATTTCACCAATCTATCAAATCATATCTCTGAATTTCTTTAGTCTGCGTCTGACCTACAAAATCACTTAAGACATGTCTTCATGTATCACATACTACTTCCTTCAAGAAAAAAAAGGTTAACATACATGTATCATGTTTTGGTGCCTTCATCCCAACTTCTCAATGACACAACATTAAATATTCTCCAATCTTTTAGTCCATGCAACACCAGCGACATTTTCCTTATGAAGTGCACCATTAATCATAAATTAACTGCTGATTTCTATTTTTCTTTCATACTTCCTATTACAAGATTGCCAAGTATAGAATCTACAACCATATATTCCAAGAGTCCATGTACAGCAGAAGCAACTGTTACTTTTCATACGGTGCTCTAGCCTACTAGTCTTTGAACTCATAAAGCTCTATCAGCTGCAAAGGTGCATAGGCTTTCTTTCTAGATGATTTAAGCAATTAGCACAAGTTGGATATCAAGCTTCTCTCCCCCGAACCTTTGACATGTAGCAGTTGTCACAGCTGTGCTAGATGACAAAAGACATACGAAACTATCTCAGCACAGTGATAGTGGTTATCTGCATGTAGCAGCAATTCAAACAGGCAAGATTTTCCATTTCTTGTCAAGATCTCACATAAGATCAACCCTCATACGCAGCTTCACAACTTGGAAATGACAGCCCTCTGATCCTTTCACGCAATCCCCAGTGATTGATTCTATTCTCCAGAATAGATAAAATCAATGCTATATAACTCCATCGAACTCAAAATGCTCCATAAAAATTCCATCAACTCAACTTCAGAGTCACCAAAAGGTCGAATTTTGACCAAATCGAGTAAAGAACAATTATGAGTTTAAAAAGAAGAACAAGAAGAATTAGCTGAGCAAACACCAAAACAAGAAACTACACTTAACCTACTTCCTTATAACACCTAAAGATCATAAAATTCAACCTCTCAAATCCTACAACACACGAATCATCCAACAGTCATGTCGCACCTAGCACAAAACTTCGCATAGATCTCAATATCAACAAAGATAAAGTTGTTACTCCAATCATATCCAAAACCTAACACCACTAAAGAACGACAAATTACTTTTGAAAAAATCCAAAGGGTCATCAGCTATAAGAGAAAACACTTACCGGAGGTGCAGGGGGCGGAGACTTGACAATAACAGCTTCCGGCTCAAGGGGCGGCCGATGAGGGTCGGTGGAGAAGTGATGGTAGTCACCAAAAGGCGGCTTCATCGAGGTGAATGGCAGCTGCTTCTTCAACGCCTGCTGCTGCTGCTGCTGCTGTTGCTGCTGCATGATCTGCTATTTTTTCTTGAACTAAAAAGATCAATTTTTTACGGATTTTTGGTGGGAAAATCAAGAAACAGTGGGAAATTGGAGCTTGGAAAGGGGAAGAAGGATAAAGGGATGATGGAATTCTGGAGATGGGCTGCCGGAGAGGTGAAAAGGGGTGGCGATGAGGGCGGAGGAGATCTGAAGATGGTGGTGGAGGAAGGGAATAAAAAAGCGGGAAGAGAGAGAGAGAGAGAGAGAGAAGATGGGGATTGAGTTGGAAGAAAAGAGGGGAGAAAACGAGGGAAATTAGAGAGAGCGGATTGTGAAGGGGGTTCGGAGAAAGGAGGGAAGTTGGTTCGGAAATAGATGTGGAGGGAAGAAACTAGTTTTATTACTCTATATTAATTTAATTTAATTAAATATTTTCACTATTCATCTAAATTAATCATAATAACCAAAATTGACTCCTATTATGAATATTAGTCCATCATGATTGTAATTATTCAGGAGGTTATTGAAATGAATAAATTACTAATACTTTTTTTTAAAAAAAAAATTATTAGTACTTCCTAGGAAGTTGTGAGACTATTGATTGACTAGAAAATAGTCTATGGTGCCATTATTTTTGTAGCCTGCAAATTTGATGTATATAATTAATAAATTGGTTGATCTCAGAGGATGGAGAAAAACAAAAATCACTTGGTCCATCTGAGGATTAGATAGGGGTGGGAAAAGTATCCAGGCCAAAATCCTCTAGCTATTCATAAGATTATGATTGGAGCTTCCATTATTTGTCCTCTTCCCTTTTACTACATTGACATGAATGTAGAAATTTTGAAATTAAAATTTGTTAACAT
This sequence comes from Coffea eugenioides, assembly GCF_003713205.1. Lineage (NCBI taxonomy): Eukaryota > Viridiplantae > Streptophyta > Magnoliopsida > Gentianales > Rubiaceae > Coffea > Coffea eugenioides. The sequence goes on along the minus strand of NC_040035.1, from coordinate 41,175,168 downwards.
GCCAGGATTTCAACAACACTCATAAATTATGCTAATAACTAGCTTATGTATAAAAATAAATAAATAAGTGAAGTCTTGTGGTATCATATGTGGACTTTGGGGAGTAATCTAGCTAAAGTAGTATATGCTCATGTGTCCACTACCATGAGCAGTTTGGTATACTTCCTTTTGGTGTAGAAATAGTGTGCATAATGTGCTAGTGATGTCTTTTGAGAGCTAAATACATTAATTGGCTAGGAAGTAAAAAAAAAAAATTGATTCCAAGAAATTACAACAAAATTCTTCTTCTTTATTTATTAGAAAAGTTTTTCGAGAGATTAATGTTCAGAATTCAAAATTATGTAATGCTCTATTGAGTCTTTGAAACATCAATCTAAAAAGAAAACGTTTATGCGTCAATATCAGCAGAAATAAAAAAAAAGACCATCTATCAGTATTTTGGTTAAAAATACGTGGACGAAACAAAATTTGAAATATCAGAGTCGAACTTCTTCAAACACTTTTTTAAAACAACTAAATTTGAAATATTTCTTCTACTTTCTCCTTTAATATATTTGTAACTTACGTTTTATTAATTATCAAATGGAATCATTTTAAAGGTACAAAAAGAATAAAAAATTAAAGGTCCTCCAAACTTATCCATATAGGCAATGCAAATATTGTAGCCAAGGACCAATGGAAGTCTTTATCTAAGCAGGTTCGAATCGGCGATTCGCGCCTTACGTTGGGCAGTGCCGTTACTTGACGATTCTTTGGCGCGTAATTCAGTCGGCAGCTTTACTGAACCCCAATTTTGGGACTAAAAAATGTAGTGGCAGTGGGCTCAAGTTTGGGCTGGTTAGGACGTAATCATTATTTATAATTGGGCTTTTTGCGTGAAGCCCAGAATCGAGTTAAAATCTTATTTCTGATAATACAATTGCTCCGTTTGGTAAATGAGTTTTTTAGATGTTTGTCTAAAACTTTTTATTGTAACTTACTGTAGAAGTTGTAGAAAAAATTTTTGAAGCATGTAAATTTTTAAATATTTTGAAGTATATAGTTTAAAAATTATCGTGGCATCAAACTACCTTCATGCTGACAAGATTTTCCTTCATGCTGGACAAGATTACAACCACATGAGGAGCACATGCTTTTTTTTTTTTGTGGAAACTAAGGTATAAAATGCATAAGAAATAAGCAAAATCAGAAAACAAATTTGTCGATTTGCAGAGAAAATGAACTACTTCTTTTAGCTGTAATCAGAAGTGTTTTCAATCATTTTTGGAATCATGTTTTGTGAGAGTTAAGAATCTTGTCCAGAACTTGAAATCTTGTTGGGACCATTAATTGTCAGGAGTTAGAATCCTTGTTGCTTAATCCCTCCCAAATGACAAAGCATAAAGCAGTGAGATCCTCTCCATTACTTTTCTATGCTTTTTTTTTTTGGGGGGAGTAATAGAATCTTCATGAAAGGAAAATGGATGGATTTCAGTATTTAAATAGAGTGAACAGATCCTTTTGCTGGTTGCTTGAGGGCAATTTGTTCACAAGATTTTAACATTCTCAGAATTTTTGAATTAGCAAACTTGAAGTCAATGGAGGGCAAAATCATTATTTTTTAAGTTGGGACAATAAACTGCAACTGAGCTGCTTCTGCACAAGTTTTGGGGTATTTGCTGCATTTAATACTAATCTTAAAATGTGATTAATAGGGCTGTTAATTTGCCCCAATTTAAATGCAAGCTTAAGGTAAGGTTGCACAAAGTCAGCACACTTAAATCTTTGCTTGAGTTGTGTATAAATATACATAACCACACATAATAGACTATTTATGTGGAGGATTATATTAGCAACATCGATCTAGTCTTCTTTCTTTATGCTCACAACTCCAACAATTATTAACTCTTCTCTCTACTGTCTACGTACATTCACAAGCTACATTTTTTTTTTTCTTTTTCTTGAACCTAAATTTTAATTTTCTCAAATTTCAAGAAAAAGGCATCAAGAAGACATTAGTTGTTTATTTGATTCTTAACAATTGAGGTAAGATTTTCATCTTCTCTATTTTGTATTTGTGTTTGTTGATTTTTTTTTTTTTTTATTGCCAACTTCAAAAGATAGAGTTGTGGTTTGAAATTTGTTATATAAGACATAAAAACATGGTTGAAGAGGTGATCAGCTTACACCGTCAATTCGTAAAGAATTTCAAATCAGTTTTTGGGATTTAACACATTGCTTATAAGTTTTCTCCCTTGTATTTTAGAATAAGCAAATTATGTGGTAGAGCAAATTCAAGTCCCCCCATGCATTGTGTGTTAGCAAGAAACTAATTGCATATCTAAAATCCTTTATTTTTCACTTAAAGTTCAAATTCAGGACTAAGCCAGATGATTCTCTTAGCTACAAAACAATTCCATCCTATACGGTAGGTCAAAATTTCTTTTCTCTCCTTCAAAATTTTTGAAATAAGAATCACAAGTTCTTGTTGAAAATAAAATACAGAAAAGAATAAATAAATGATGAGAAGAAGTTGGGAGGTATGATTCTTGCTTTATGGGAAGCAAGCACTAAGAAGCAAACTTCAATTTGCAAGATTTTTACCTCGTTATATTAATCTATATGTATATAAAAGGGAATAGGTACACACACATATACATACATATAGAATATATATACAGACAGTTACACACACACACACACACAAACAGGTGACAGGATTACAAGCACGCAAGGAGCACGAATTTTTTGGTGGAAATTTATGGTATATAATGCAAAAGAAATTGGCAAAATTAGAAAACCAATTTCTTGATGTGTGGAGAAATGAACGACTTCTTTCAACTCTAGTAGAAAAAAGTGAAGTTTTTAAAAAGTAAGAAACATATAAATAAGATTAAAAAAAAAGGGGTATTATAAACAGAAAAGAAGTTTACAAAAAAAAAATTAAACCTAAAATTTATTGAATATTTAGGCAGTATCAAGGTGCACTTAACCCATATTAGTCTTGCCTGTGTTGATTCCTTGACTAATATGAGACTATTTGAGCATAGACTCATATTTTCTAGTCCAATTCAAGGGCGAATTTTCATAAATATTACGGAAATAAGAAATCACGACAAATTTGTTGTTGTGGACAAATTTGTGCTCTAGTAGGGGTTGCTGTAAATAAGATTTATGGCATGGAAAGAAAGTTAATTTATTTTTAATTTTTTTAACTGACACAACAATTTAAAAGAAGAATGAAAATTTTCTATAAAAAAAAATATGCTTAGCCGCTTCCACTATTGGATGTAGCACGATTTGTGCACCATTGATCACAAGTTGATCAACGGTGCAAATTTTTTTTTTAAAATTCGGACATCGCAGCGGGATGTGGCAAAAGGTTGTACGCCATCGATCGATGTCCGAAGCAGGATGCAGCGAAGGGTTGTGCGCCGTTGATCGTAATTGATCGATGGCCTATACACTCATTTATTTTTTTTTACCAGTTGATTAATTCTTGATTGACGGCTGCATTTAGTCGATGCAAATGATGCACAATGTTTTGGCTATAAATATATTACCGTCACATCCCCATTTGTATTCTTACACCCTGAGTCTCCCCAATTTCTTCCTTCAATTCCTCAATTTCTTCCTTTCATTATTGACTTTTTCTGTCAAAGACCTTCTGCGATTGTACCTTCCAATTTTCTGTCGAAGAACTCCTACCACTGTGGTCCTGCAATTGTGCCTTCCTATTGTGCAGTCGATTGTGAGCATTGGTTTCCTATACTGGGAAAAAAGAAACCATTGCTGGGATTTGAAGTCGATTGTGCACATTAATTTCCTGTATCGGTCAAAAAAAGCCATTGCTGAGATTTGAAGTTGGTGGATGGCCAGCGTCTCCGACGAACCAACAAGTATGAAGACAAATCTTATGTGTTACATTTAACTATATTTAATTAATATTAGTTTGTTATATTTAATTAGTAGTAATTTGTTTGCTAGTAGATTACATATAAGTAGTGTGAATTTATTACATTGATTAGTATTTGAATTAGTTAAATTAGTAATAGTTTATTAATGAATAGTGTTCATGTTTAGGATTTACAAGTTTTTACGTCTTAATGTTTAGGATTAGGGTTTATAAATTAGGATTTAGGGTTTAGTTATTAGAGTTTTGAGTTTCGTTAAAAAAATTTGGGTCATCGCCGCCTGCACTAATTAATAAAAAAAAAATCCAATTGCGGAATGGAAAATGAAAAGGAAAAAAAAATTATTTTTTGGTAGCCAATAATTTCAAATGTGACGACCCTTCTACTGTCATGAATCCTAAAACAACATCACTTCTTCGACTTTTTCTCTTCTTAACATTATTTATAGAAATTCGCCCTCAAATAGTCTAAGTCTTACCTATCCCACCTCATTTTCTATCTTTACAACCACTTTGCCATCCCACCCTTATCCCACAGCGCTGTTCTCATCCAATGGCTATAAAAAATAAAACAAAGGTGCAACTCGTCCATTCACGCCAAAAAATAAAACTAGGGTTATTATCACTTTACCCCCTTAAACTATATCATTACTATCAGTTTACCCCCTAACATTATCTTGTAGTCACTTTACCCCCATGAGTAATTCAACTCAACATGTTAAGAAATTTTAGACAAAAATACCCTTTTATTTTATAGCATTGCTACATTGTTATTATCACTTTATTCATTTAGATTATAGTGATACAATCACTTTAGTTCCTAACATCATTTTCTAAGCATTTTACCTCATCGTTAATCTAACTAGTATGGTCAAAAAATTTAAATATATTTACCCTTTTTTATATGTAATTAAAAATAAAAAAGAGAATGATTATTCTTCTTTTTTTTTCATTTTAAGAGATCGAAAAACATAAAAATAAAAAGATTTTCTCAAATTTCTTTTTTCACATTTATTAATACTAGGAAAAGAAAAAGAGATAGGAAAGAAGGAGGCAAAAAATTAAATTTTGCAAAAAATGAAAATAAAGAAAAGTCTAACATTATCGCATTACTTTAAGGTTGTCGAGATTAGCATTAGAATTTGATGATAAACAAAAAAGTGAAATAATTTTAAAATAATAAAAGTATTTAATTCTTTCTTATTTGTAATTTTTAAAAAAAGAATTGAGCTCTCTCTCTCTCTCTCTCTCTCCCTCTCCCTCTCTCCATCTTTCTATTTTTTTTTCAATATTAATAACATTGCCAAGAAGAAAAAAATTAATATTTTGACTTTTTTCTTGATACTAAAAAGGAGAAGAGTCACTCTAAATTTTTTATTATTTTTATTATGCAAAGAGGAGGGTATTTTCTTCTAAAGTATTTTAACTTGCTAAGTTGGTTTAATGGTAAGATAAATTGTCTAAAAAATAACTCTATGAGATAAATTGATAATGAGACTATATTTTATGGGGGTAAAGTGATAATAATTTTAAGGGTTAAACATGTCTTTTCACTTTAATTAACAAACTCCGTTAAGTTTGACCGTTAGTCTTGGGGGTAAAATAACTAAAAGATAACGTTAAGGGGGAAATTGATAGTAGCACCAGACGTTAAGAGGATAAAGTGATAATAACCCAATAAAACTAAGGGTTTTGGTTGCAATTTAGTATGCAAATCCAATGGCTATAAGGCCATTCCATAAGTGAGATAAGTCACCTACCATCTAGCATTTTTTGGTACCTTGCCCCATTTTAACAAAAGACTGCTATTTTCAACTTCTTTCCTATTTATTAAACTCCTTTGTTTAAAAACAGAAAGAAAGAAAAACCAAAGAATGGCAACGCAAAGAGTAGAGAGAGGATGAGATGGATGGGAATCAAATCATACTCCTGAGGTTGGAGATAAAGACTCTGAACTAGTAGACTACATCAGATTCCCAAGACAGGAACTAGTATCTTATGTCTAAGTCAAAAATTAAACTCTATCTGACAATCCTAAAGTAAAATAATGACCAATAATAACACCAAGTTGTGAGTGAATTTAGCAAATTTCTTTGTTGTTTGGCGATATTGTAATATGTTAGAATTCTTTTATCATATTTCTATCTTAAGTTGTCAAAACGTCTTTATTCATTTCACTTTCGACACAATTATAATCGGTTACACTTCTTTTTATGGTATTTCTATTTTAACTTGGCACAATTTGTGTCTAAACATTTCCCTACGTAGTGCTTAGGAGTTAGGATAAATTTTAAAGCCAAATTAATGTTACCAATGATCAATGAATATGCATGTCGAAACCGAAGGCAACTGCTTAATCCTGGAGGAGTAGATAAAACGGCAGGGAGAACTTCGGGTGGGTTTTGAATGTATTCATGGAAAATAGGCGTTACTTCTTCTACCTACATTTTGTTGATAGGTTAATTGGCAGAAATACTAAATGAAAAAAAAAAAATCATAACTTACTTCTTGAAAATGAAATAGAGAAAAGAATAGTTAAAGGGCGGGAAGGAGTTGAGAGAGAGGTTTGGCACCTGCTCTTTGGGAAGAAAGCACCTGCAAGCAAGCATCAATTTTCAATATTTTTATCTACTTGTAATTTGCACGAATATGGATGGTAATACATACATATACATACAAATGTACATATTCATGCAGAGATAGAGATGTGCAGGGTACGTGCCGTGGGGGTAGGGATGGGTTGAGCGGTACGAAGGGAAAGAAGTGTCAGTAAGAATTTTCGAGTTTAAAACATCCCAATTATACTAAAAAAAAAAAACCGTACGTTTCGTGGAGAAAAAGAGAAAGGTGGTTAGTTAGATATGTGCAGAATTTGCACGCTGGATAAAGAGAAAGGTTTGTGCGAATTGGAGTGTAATGTGTGTATAAATACGCACGCTTTAGTGTGTAGGTTTCGTTGTTTCACATTTTTGCTTTGTATCTTTTCCGCTTGCTGTTAAAAATTGAATTATTCTCATCATGTTAACTAATGAGCATTTTCTCCAATTATTTTTGGGGCATCATCCTATCCCAATTGTGGCCTAAACATTTTGTACATTATCTGGAATTGGAATAGCTGGAGGATAACATGAATGAGCTATTCTCTTTTAATTCTACCTCTCCAGTCCCCATCATGACTACTTACAACGGGTTGCTTTTCTTCAGGTTTTGCAGGTGCTTCTTGTTCTAGGAAGTATAAAGTCGTGCACTTCTACCTCGACAGCGGGATAGGTGGACGCAAAATATTGACTGTCAATGTTGATAAATGTTGGAGACGACTTGGTGTCAGATAGAAGTTCATTTGGAAAATTACGAGAGTACAATGCTTCACCATTAGTTACTACTTCTGAACCCTGCAGTCTGCTAATTGGTAATGCCAGAATGTTACGAGATCATGTGCCATTTTTTGTTCTTTTGGGCGAGTACCCATTACCGCTGTAATGAAAGCCTCACAATAGGCAAATTGGAGCAAGAATGATAATTCCTATCTATACAAAAATGCAGTTCTTAAGAGGTGCAAACATTGATCCCAATCTGCGATAATATACTCTCATCCACTCTTTATATGTCTGAATAATGATTCAGCTCATACAAAATGTTATAACAAAGGGTCCATATGCAGAATGGTGAGGGTGCATGTCCCAGTGCTTTATCTTCCATCAGTTGCCTAAGTGCTACTCTTTCTGGATATTGACAAGCAAAGATCATTTACTTGAACAAGTGTGCCAGATCAGGGTCATCCAGGTCTACATCCAACCATCCATTCAGACGCATGTACTCAATGTAATGCTCTGGTGGCTCTATGGCTCGAGGGTTTCTTGGAGCAATGCCATGAATCCTCTCGAGATCTCGAAAAAGCCAGCGAGCATAGGCTTGATCTATAGGAGGCACAATCTTCAACAGCACTTCTTCCTTCTGTGGCTTTACAGACTTTGCTTGCTTGTTTCCCATGATCTACCTGCTCAACTTCAAGTGTCGGTCAGAACAAACAGAATCGTTCCACAATCATGAATTCTTGATAACCAATAGGAAAAGGTAATCATTCATAATCGTAACACACAAAAACAAAATGGAGAAATGTAACCAGGAACTAAAGCATGAATTGTTTGCAAAGTTCTTAGTAATAAAAGATTCTTGAAGCCTAGGCTTGTAAGGCATCAGAGTTTTGTTCATTCACTGAAATGTTAAGAAATAAAACAGCTGTTAAAGGTTAACCTCCAACCCAGCAAAACACGCCACAATTGGTATTTGTACTCAGGATATGCATAGAGACATGTTGAAATTTGGTCAAAATTTTCAAGGCCTTTCCTAAACTGTTTTTGCCTCCTTTTTATACACTATCAAAGAACATTCAGTGATACCACAGCATGTGAGTTAAAGAATGCACTAAGAGGCAACTATGCAGTCGTTCCATCTATTTTTTTTTTTCAGAGAATTTGGCTAATCAGGACATCAAAAAAGTAGAATACGATGCGTGAAAGCTTCGGTAATTGAATGACTAATGAAGGTAATAAAATGAAAGCTTCGGTAAAAGTTTGCTCAACTTTAATTGCTTCTCCTATTTACATTCCTTAAATTCTTTACTCAAGGTAATTGTAGTTCAAATATTTGAAAGCAGAAACCAGCTAGGATCGTAGAAGTTGCTACCAAGTCCACATACTATTCAACTCAAACTTACAGTGCACCACATTAGAATAATAAAAGTATCAGAAACTGATTTACAAGCTAAACCAACTAATTATTCAATTCCAACAAAGAACAGGTGGGAACAGATTCAAAGAAGTTTTAGAATCTAAGAGAGGGTCACTGCAAGAAAATGAAAGGAAGAATGTGCCAACAGAAATGCTAAGCTATCGAAAAAACTACCGAGGAGACAAGGTGTGATTTATAAGTTATTCACATCATCTGATCTAGCTATGCATAAAGAGCATATACACATCAACAGTATCCCCAGAGCAACTACAGGCAAACCCCAAGATGAAAACTTAATGCCTGAAAGTAAAAGTTATTGGGGGGATTGCAGTTGGTCAAAACATTTCTTTTTGGGCAAAATACAAAAGGGTTTAGACACAAATATTGATATTTCTATCCAAATTAAAGAAGCATTGATGGTTTTATTCAGCTTCCTTAAACATAGAGATCGGTGTCCTAGAAATCAGACTTCAAAATCATTTTCTAACAAGTCAACTTCTCTTTTCCCTTCTCTTGTTCACACCTAACATCTCCACAGAATAACACAAGCAAACTCTCTTCCAAATCTTCCCGGTTGAGTTCAAAGAAGATGTTAACATTGCCTCTTCATTCGTAGCGATTTTGACAATCATGGCAGAAAGCCAATTCATCAGATTGAAGAAACTGCAAAGTTCACCACAAGAATACCAAAATCTGAAGGCTTGACATTGGTGGATTTAAAAAACTGTCAAGAGCACCAAACACGACTTGCTTGTCTTCTTCTCCACCTGGTAGTAGCCATGGTCGGCCTTATGAAATAGAAGAATACTTCTACTACAAATTGACTCATGAAGAAGTATTGAAACTAAATGTCCGAAGACTCAATAGACTTAAAAGGAGCGGACTAAATTGTACAAGAACGTTCCCAAGACTTTTGTTTTAGCCCTGGAAATGAACTCTATAGTCGACTTTTTCGAAATCAACATCCATATATATTCATAAAACTAGATAAAATTATCAATATTGTTGAGTTTAGAATAAAAATATCTCTATATTGTGAATAACCCAAATACAAAATCTCTTGATCCCTTCTCAGGATCTTGGGTTGTCTCTTATAATAATTTCTACTAAGTCACTATTCCACCCATGATATCAAATTTTCAAATTCAGCATAAGCACCCTTTTCAAGGCAAATAATCAGCAAGCAACCATTCCTGGGTCTAATTCATCTTCTTCATAACACTTCTCCAAAGAACATACTTTTGAACGAACGAAGCATATTCTTTCTGGGACGACAAAGGGGGAAACATACAGAACTACTGAGAATATATTGCAGTCTAATTTAGAAGCATAGAGCCCAACTAAATAATTTCAATTGCATGCAATTTTGCTTCAATTAAAATGAAAAAAAAAAGTTTAAGCAAAGAGAATCACCACAAGAAATCAAAATTAGAACAAAAAATGTATAGAAAACAATTGACTCACAATCGCAGAAGGGGTGCAAAACAGCAGTCTTCTTGAAAGTTTCAGCTGTCGAAATGCTGCTGATTAGTGAGTGGAGACGATTAAAATAAGCTTCTGCCGCATAACGGATTCTACCCGCTAAAGATCCGATATCCCATGGACTCTAAATGGTTTTTTATTGTATTAGTTTATATGCAAAAAGCCAAAAATTTTTAATTTACTGCTTATATGGTATAATTTGGATACATATATTATGTAACATTATCACGGTGGCTTTGTTTGGAAGACAAGTTTTTTACCAAGTTTATCTGCTACAAGTTTTTTAAAAATTTTAGCTACAGTAACCTCAAAAAACTTTTCAAAGTTTTTAAACTATACACTTCAAAATATTTAAAAAAAACACACTTCAAAATTTTTTTTTTAAACTTCTACAGTAAGTTACAGTAAAATTTTAGACAACCGCCTAAAAAACTCACTTGTCAAATGAGTAAAATTAGATATTTGCTGCACATGCCATGTGTGATTGTGGCTAATACAATTTAACACAAGTAAATTTAACATATACTTATGCGTCAAACTTGCGTGTATTGATTGATGTTAAAAATATATAGAAAATTTACTCGTTTATTTTGAAAGTTTAAATAGTTTCTCTCTCACTTTACTTTTTGGTAAATATGGGGCATGAAAGATCACTAAAGGTGATAGTTTGAAACAATAAAATGACTAAATCTATCAAAAGCTCGAATACTAAGAATAAATAGCATGAATCATATGATATCTTTTGTATAGGACATATAGAATAGTAATTTGAATTTACACTTAATCAGAAAATATGCAAAATAAACTCTTTTTTACAAAAGAAAAAAAATTCCATGATGCACCACTTGTATCTAGTTTGATTTAGATGTACCAATTTTGGATTGCTATCATTATTTGGAGATGTTACCTGCAAATATAGTTTACACATAAAAAAAGAATGAAAAATACTACTAAATATAGTAACAATATAAAATCTTTTGATCAGAATGAGAAATGAAAAAAGTGTACTCTCCTCTAGTAACTATTTCTTCTTTTCTTTTTGGAAATAGAACATTTGTCCTCAAAAATGTTAAAGAACAGCATACTCCTAGTTAGGGATGTACTCGAGCCAAGTCGAGCTCGAGTATTGCTATACTCGAACTCGACTCGACCTATATGTAACTAGACTCGAGCTTGGCTCGAGTTTGCTCGAGCCTAAAAATCGTAACTCGATGCTTGACTCGAGGAAATTCTTTTTAGCTCGAAACTCGACTCGATAAGGTTCGACCAAAGGTCAGGCCTTATCAAGTCGAGTATAATCAAACTTTTTGACTCGACTCGAAAAACGTACACTTGTAAATTCAGTATAAATTATACCCATAATGATCATTTTATAATTTTAATACATATATATTAATTAAATATATCGTTACTCGTCCAGCCACAAGCCGCAAATTCCTGACTCGAACTCGACTCAAAAGTATATTCGAGTAGCTCGAAACTCGGCTCGAACTCGATTTGATTGAGTTCAAGCCAAGTCGTTGACCGAGCTACTCGCGAGCTACTCGATAGTGGCTCGACTCGCTTACATCCTTACTCCTAGTACTCCGCCCCGAAAGACCAAAATCATATACTACTTTCCTTCCCAAAAACTAGTTATATATTTTTTTTGTTAAGGAATTAATGTTTTTTCTTGTATTAATTTTTAGGGAAGCAATAAGTCTAAAGTAATCCATCTTTTTCTATACTCTCTATTTTTCTATTTAAATAAAACCAATAATAAAGCGAAAGAAAAGATGAACAATTACCAAACTCGTAACATAACCCAAACCCAAACCCATACCCAAACCCGAAACCTCTGCTTTACTTCTCCATCACTATATATATGGGATGAGGGGCAGGAGCGATCATCAGATGGACCGCTCCTGAGCTGTTAACGGTCAAGATTTGGTTCTAAAAAATTGTACGGTCCAAATCATTTCTTGTACCTTATTTTTAACAATATGTGTGAGATCCACAAAAATTTGTTCTAAAGTTACACGTTATGCAAATAAAATTATGCCGTGTGAAAATAAAGTTATGTGATGTGCAAAATACATAAAACCGCTAGGAACGGTTAGGAACGGTTGCTAACGTTCCTGCCCGTGGTCCCTGTATATATTCACCGGCCAGCGGGGGTTTTTCGGTCATTTTGACTCAGAAGAAGAGCTACTTCATCACTGACACCAGCCTCAGCTTTCGCGCTCCCCAATTGTCGCCGGACAGGGCCGTAATTTCCCAATTAAAAACCCTCGAATTCTTCCATAGCTATTGGAAACAAAATTAGCTACAATTAATTACGAAGGCCGAATAATGGAGAAAAAATACGGATTGCAACTTCGGGTGAAACCCTCGCAACAAAAGAAACTTCCTCCTAGACCTCCTCTTCCCAAGTCCCTCGGCTTTCGCGACGACGACGACGACGATAACCGCGTTGAAGCTGAAATTTCGCGGCAAGCCTACAAAAACAAGTCTCTTAGAGATGTGAGTATTGTAAATTAGAATTTTTTTTTTTAAAATTTGTTTTGAAGCTTTTCCTTTTATTTTTTCCCTGAATTTTATGAATTCTTTGGGAACTGAAGGTTGAGGAGCAGCATAAGAAGGCATTGGAAGAGGATCCCTCGGCGTTTGATTATGATGGAGTTTATGATCAAATGAAGCATGAAGTTGCTCGTCCTGTTGCCAATGATCGGCAGGAAAGGAAGGTAATTTTTTTCACTGTTATGAAGTTTTTACCTTTTTCTTGTTGGCTTTGATTTTCTATTTAATTGCTTAATCTGAGTGATTAATGCTCTAAATTAGCTCCAAATTTCTGGTGGTTTGGTGGAAGTTGGAATTCAAGTGATTATATGTTGTTTAAGGAGCATTCATAGTGAAGCATTTTGATTATTTTGTGGTTATTTTAATAGCAGTAATTTGTGGGGAAGAACTGCCAAGTAAGATAATCTTGGTTACTCGTGATCTCAACTAAGCAAAAGAACATGAAAGTTTGTGCTAGTTCTTGAATATTAGGAATAGTGTGAAGTTGCCCATGTTTGATTTCGGGAACTAGCAGTTGCTTTTCATGGACGTGATCAAGTGCAAGGCTGTTTAAATAAGGTAGGGACTAGTGTTGAAGAAGGTAGTTGAAGAGTTCAGATTAATGCCCTATCTCATTCTCGCAAGCATCTAGCCAAGGTAGTTTGCACAGTAGAATAAAGAAATAATGTCTGCAACCAAATGATCCATGGGCCTATAAATTCTATTATATAAGCGAGGCACTCCCCTGCAGCCTGCCAACAAGATGTTAAGATGAGCTAGTGCTTTAATAGATTGCATGGAAATGCTAAATAGAACTTTAGTAATCCACTGGATGAGTTAAATTTTACTATTTACTCTTGGCCTGGCAAAAATTACAACCATCTAGAGCACCCAAGGTGATACATTAAGGAGAATGACAAATTGTGCCTCTGTACATAAGGGAGCGAATTCCCCCTCCACATGGTATTTGTTTTCCAGGGGGTGAGTTGGGGTGTAGCATGTGAGTAAACATTGGATTAAACTGAGTAATATTTCACTTTACCGCAAGCGGTTACTTACCTTTTGATATTCTCTTTTTAGCATCTTTACTCTTCTGTTCAACATTGCCAATAGATCAAGGAGAAGCAAGCAGAATACTAAAAGAGCAAATATTACACCCCAGTATTCAGTGTGAGGATCATGTGGAGGTGATGAGACGGAGAGTATTGAGGGAGTGGGAACATAAAACATACTACATGATCATCTATCGTCTCTGTTTTGCCTGCATTTGTGCTCTTCTGCAGCCACATGAATGTATCTGGAATAAATTTATGTGAATAAATATTTTGCTTCTGCTGAAAGTAAGAAGAATTTAGTAGTAGCATTAGTGATTTTCTACTTGCTTATGGAGCCGCCTTGTTTATGAATATGTGATGATTAGAGATATTAAAAACTGTATTTCCATCTATTTTTTTTTTCCTTCAAAAGAAATAAGGCCTTTATAAGGTTTTGTCTCCTTTCCTAGATGTTATTGTGTATGTATTGTTTTCCATTCGTCTCAGTTTTTTCTTCCCCAACTAATACTCAAATTTGTTGCTTACCTTGAATTTGTTCCTACGTATATTTGGTCTCTTGTTGCAGCCTAAGTATATTACAACACTAATGGAAAAGGCAAAACAAAGAGAACGAGAACATGAGGTAGTTTATGAGAGAAAACTTGCTAAAGAGAGAAGTCAAGAAGACCACCTCTATGCAGACAAAGATAAATATGTTACATCTGCGTATAAAAAGAAACTTGCGGAGCAGGCTAAATGGATGGAGGAAGAGCGTCTCCGGGAACTGCGAGAAGAGAAAGAGGATGTAAGCCACACTTCCATTACTCTTCATTTGGCATTATTTTGTTTGTTCACGCTTAAGATTGTGAATTAATGTTTATGTCCCATTACTGGATACGGGATGTCACTAGTAAATGGCGATCATTAATTTTATTATATCATTTCTTGCAATTCTTATCTAATCTGTAGATTAGTGCCAGTTCAATGATTTTTCTTACTGCATACCTCCTTTTATTATGTTTGTTTTGTTGTACATGGGGCATTGGGGGTGTGAGGGCGCTAGGGTTGTAGGAGTACTGTATTGAGCATGCATATTTTCTTGGCTGCTGTTACTAAATGATTTTTTCATGACTAGACTTTCAAGTGGCTATCTTTCTTGGGAGTAAAATCTTGCACTTAATTGGTACTTACAGTGTCTTTTTAGGTTGGAGATGTTAGTTTGCTGATTGTAATTTGAAGTTTTGTCTTTGATTCTCTCTCTCAAGTCTCTATCAGGGGATGTAGTGTAAACTTAACTGACGTCGTCTGTATGCACTACCATCAGAGTTATACTTTCTGTTGAATGAATTGAATACAACAATTTTTGTAGCAATTGTGCATAGTCTGCTTTGATCTTCCTGTTCTCTGACTTTCTGTTGTAAGTTTGTTGGACAATATCAGTAAACTTGAAGTCACTCATTAATGCTCCAGGTTACTAAAAAGACAGACTTGACCGACTTCTACTTCAGCCTTGGAAACAATGTTGCTTTTGGTGGGGGTAAGGCCGAGTTTACAAAGCCCAAGAAGCAGAGTGACGAACCTGTAAACAGATCACCTGAAGAAGTGCCTCCTTTGCCAAACTCTGAACCTGAGTCAACTAAGGAGATTAAGAGGCATGAAAATGAAAGTCAACGTTCTCCAAGGGAACAGTCTAACGATGGAGATGCCAATCCTTCTTCTGAAGCTTCCGAACATGAAAAGGCCAAAGATGAACCATCAGTAAGTGAACAACCAAGAGATAACCATCATAAAAGAAATCAGGACGCGTTAACTGCCGCAAAGGAACGGTTTCTGGCTAGAAAAATGGCAAAGACTAATTAACCATATATTTATTTTAGGTATTCCGGATGTTTCTGGCATGATAGAAGAAGCTCATTTCCTGTTGATTCTCTGTATTCTGGTTCGGTGCATGTCTCTTACTACACTCTCTTGTTTTTCTCCACTGTATAATTCTCTATGGCTATTTCTAATAACTGCGCTGAAATTACCTTCTTATTGTCACTTTGTCTCTATTAGCTTGGTCACTCATTCAATTTAATTGAGTTGTTACATCGTAGCGATTGAAGGAATGGAATGATGCTACCCCAGTTGAAAAGAAAGTTAAGAAGGATAGGCTAATTCAATTAGAGGAGGAAGGAAAAGAAAACAGACAGATATATTGCTTGGAAAGGGGAAGGAAGAGAGAGTATATTAAAAAGAGCTCATCATTCCTTCCGTTTCTCTCCGTTTTGCTCCTTATTATTTCCCCTTTCCCCTTAAATATTGATCAAACACAGAAGACCAACTCCCTCGTTGTTCCCTTTTACTTTCCGTCCCATTCCCTTAATCCAAACAATGCCCTAGTTTTCCAGCTTGATAGAGAAAAGCATATTGTCGGGGCATGGTGTAGACTTGACAATTTTAGAACAACTGGTCCTCCATGCAAAAACGATAAATAGGGATGGCAACAGGTCCACCCCATTACCAAAAAAAACTCCCCCCACTTCCGCCTCGTTCCCCCCACGCCCCACCCTGCTTTTCCCGCAGGTGTTTGTGGGTGATAATTTATTTTTTTTAAGAAGTTTTTATTCAATAGATCAAAACTAAATTCAAAGAATAAAACAAAATACGAAACTGGAAAAAGTGAAAAAAGAAAAATGTTGAAATAAAACACCAAGAAAATTAAGAAACTTAATTGGATTGTATAGATAATATTTGGGAATACTCATAAAATGCATAACATATTTGTGTCAAATATCAATTAGGAATTTGAATAGAAATGGGATATAGGTTATGTTTAATTGTCAAATATTCTAAATTTATTATTATTAGATTATACAATATATTATATTTATTTATATTAATAAATTGAAGCGGGGGAGAAAAAATTTATTTATATTAATTTTTTATGGGGGGAGAAAAAATTCCTCCATACCCGCCCCCGCCCTGCCCTATCCCCCGCCCCATTACTCCCTCCGCGGGGTGGGCACCTGCGGATGCCCATCCCCATTGCCATCCCTAACGATAAAGAACTCATCAAAAATAAGTTGCTTTGGTGATTCTTTTGGCCAATTAAAGGGAGTAGAATCGTGTCAGTAATTAAAGGAGTAGAATAAGACTTTTCCTTATCTTTTCTACTAATTCTTTGCCATATAAAAAACAAATTAGTGATTAGCATAGCTAACTTCACTTTAATTTGCAACTTTTGAGTTTTATCCACTTCAATTCAATGTTGCTCATTATAGGCTGTAATAAATACCATTACAGAGGTACTGAGTTTTTGGTTCAACGCTCTTTTACTGCATAATAATCAAGGTGAAGGGTCCCCATATCCCCTACAGGAATGAACTGGGAACAAAATTGAGAACTCATATAGTAGCAGACAAAGAGCAACGGTTGTAGGTTTCCATTTCCCAGCTCGGCTTGAAACTGACAGTTCACGTGTATGTGTATTAAACCCATGCTCCCGTACCCAATAGTCCAACACCAATTGTGGCATGGGCATCGTGGCATCAACCTCAAGCAATAATAAAATGTTTTAGGCTATTGTTACGGGCTTTGGTGTGATGCAATTTGCACTATAGACGAAATAGTAGCTTGTCTACTATTGCCCAGAGAAAAAGATGGCCACACTCTTGCTAAAGGCTACATTCACCACAAAAAAGCACAGGCGGACAATGGAAAGTGGTGCTAGCTAGCTGGGAGGTGTGCAAGCCTTGTGCAGTGGTAGTAATGGCTTGAGGTAGGGCGTTTTCTCAAAGGAAGTGGGATTAAGAGAAGACAATGGAAAAGAGTCAAGGAAAAGAACCTAATGAAAATGTAATTACTAAGCCAAGAAATGTTCATTAACTTTAGCAATATTTAGAACATTATTAACAGGTAAATCAGCCCAAACCAAGCAGTGACTAACGCAAAATTGCACAGGCACTGCTGTGTGACTAAGGAGGCACATGTACAAGATATGTTGATATGGTTTAAATTCTCTCTTTGTCTTGTTTGGGTTGCTATTTTCTAAAGAAAAGTTTTAACGTTTTTCATAAACACATTTTTTAATTATCTTTTTATCTCATATACATCAAATAGTTACAGTACATTTTTCTATAAAAACAATCCAAACGGGAAGGTCCTATGATCCTTTACCTGTTTGTCTTCTATATCCGGTGAAGAGATACATGGGATCGTTTGTGAAGCACCAGTTTGTCTACTTCGGAAGCAATTTGTTGCATAGATAGATAGTTGTTGATGCTGCTTGTTAATTTCACATGCCATTAGTGCTTTTGCCTTAAAGTTTCTAAAAGTGTTTAGCACCTCTATCATTCTATGCATGACCACAATGCATGCCGCTAGATTTATGAATTTCACTATAACAACTGTTTTTCTTGGGAAGGGGTAAGGATAAACTTAGAGTTGAAGCTATCCTCATTGTAACTTGCAAACTGCAAAGAAAAGAATCATCCAAATCACAAGGTATGATCAGTCTGCAAGGTCAAGATACACATGAGCACATACTTTAGTTCCTTTAATCATGCCTCGTACATAATTTGGCTGAAAAGCTGGTGGCAAAAGGCAACAAGAACTATTGTTTGATTAGCCGTATCCCTTCTGAGGAGGGTCGGGTTTGGTGTTTCCCCTTTTGAGGAGGGTTGTATTAGGTGGTTCGGGTTCGGGGAGGAAACGTAAGTGAGAGATCCCGTTTTGTATTGTTGGGGTTTTAATTGCTATAAATACTTACCATGGTCCATGGCCAAAACCAGCCAAACAATGTGAGGAATCACATGTGAAACAATCTCTTATACCTAACGCACAATGCTTCCAACAGTATTCATTTTTAATTTGCATACACAGCTAATGTGAGAGTTACATTCAACCAAATCCTTTAAATCTTATATCTTCGATACCCCAAGAAACGATCTTGAAAAGTTATCTGAGACCCTCCAAAGTCTATAGGCTAGAGATATCCCCAGTGCCACAAATATAGACAAACTAAACAAATTAACTAACAAAACCAATGAGCTTAAGAAATCTCTAAATTGGGTAATCATTATCCCATTGCGCTTTCGGACAAGAACTTCATCGCCAAATCTGTTCAAAGTTAGTCACTTGCGGCATCAATTGCTGCTTTAATGAACGTGATGTTGAAGTTAGGCATGATAGAGAAGTATGCATGGAAGTTGAGTTTTCATCAGTTCAGTAAAAACTAATATTGAGCATAAGCATATTTATGTCTACTTTATAAATGCAGTATGGCCAAATGTAAAGAGCAGACTTCAACCCTTGACTCTCATTTTCTTCTCAGCCTAAATATGTAAAACAAAGTGCAGGATTGGGGTTTGAGTCTTTAGAATTGTTACTGCTTGATTTTGAACAGTATTTACAACGGCTAAATGCCTAAGTTGGTGAACATTGAATGCTTTTCAGCAGGTTCCCAAGATTTTCAACCACACCGACGTTATCATTAAGCCCCCTTTTCAACTTTGCGGTTAGCATATAGATTCAGTGGCTACAAACACTAAAACACATGCAAGAGGACAGTTGTGCAACCTCAGAGGCAGCATTGTGGCATTTGTCATCAGCCAATAGCCTAAGCTTTATTGCCTTTTTTTGTGCTTTACTTGAGACAACAAAATACAGCTCTTACTAGTACTAATACAACACTAGTCTTGTAGTAGTTGTATTATTGGTTTAGTTTATCTTCTCTGATCTCCAAATCATGGCACAAACTTCAAGAACGATGTCTTTCTTTTCCTGCTTTCTCCCCTTTTTCTCTCTTGTCTTTCTATTGCAAGCCCTGCAGATTTCCTCATCATCACCCACCCCAATAACTATACCTCTTTCATTTTCCAACACAGATTCATATGCAGATCTGTACCAAAAGCTTTCTCATCTAGCTTTAGCCTCCTTAGCCAGAGCCCACCACATAAAAAATCCTCAACTATCCAGTACTGCCTTCACCAGCACTACTCCTCTGCTGCCTCACAGCTATGGTGCCTACTCAATTTCACTCAGTTTTGGCACCCCACCTCAGACAATCTCCCTCGTCATGGATACTGGTAGTGACTTTCTTTGGTTTCCATGTACCAAAAGATACCAATGTAAAAACTGTTCATTTCCAGGCGCACGGGAGATCACTTCGTTCAGTCCTAAACAATCATCATCAATTAAGATTGTTGGATGCTTGAATAAGAAATGCAGTTGGATTCATCCAAACTTTGATCCTCAGACAAGTTGCGGCGAATGCCAATCGCTTAGTGCAAAGAACTGCACTCAAATCTGTCCACCTTATCTTATTCTTTATGGTTCAGGCTCAACTGGTGGAATAGCAATTGTTGAAACTCTGGATTTGCCTAACAAGAAAGTTCCAAACTTTCTTGTGGGCTGCTCTCTTTTCTCATCCAGACAACCAGCAGGAATAGCTGGTTTTGGAAGGGGACCTGCCTCATTGCCAAGCCAATTGGGCCTCAAGAAGTTCTCTTATTGTCTTCTCTCTCGCAGGTTTGATGACACTGGCGAGAGTGGCTTCTTGGTGTTGGATGGTGACTCCAATTCTGGTAAAAAGACTGAAAATTTTAGCTACACCCCGTTGGCTAAAAACCCAATTGTGGCTGGGAAAAGTGCACTTCAGGTTTACTACTATGTCGGTTTAAGGAGAATCAGTGTTGGAATGAAGAAAGTAAAGATCCCATACAAGTACTTAGCCCCTGATTCTGATGGCAGTGGTGGAACTATAGTCGATTCAGGCTCAACGCTTACCTTTATGAGTTCACCTGTTTTTGAAGTTGTGGCCGGTGAATTCATAAAACAAGTGAAACTATACAGAAGAGCAGAAAATATCGAGTCCTTAACAGGTTTAAGGCCATGTTTCAATCTTTCTGGGCATGATTCCATAGTGTTGCCTGAGCTGAAGTTCAGCTTCAAGGGAGGTGCAGAGATGAAGTTGCCATTAGCCAATTACTTCTCATTTGTTGGTGGTAATGAGGTTCTTTGCCTGACTATGGTGACAGACAATATTGGTCCGGCCCTGACAACAGGGCCATCAATCATTTTGGGCAGCTTTCAGATGCAAAATTACAACGTGGAATATGATCTTCTGAATGAGAGATTTGGGTTCAGGCAACAATCTTGCAAGTGACAAAAAGTTCAAGCAGCAAATGGGGGAGAATGACAATTATTGCAAATAATTTCTTAGCTAGATAGTGTGATTATCCTGTTGAGCATGGGTTTATCTAATAATCTTTATGTGCTTTACAAAAGTGAATTGCATTCTTTGGTAGAAGAAGCAAAGAGAGAAACTACAAGAACCATTTTACATTGACGAAAGCAGCATGTGCAATTGTAGGACAATTGGCATCTGTTTTGACATCTGGTGTAGACAGACGTATGAGAAGAAGCACCATGTTTTTTACTTTAATCTATTGAATAAGATTTTCAATCATACATTTTCTTCTTCTTCTTTTTATTTTTGGGTGTAATTCAACAAGTTAACGTTACTAAATTGTTTTGATTTTGAATTTGCAATCTTAAGCTGAGGCAAATGTTGGACAGTGTACAAGGATTTCAACAATATAAGTTGGCATGGGGTCCCAACAAAGTTCTGCACTTTTCCTAATGGCTCCACCATTTGCTGGAAAATGCTTCCTTCATGTGTATCAGCACATGCATTTTTGGAAGCAGCCACCCAGAAAAAAGAAAAAAGGAGAGAGAGAGAGATGGATTTGTCAACGGTATTGGTCATTTTCCTTATTATGTTCTAAGCCTGTGACAAGAAAAATTGCATATGTATGCTGGTAAAAAGTTAACAACACAGAAGAATTAGATTTTCTTTTGAGAAATAAAGCTTTTTTTGTATCTGGGCATCAGAAAAGTGTGCTTTTTCGGAAAGGAATCTGATCCTGGAATCTGAACTTTTAAGGATGACGACAATGTCCAAGATTGCTTTAAGGCCATCAGAAAGTAGGAGCAGATAATGTAAAGGTGCGATAAATGTATGAAATAGCATATCTTACTTTTGCACTCTTTTTTTTTTTTTTTTTTTTTCCATCGAAAAATTTTGAATTTATGACCTCCTATTTATAATGCCTCTTACGTTACCAATTTATCCGGCCTTCTCCAACTTTTGTACCGTTTAAAACCCCTTATTTCTGTAATTATAATTTGTCTGAGTAATTTGTGTAATTTACAAGAGGAGATGCTAGGAAACTTCGTTTTGCAGAATTTGTGAAAAGTCAATTGTCTGCCTCATGTCCTTATTGCCACCAAGAAGAATAAAGTCAAGTGTACCGTTCAAAGTTCTCAATAATTAACGTTTTCTTGCCATCTGGTGACACCAATATGGCTCCCAATTACCAAGTTTGTGCACCAAATCATGGCATATGGACAAAAACTATCGTGAATTGTTCAGCTGTAGCTCATGAATAATCAGAAAAAGGGAAAAAGAAAAGAAAAAAAGGAGGAATAAACTTTCTTTTTTGGTAAAAAAGAATGCTTTCTTGCACTTAAATTGTGGGGAATATGGACCCCTAATAGTGGTACGAGTTTGGGAGTTTTCAGTTAGCTACTAAATGCGAGTATAGTAGAAATAATGGCACCCTTTTCTGTTCTGCAGACAAAGGTCGTGATCTTGGCCCGAAAGAGGACCAAACTGTTTCTCTTCCCCCTTTCTATTTTGGTACCATATCAATTGCCAAATAAACACTCCAGTTCCCTGGCCATCAGGGAGGACTTAAGTCCCTCTTGATGAGCTCTGGGTCGGGGTTCAAACCCCAACCGTAGTAAAAAAATCCGAGGATGGTGTCATAACACCTTTTTTGTATAATCTGTATATCTACTAGTTCCCAACACACAAGTCTCCTTAGGCTCCATGTGTAGCGAAAAAAATCCAATGGTGGTGCCATAGCACTTATTTAATCTAGTCAAATCTGTATACCTACTAGTCCCTAACAAATAAATTGCCAAATAAATAGTTTCTTCTGATTTTGAAGCATTTGATTATATATAAAACTGACGAGTCTCAGTTAACTGAGGAGTCTCAGCAATACCACCAATAAAACTGACATTCTTTATATAAAGCAACACCACCAATACAAGTACTTGCAGAAATGAGACGAGCCTCAGCAATGCAATTACTACTGTTCAGCACAAATACACGATATGAACATAGTCAAAAGAAAGGCGCGCGTAAACGTGAAGAGCCAACCGACACAAGTGTTTATGCTATGGATGGAAAAAATGAGTTTGTTTGGACAAGCCAAATTTGGTTTGCAAAATTTGTTTTCACAAATCCCAATCACCTTTTTATCTTCTCAATCACCTTTTTATCTCACATACATCACATCACAAAAAATGCTACAGTAAATATCTCAAATAAATCATCCAAATGTGTTTTATCTATTGGCACGTTTGTGCACTCACCGGAAAAATCTAAAAAAAAGAGGGCTAATTATACTTTATTCTGCTGTAGTTTAGTATTTTTTTTTATATAATTTCCCTATAGTTTCAAAAACTATAAATAATCCTATCATAGTTTATATTAAAGTGGCTGACGGAAATGGTCATTTATAACGAAACTTTTAAAAATATCGAAATTATCCTTATAAATACATACTAATACACTAACCCGTATGATTTAATGTTTTACCATATAACCCCCTTATGGTTTTCAAAATATACACATAACATTTCTTAGTTAATAAATAATTTTCAACTTTACATAAAAGTACTTTTGACATTTTAGGTGACTCCATTACGAATGATCATTTCCGTCATTTTGATACTTTAATCCAAACCATAATGAGGTTATGTATAACTTTTGAAACCATGGGAAAGTTATGTAAAAAAACTAAACCATAGGGGGATAAATTATAATTTACCCAAAAAAATATACAAATTGATGTGTACATAAGCACAAATTTTTCTTAGCAAATGTTGAATTGATGGTTGTTTAAGTGTTAACCCATTAAGTTTTATTCCATAAATCCCTCATTGGTGGACTGAATTGCAGAAAAATTCAGTCACTTTAACTAGCTAGGAGAAATTCCAAATCCAAAAGTTGAATATGCTAAACTGATAACCTCATAGTTTTAAGGGACCAAATATGTAAATTCTCCTGTCACCAAAAATGGAAATCAAAATGAAAAAGACCTCCAGAAAGCAGAAAAGCTCCAACGGTGTCGTATGTTTCAAAATAGTAGCGTACTCACTGAGAAGAAATGGCGGAAGCTCCATCTCTGCTTAGTCTATGCCTGAATTTAATTGTCGATGAACTTTTACGCGGTAATCAGCTTTCTTCATCATAGTTTGAATAACCGATGAAAATTTCAGTTCAGCAATGAGAATTTTTTTCTCTAATTTGTTTCATATAAATTAATTCTGCATTTCAGGAGGTTGTGATGATGAATTTCTGGCAACTCTGTATAAAATTCCACCTGAACTATTCGATTCGATGTTGCCGCGCCTCACTCCTTTGGCTTTGGAAAATTTACACAGAAACATGTCAGTATATGTTTCTAAATTCCTAATTCTACTTTTTGTTTTGTGTGTATAGCGTGAATTTGATGATATGTGTAATAGTTGTAGCAGCAGCATTCGATGTATTTGTGTTTTTATGCGAATGAGTGAATGTATTTGTCAGTTTTGAATTTGCGAAGTGAAATTTCGAAATTTTCAGATTTTTTAACTGCCCTGGTAGGAAAGGATAGAAAGCAAATTTGTTGGGGGGTTTTTTGGGTTGGGAAGGGGGGGTGGGGGCGGGGGGGAGGTGAATCCAAATCACTCAAAGGGGCTTTCAATAGTTGCCTCTTCTATTATGTTTAGACACATTGCGGGGACGGGATCATGGCATAAGCGGTGCTTATGTAGGTTAATGAAATTTATTTATTACTGCAAGAAATCAAATAAGGGCTTTGTGACGATGATTCAAATGAAGCAAATGCTCGAGAACCAAGAATGAATTTTCTGGAAAATTTGGAGAAAATTTATTATTTCAGTCGTGTCTTGTTCATTTGCGTTCTGGTCATGTATTAAAAGTATAATTCTAATAGAATATGGTTGTAGCTGCTGTAAAACAGTTAGATGGTGTCACCACTTATTCTGGCAAGCTGATAAATGATGGAAAATTTACTTCAGCTCTTCCTGGTTTGCATTTGTTCTTGGTGAGCGGTTATGCAAAGAGACGACTTATGTCATGACAAGAATATGAGTCCTTTTGTGCAGGCCATCCCACGAATGCAGCATTAATGGACCTCAGGATGAAAATTCTGGAAGTCAAAGGAAGCGTAAGAGGTCTGGAAGAAAGATTTGGTTGTAGATCTATCTAAATAATATTTTGCATGTGTATTTTGAATTATAGGGATGTTCAGAATAGAGCTATAAAAATGATTAAGAATAAGTAGAAGTTTGCCAGTCTCACAGCATATGCATTACCTGGCAGATGGTTGAACTTTGAGGGAGCATGGAAGAAGCTGTATGAGGTGCGTTGGGGTGATTGTGGTGCTCAGATTCATTCAATTAGTTGGTTGGCAAAACAATTTGAAGCAAAGCATGAACTAAGAGATGATTGGCAGCAGATGTACTGGGAGAGACATTTACAGAAGTATTTACATCTAATTGAATGGGACTTATTAGAATAATTTGTCCTTTGTTGTGTCACTGTAATCCTTATACTTTTATTATGTCAACCTGAGAACAGTTGCCTCGATGCAGCAGCAGAGATAGCAATGATCCCTTCTTTTAGTGATGGAATTGGAGTGATAAAAATCCCAGGTATGCATGGTTTTGTCTTCTTAAATTTGAGTGTTGCTCTTTGTGCATTCTGTTCTTGGTTAAAATGATTCAGTGATCAAGGGAGCATATCACTTAGTTTGCCTAATAGATGAACTTGGTTAATTTTTGAAGTTGTAGTAGGTTAAAACTGTGGGTCTTAGCCTACATACTGATTATTCAACTGCTGAAAATTGAATTCACGAGAAAACCTGATAGCTTTAACACTGCCTTCATATTTGACTCCCGCCTGTGATTGTAAGATATGTTTTCTGTAATACTTATATATTGTATGGTAACATCTCTAATCTTATTTTTGGGATCCTGGTTTCATGTTGAACTTTTTTGGCTGAAAATGACATTCTAGTTGACATGAATTCTTCCTCTGCACGTGCTTGTGATCTCAGCAGTGAACTGGTCTGTTTAGGTGAAACTTAAGGTTGGTAACCGCCTGCTGAAACTCTTCTAAGGCTCCTCTATTAAATATGTTCTCATGGCTAGAAGGATTATCTATCTTGATTAACTGGCTCATAAAGAACTTAAGTCCCTGTCAGACTGAGCCCCTATCGAGTTTACTGAGGAGTATAAGATTGCGATTTTTCGTCAATGTTTTTCCTTTTCTATCGCTCACTTTCCGTCAAATGCTTAAATTGTTTTATAATTTTTATTTGAATCTGTTAATCGTCAAAACAGAGAGCCACTTAAAATACATGGCTTTTGGTCCATGCAGCTACCATAGTAAGATGCATAGGGTATTGGGAGCATATGAACAGTTCAGCATGTGACTACTCAAAGTTCTCAGATCACTGCCAACATTTTGGATTATATGCCAGGTTTTGGCCTTGTTCTCGCTTGCTTTAGATTTTGCAAAATCTGAATATGGAGAGTGATTGTAGAGAATAATCAGAATTTGTAAAAGCTACTCTTTGATTGTTTATGGATTTTAGCTTTTTTGCTTATTAAAAAATCTATATTCTGAACACAAAAGCATATGAGAACATCACAAAAACTGATTATTTAAAATCACAATTTGTGATCAGCTAAAATAATCAACCGAGAACAAACCCAATGTGACTTTTGTCTCGATATCTCAAGAACAATGGCATATACTCTGGTGGGATCTATTTAAGGCTGATAAAGGTTCTTGTGTATACTTAGTTTTCATTAATTGCTACTACTGCTAAGAAAAATGAAAGACTAGAGCACAAGTATGTTTTCTGGCACATAATGTATCAATCATTTGCTCTTTTGGTGCTAAACTCTTGAGAGTTAGATTCATCGGTCCATATTTTCTTTGTTGCAGACGCCTGAGACTCCCCAGTGCTCTTTGCCTTCCAGAAATTTGTGTAAGTTAAATTCACGGTGTGAGATTGATAGTTTTGGTTAAATACTGTATGAATTAGTTAGAGGTGTTTGTTTAAAATTTTGGTTTCCTTGCTTTACTCATACATAAAAGGCCATTGCAATGTTGTAGATCCTTTTTAACAATGTCTTCAATGGTACTGTAGGTTAATTATTGGCATATAATTGGTTCTGATATGCAGTAAGAAAACAGAATTCAAAACTTTTCAGGGTGATTCGGCAAGAATAGCTAGTGAACCTATATAGCTCTAAGTAGCTTTGGTAGTGAAGGATAATTAGTATAGATGAAATGGACTCTGAGTATGCGAAAACACATTAAAACTGAGTAAAATGCGGTATTCTTGGTGGCCTGAGTAATATTGAGGATAGTACGGTAGATTCCTTTGAGCATTGTAGTGGACATTGAGGAAAGAGGGAGTGCGCTCTGTAGGAAGAGCTTCCTGGTTTTTGAAAATGTTTATTTTGCCCTTTCAGACTGGAACATGCCAAAAGGAGCTTAAGGCTAGGTTTGTTTGAGCACCAAACAGAGCATTTGACAAAGAAGTTTCTAGCTGTATCTTGCCTCATAAAAAGATTAGATTTCTTTAGGCTACGAACTTTGTTTACTGGCATAGATATATGGCCCCAAAAGAAAATTTGATAGTTATGCTGAAGAATAGCAAATGATAGAAGTGCCAGTGGCATCCCTAACACCGTGATAAAATTCTGAATCAATATGACTCCTGCAGCTTGTTTAAGTAAACAAACTCCAATTTTCTCCCCCTACTTCATTATAATTGCTTCTAATTTTACTCCATTACAGGATTCTGAAATTCTTTTGCTGTCTTTGTTGTTTCATCTTATTAGCTGTAAAATTCTTTTAAAATGTCCCTGTTATATCCTGAGCTGCCATAGAGTTTGAAGCTTTAACTAGAATGCCTGTCATGACTATAATCTTGTATTTGTGTGGATTGGTATCTTCTAAATGTAGATTTTGACTTCATGATTGGAAGTCATCTTTACTGCTACCGTGTGCTCCTTTTTTTTTTTGTGAACTTTGAGATGTCTTTTAATGCTTTAACTTTGACCATCGGCAGATTAACATGGTTCCCAAATCATTTTATGGTAGATGTGTTCCCCTGTAAATGAATATGAGTGAATGAATCTATCAATATCTTGTGTAAGAAGAAAATGACTTATTCAGTAATTGTACGTACATGAGGTAATTAATTTTGAATTGAAATTAGTAAATGCAATGAATGTGTCCAAGTATTCTTAAGCTGATTTAGCTTCTGAACTAAGAGTGATACATTCTGCATATTTTTCTATGCCTGCCTGATTACATGTCTATGATTATCCTGTTGTTTGCAGGAAAAGTCATTTACCATTTATTAAACGTACACTAAAACGTATATGAATTTTGCTTTTCAAATTAGGCTGTTGTACATCAATGTTAGGTAAAGCTCTTGACGGAATCTGATTGACAGTTTGACGCATCTTTTCATCTCCTTGGGGAATATCTGATCATGAGTATATCTGCAGGATTTATTAAGGACCAGTAACTTGGAAACTTTGGAGATACACTGGATAAAGTTGAAGGATCATGTAAGTTTTGTAAGTTTTGATGTTTGTTTTTGGTTCCAAGTGTTTTGTAACTTTTATGAGCTAAGCACATTTTGTTCCATGCTTGCATAAAATGGTAAGGGTTGCTGGCATATTTCCTTAAAAAGGGGATCATCACATTTGGTGTTTACAATGCTGAATATTTGGTAGGTTATGTAGTAGAACAGAGTGGTTTCTAGAACTGGTGAAATAAATTAGAATAATATAACCGAAGGGCGTTGCACTGATAATAGTGGTTTTTATGTGATACCAAATGGTTGTTGGTTATGTTAGAAAAGAGCAAGCTTACGCTATCCAGAAAAATGAAGAAAAACAAAATCATGTAATTAATTTTCTTTTCACTTTCTTTTTCATCTCTATTTTTGAAATCAAGGTTAAATTGATTCTGTTGGCCAGTCGTTTTATTGTTTCTTTTGAAATTAAGTGGCATATTCATTTTATTGACCTTTAAGTGTGTGTGCTTTCCTTCATGTTTGTCTCATGTATTCAGCGCTGGCAATAAACTTCCAGAAATCTAATGTGTACATTTTTAATATCTTTTTAACTGGCTGCTTTCTGTGACAGGTTGATGGCATATGTGAACTTCTGAAGCAAAACAGTGAAACTCTAAAATCTATTGAATTTGTTCATTGCAAGCTTTCAACATCATTTATCGATGCTATATGCGATTCATTGTGGATCAAAGGTCTCAAGACACACGGAATAGAACATTTCTCAATCAGGATATCAAATTTTTTGGATACAAGTTCTTCTACCTTACCTGCTGGTTTGGCATCTTTCTTGTCATCAGGAAGGTACTTTGTCTTTTGCATTCTTCGGTATTTTTAAAGATCTCTCTCTCTCTCTCTCTCTCTCTCTCTCCCCGCACACCCTCTCGTGCGCGCGCACAGAATGAGATTCATGCAGCCATGCTAACTGTCAATGAGTAGGCTTTGTTTTGAAAACTTCTTTATCATTCTCTCTTGTATTGTGCATGTTTTGTACTCATTGCCAATACACTCATGATGGAGTCATCTTTCTATTCTTTGCTTACCACGTTTAAGGGATGATCTAGGTTTTCATAATTAATTCCATCAAGTCTTTTTGATAATAGCTTTTTTGGTAGATTATATTTTTTTATCATCAATATTACCCAATGGTCAGATTCTGAGTTATTTTATGTACTGAAGAAAGTTAAAGTGAGCCACCATTTGAAATTTCTAAATTTTCCATGGATATGATGAAAGGCAATATTATTTTATGTATGAGCTCAAGAATGAATCGAAGAACATAATATGCCTTCTTTTTGGGGACTGCTGCTTAAACTTCATAAAGTTTCTGGTTAAGAAGGCAAGAAACTTGGATAGCTTAGTCAAAGTCCGTCGTAGCAAGAGTGTGTTCCCAAGATAATGGTATACTTAGTTGGTTCACTTCTTTGTTATTGGATTTGTGAAAAACATCGTGCCTCTCAAAGGAATTAAACATGTTGCTGTTTGTTTGTAGGCACTTCCTCATTGAGGTAGATAAATTTTAAAAAATGTTTTGGTCAAAGAATTGAACTAGGATAATGGCAGGGAGAACTTTTGATCTCTAGTGTCAGAGTGAACAATCTGTATGCATTGCTAGTCATCCTTTAAAAGTTCATGTCAAGGTTTCCATCAGGGTGCATGTCAACTGAGAAAATTTATATGAGTAGTTTGAAATTCTTAGATGCTTTTATTTCTTTAGGTGCTTGTCTTCGTTAAGCTTATCTGATGACCACCTTCGTCGAAATTTTGTGGAAATGATTTTGGATGTCCTCTTTGATTCTTCGTCTAATATAGCTGCTTTGGACCTTTCAGAAAACTATGTAAGTTTTAATATACGTATCACATGATTTTCACCACAAACATTTCTGTTGACAATCAGCCTTTAAGGATATTAACATGCAAAGTGCAGATGTCTGGATGGCCATCCCATTTTAAATGGACGTCTAGACCTGGCAAGCAGTTATCTTCAGGAATAGGCAAGTCATTGCAATCATTGCGGGTGCTAAATCTAAGGTACATGACATTATCTCCTGATGATTAGTAAATATTCAAATTTCTTGAAGATGAATGAAATCTTTCTTGGAGTTAATTAGCCATAGACCTGACAAGGGGATATCACATTAATGTCTGGAGCATGGAATGTCTTTCATTTTATCCACAGTGTAACGATGAGGTTGTAGAGGCTGCCTTAAAGTTTATCAGACCTTTGCTTTTTACATAATTCTTTGATTTTTTTTTCTTTCTAATTTCAGGAACAATAATCTGCAGAGAGATGACGTAGACTTTCTTAAATATGCGCTGGTTTGCATGCCTAAGTTGGAGAGTCTTGATTTAAGTGATAATCCTATTGAGGATGATGGAATCAAGTTAGTAGACTGGCACATTCTTTCAACAGTTTTAAAGTACTAGCTTTCTGCTAATGCAGTATTTTGCAATCTATAGGAATATGATGCCCTATTTTGTTGAGATGTCAGAGAAACCTTTTTCGCTCATTGATCTGAAGTTGGGACAATGTGAGCTTACTTTCAACAGTGTGAGTCAACTTTTAAATGTACTGTCAAGATGGAAGAAGCCACTGACCTCCCTCTGTATTGGAGAGAATAACCTTGGAAGGTTTGTAGGCATGAATTTTCATGCTTTCATTGAACTAACATCAAACCAGTCCCCGATTTGACTTGGCAGGGAATGCTGAAACCATGGTTTGGTTGGAATTACCTGATGGCTGATTGATATTTCATTCTCTCTTGGAACTTAATTATGGGAGTTGTGCATGCAATTTCCAATCAATCTGGTCCACGTCATGATAACAGAATATTTTCCCTATATATTGGCTCTGATAAATCTCAATGAAGACCCAAGTTGTTTTTCTCTCTGCTTGTCTTAGGTTTTGTGTAGTGCTTTCTTTTTCTTGAAATATTACAGTGCCTGTTCTTCCCTTAATTCATTGAAGTTTTTTCTTCATTTTTGCCTTCTAAGCATTTTTGACATGGCCTGTTATTCTTGTGTTCATACTTCAATTTACCATCTGCTCCTTTTACGTGTTATACTAAAGTTTTGTTGCTTCTTGGTGAATTAATGTTGACCTAACTTTTGGTCCATCCTAGCTGTTATTAGTGTAAACACTGAGATGCAATAACCTATGGTGGATGCACAAAGTGAAATTTCTGACTAGTTCTAAGTTCTTAGTGCTGCAAAAGTTGTATATAGAATCAATCATATCAGTCCATCCTGTCCCTCGTTAGTACCTTGTGCCTTGATGAATTTGTGATGCCCTTCTTTCTCATTTGTTTTTGATGGTATCCCTCACCCGTGTATATTTTTCAGATCGAGTCTTCTATGCCTGCTTATACTATAGTATATATATTCAAGATATCTTCCAGATGTAATGATGGGTGTTCGTTTTCATGCTTTTGTCCACTATATATCTGTTCAGCAAAATTGGGGCATTGTTGGGAAAGTTTCTCTCTAAGGGGCTTCAATCCCTTGACATTGATGATATTAATCTTGGTCCTCCCGGCTTTCAGAAAGCACAAGATGAAATAATGGGGGACCTGAAGCTTGTTTACATCAATATCAGGTTCAGTGGCTCTCTTATTGTCCCTACATTTTTTATTCCTTGTGCATACAATTAACATGCTGAGTTACCTCATACAGCAAAAATTACGGTGGGATTGAAACTGCAAATTTCCTGTCAAAGCTCATTTCATGTGCTCCGGAACTTACTGCAATCGATGCCAGATGTAATTCCATGCCTGTGGAATCCTTGTCAATCATTTGCTCCACCTTGAAAGCTATGAGAGGTATGTTCTTCTAGTTTTGGTTATTCTGTTGTGCTGGACAATAGATACATCATACTTCCCCGTGAGTTGTTTGAACTAAACATGCCATGGCCGTGAAATATGTGTGTCAGGTTACATATTTTCTGTTTGATATTTGCTTTTTGGTTAATCAAGTCTAGTCTTGGTATGCATCACAACTTCCTGAAGAAGCTTTTAAGGACTTCACACATATAAGAAGAAATTGTGGTCTTAAAAGGTGGTTCATAACGGCTCAAGTCTGTCCAAGTACGGCTCAAGTCTGTCTAAGTTCATGCTTTATAATCCTGTATGGAGTTTTCCTTTACAAGATAATAAATTGCATAATTACCAGAACCATGGATAGGAGGCCTGTCAAAGTGTTGTGTATGGTGAACACCACATTCTCACTACATCTATGCTCCTTTCAATGGTTTATTGTGGCAGTAGAGCTGTAAAATCCCTTTTTATCTCCGGCTCAGAAAGTTTTACTTAGAGATAAGACATCCATGGTGGCAAGTTTTGCATAGAGTTGAGCCACTATGGCAGGATCCCAAGTCACTTAAGTGGCTGATCATTTTTATGAATGTATCAGAAGATTTGAAGCGAGAGTTAATATAAATGAAGTTCAGAAAACTTTATCTTAATGAAGGGGAGTACATCTTTCTAAATGGAGGTATCAGACGATTTTAAAAGAGTGAGCATAAAGGGAATTTTGAAAAAAATAGTTAATGACATTTTTTGCTGCCAATGAGAGCCTTAATTGGAACCTGTTTGATTGGTTCTGACACTTTATCAAGATATCCAACCAATATATCTTTTGCAAAGTTAACATCTTGATACAAGGTGATTATTCGCATAGGCTTATTTCTTTTCCAATGGCCAGATACTGACCATAAGTTATGAAGGTTACGTTACATATTGCAAATATTTTGGATAGGTTAGTATGAATTTAGTAGTTGAGATCGCACAATTGTCACTGAACTCTTTCTATTGGAGGATTTGAGCCTCAAGCCTACCACCTAATTATATTATTATAATTTTTTTTTTTGCTGGGGTGGGGGTGTGATGGAGGGGTAGCAATCTGGAAACATTGTGCACTCAATTCCAGCAAACTAGTTTTGTTGTGACTGATTTTACACTTGTTCAGCGTTTTGTTGTTTGCCTGCTCTCTTCAGTGTTTACTAGGTTTCTTCAAATTCCTTCTGTGCTTCTTCTTCATCGAAGAATACAAGAAAGGTGTACAGTCAGCCATTACCCTTGAGAAAGCTGATCTATAATGTTAAAATGAAACTATCCTTCAATACCATCGCGCTGGGACTTTTTAAGTGAAGTTCCAGGTTACAGAAAGCAACCCCTTTCTCACTTAGTGACGTCAC
The DNA here is from genome assembly GCF_003713205.1 of Coffea eugenioides. Classification (NCBI taxonomy): domain Eukaryota; kingdom Viridiplantae; phylum Streptophyta; class Magnoliopsida; order Gentianales; family Rubiaceae; genus Coffea; species Coffea eugenioides. The sequence continues at coordinate 41,141,574 of NC_040035.1, read as the reverse complement.
TTCATTCATTTCACGAGTTATTATTTCCTGATTAACTATCAGCATTCTTTCAAAGACTTTGCGTAAATTTGTTTTTGTTTCCTGCATGACACGACTATTTCTCATAACTTTAGCAGGGAAAACCATCTTTTGCAGCACCACTCGGTGCCCATGCTTCCCAAAATTGTCTTACTAGAGTTCTAGAGGATTTTCTGATACCCATGGATAAAAAATTAGCCACTCAAAAAGCACCGCATTCTTTTTTCCAGCATTTAGATGTTTGATAATCTACTGACCTTGTTTTAGTGTTCTTTCTGATGAGAGTTTCATTTTGACCCCGTTGTGTTATCTGTGATATTGATTAGGGAAAGTAGAGCATCTGGATTTGAGAGGAAATACTTCATTGGTACGATTTGCTGATGCTTCTCTGCTGGATGAACTGAAAATGAACAGAAAATCCATTCTCAAACTTGACTCTTCATACGACCCAGATGGCCCTTATGACCAGGATCCTTAGCTTTTTTTTTCGAAGGACGGTTGCTCAAATCTTAATGAATGGTAAAGCTGCGGAGATTAGAGACATTCAACTTGTCAATACATAAAAGCTGTAAAGAATGTTGACTGTGATTGAATTGTTTGACCTTTTATACATTCATCTTACTTTGTTCTTGCTGTTTCATTTCTTGGCCTGTCCTCTCAAGTTTTAAAAGTTAGGATGAAAATAAAAATCTCTAGTTCTTTGGAGTAAGAATGCAGCCACTGCCCTCTAGTCGCTACTAACAATTGAATTTTCTAGTTTTCAATAGCCATATACTTTTAACCATTTGTTAGTGCAGGAACAGTAAAACTGTGACCAGATTTAGTGTTTTATCCGTTATGGAAACATTCTAGGACAATTAAACTAGATCTTTAGACTCAAGTGATTAGCTTTTCGCCTGGAGAAGATAAAAGAATAAAGAAAAACTTTATTATTGTGGTGTAGGATGTAAATTTTGTAAAACTTGACAAACTGCCTAAACAGATTAACATTTTGGTAAAACTTAGCAAACTATTGATTATCAACTTTGGCCTGCAATGTCTATAACTTGTTTAACGCTTCGTCCCCAAAAAGTATGAAATTCTTATTGAGCTACTTATAGTTCAACAAACCAATCCACCGTCAAACCTAAATGAAGCCTTATTTTCTTCTCATTTCTTGATTTACCATGGAAAAATAAATCAGTACCTGACTTGCATAGATAACGTACCAAGCAACTGCATTCAAGCTCCACATAATTTCTAATTCCTTTCCATTAATTATAGTTTCTTAAATCTTACCCCACAAATTGTAACCTTCTTTTTCTATAATCATACCGCATTATTTCTTCAAACATTAACAGAAAAAAAAAAAAGAAGAAGAAAAATTACTAGCTTCCTATTTTCTTATTGTATAGCATATTTCTGTACACGAAGAGAAAAAAAGAAGAAAAAGAAGTACATCATAGATGGGTAGCCAATTGTGCGACTAACATTAGAAGAGAAAATGAAGATAGAAATATAATGTAAAACAACTAAATATGCAGAGCAAGCAGAAGGGTCTCATTTGCATGGATAGTTAAATAGTAGAAGCACTTATTTAAGTAAAGAGTTACCAGTGAAAGATGAAGAATGCTCAGCTGCAGAAGAAAAAGAAGAACGTGTTGGTGGGATATGGAATCCAAACATCAGGTGAATCAAACGGACAAGAGAGGTGGGCTTTATACAAGATATGAAGCGGCTGAACTTCTTTATAAGCTGCTGCCGTAAATGATATGATCTGTTTCCTCCTCTGCTGCACCACCACCAAACTCCTGCCACCGCAAGTCTCTTGATTCTTCACGACATATATAGTGAAAAACTGAGAGAGTTCAAAGTGGATAGATCATAGAAGTAACAGGAAGTCCAGTATTTGGACATCTTTCTTGCTTTTGGTAACGTGTATTTGTGCAGGTGAGGTGGACCGAGTGCTCTTGCCATTTTTTTGGGATAGGCTAAAATTGGCTGATGGCATATGCACCCCATGCCACAAAATTCTAAATGTTCAAAATGCAATTAGGGGCCTGAATCCAATAAAGCCCCTTGAAAACCAACAGCTTTGGCCCGTTGGCCACTACCATAGTCTTTTCTTTAAGGCTTAGTGGGAGAGGAAGTCAAGGATTCAAACCTTATTTCCCACCATTTGTTACTATACGTGGCTTGCCATTTTAAATAGTCTAAATTCATACGGGTGCATAGTGCACCTGTCTGATTCGATGGTAGTTCAGTTCTCGTCAGTTCGCCAATAGGTCCAGTTGGGCCTTCCCCCTTAAAATAAGTTAGAGTGAGAGTAAAAGTAAGTGTAGGGTAGACAAGTACCGATTGACAAAAATAATAATAAATAATAATAATAATAATAAAGCCCCTTAGAATAAGTTAGAGTGGGAGTAGAAGTAAGTGTGGGATAGATAAATACCGATTGATACAAAATAATAATAATAATAACAAAGCCCCTTGAAAAGTGCCACTTCCTCGCATTGTCCCCCATGAATGTTAATTGAATCAATGTAGAATGCACCGCACCACTTTTTCTCATTATGATTTTTTCACTCAGGTATAGGGCTGCAATCGCCGATCGCGAGCAGCTCGAATAGGAACTCGAGTCGAGCGCGGTCAATATCGAAGTCAAGTCGAGATCGAACTAATCAAATCGAATTCGAACTCAAAAATACCAAGCTTGCGAGCTCAATTATATATATTTATTTTTTATTTTACATATATATATATCCTTAATATTTTATTATTTGTTAAAAAATAATTATTTTATTCATTTTTAAAAATAAAAATAATTATTTTTATTTTATTTTTTAAACTTGTGCTCGAGTTTGACATTTTGAGCTCGTTGAGCTCGAGCTCAAGTTCGAGTTTTGTAAAATTAACTTGAAACTCGGCTCGATTAGGTTAAAACTCGACTCGACTCATTTATACCCCTACTCAGTGCAATTGGGTTGGACAGCCTAATCTCGGGTTAGATTAGCCATGTGCAACACACATACTTTGGTTTCATGAATTGATCAAATTGCCTTCCCAATGCTTTACAAAATGTATTTTCAAACTGACTTTTAAACTAATAAAATAGGTAAAAATGAACTCTGGATAATTACACTTAATTCAAAAACTTTTGAAGTGTAAAACATGAAGTATACTGTATTTAGCGACCACATTTTTTTAAATATATTTCTTAGTTGTAACAAACATATGAAAAATAGTAGTTGTAAGCTAATATATAACAAACTCAACCTCAATTATTGATAATAAGCTACAAGTTGCATAAAAATAGAATGCAGGGGAATAGCTAAATTGTGTTGGAAATTTTTCTTGTAAAGTAAATATTAAAAAAATATTGGAACGTAAGAACTTGTAGGGTAATATGGCCACTTCACAGGACCATGCAGCTAGAAATTTACTTGATCTAATTTTACCGGGTTGTGAAATTTGTAATGCCACAGAGAGTAAATTGGTTCAATTAAATATTTAGGGAGGACAATGTGAGGAAAAGGCATTTTTCAAGGGTGTTATTTGAAATTAATCCTAAAATTAATATTTACAGTTTGAATCCCAATCCTGCTTATATAGAAAGAACTCAGAAACAGCCAAACTTCAGAGAATCTGGATACAAATGCAGAAGAGAAGATTCACCTTCCTCAGCTTAAACCTCACAAAATTCATGCCCAAGAAACGAACAACAACCAGGTAGTTTACTTTGGTAGATGGCAAAATATAACTGATCTCTTAAGTTCTTGGTTTCAGAGTTCTACAGGTCAGATGACAAAAGTTCAAAACGTTCCAGTCCACCTATTATATGGTTCAAAAGAAACAACTACCACCGTTCACCATTGTTCCTTCCGTATCTGCTTCCAGTGTTCCAAGCACTATGAGAAGATTTGTCAACATATTGGCCTCTCCCATGAACCTGTTGCCGAGGGGATGCAGAAGAATTAGAAGACTTGTGAAAATATTGGCCTCTCCCATGAACCTGTTGCTGCGGGGATGCACAAGAATTAGAAGATTTAAAATATTGGCCTCTCCCATGAACCTGCTGCCCAGGGGATGCACAAGAAAATGGCTGGCTCTGCCTCCAAGCAGGACTTGCATTACTTGTAGAACTAGACTGCCACGAGTCCTTGTCCGTATTTTGCCATCTGCTCCAGCTATTATCTGATGCAGAAGTATTTGATAGTTTTTCAGGCCTCCAGTTAAGACCGCTAGCAGAAGTTGAGGTACTTGATGATGGAAAGGAACTGTTTCCTACACAACGAGCATATGACTTCAAAGCTGGAACTGGCCCTCTTTGAGTAGTAGAGTTGTTAAGTTTTCCTCTGCCAACACTCCATCCAGTGCCAGCAAATTTGCTGATGACTGCAGGTTCTTTGTTCTTTAGGCTAGATTTCTGAACATGGTTCCTATTTACCAATGCTCTGTTGGGAGCGCTGCCATTGTATTCATGCCAAAGCTCTCTCTTCACTATATCTGCTTCAGATATTGACTGCACGGATATATAGTGATTCAAATTTTATAGGCATTTTAACAAGTCAATAAGCATTTGTCTACTCTATTAATGAAAACTATTATTTCCAATTCCAACATCTACATCATGCTTGAAGTTTGCAATTTATCAGTTTTTTCATTTTTGATCGGAGTTATCAAACTGGCTTGGAGAAGAAATGCTTTCCCTTGGTAAAGTTGACAAGATTTTTATTCCTTTTAAGGAGAACTTGATAGGATTAAGCTTGTCCAGCAGATAAATGCATTTGCGTACCTCCTCTGGAATATTTACTCCTTCCGCAAGATGCCATTTAGGCACATAGTCCGAAGGAAGCTTGTAGAATGCACAGCTACAGGCAAACAAAAACAGGAGCAGTGAGCAGATATCCAACAGGAAAACTTCTCAAGATTAACAGAGATCGGCGATTGCTTACAAGACATCTTGATCTGCTTCACAAAGATGCATGAACCCACTCAGTCCATCGCTGAGGATAATGGCACAAACAGATCCACCATTGTTAATCCATTGTTGCAACTGTGACGACAAGCTTATACGGTATACAATTGACTCATCACGCAAATTCAGCAATCCAAACCACCTCTTGCAAGGTGTTGGAATTGAATGCTGATCCATACTCTTGGATAACCATTAATATTTTTGGTTTCAAGGGATAGATAACAATCAGATCAAACCAGCAAATGGTGATATTTTACTTTGTTTCACTTCTTAACCATGATAAAGCTACTTAATCAACACATTAGAAATGCTATGCATTCGATTTGGCCAATGATATTTAGGCACAATGGAGAAACCTGTTAGTTACCAGGTCACAGATTTAAGTTACTTTCAGTAAATTTCATGCACGAAACTAGGCAGACAAAAAGACAAAATTTGGAAAAAGTAAAAGGGTTGATTTGCTTACTTCAACATGTCATTGATCTTGATATAATCATTCTGCATGAAAGATGTGCAATTTTTGTAGACTGAACTAATTTGTTCACCCAAACCACTTGAACTCCCTATGAACAATTGATCAGCAGTCTCAGCATTCCTCTCTTTCTCATGGTCCTACGTAGCGTGAATGAAGTTAAACATATCGTCAAAATCAAAGGTCCAAGTTTATCAAATCCACATGCAGTAGTACACAGTACACACAGCTTCAGTGAGATTGACTATAGCTTATTAGTTAAAAAAAAACAAAAATTAACATGTGAGCTTGCTACATGCTCAAACATAGGCTTTCAGATTAAGCAATGTGTATCTAAAACCCTCAACAAGGAAAGAAGCATACTACCAAAGCAAATACAGATATATCAAATGGAAATATTCCAAACCTTTAATTCTGTTTCAGCCTTTTTAGTCTCTACTAGGAGGCGGTCTTCTTGAATGAATGGTAACTTGCATATAGCCTGAAAGGAAGAAAATTGTGTAAAAGATTCAAAGAGATAAGTTGTTTAACTAAAATTTTGTGTAAAAGATTCAAGTTGTTTAACAAAGAGATAAGTTGTTTATAGATATATAGGACAAACCTGCCACATGAAGCGCTTTCCATCTGCATCCGTCTCAAAACCTGAACATCAAATTTTCAACATGAGTAATATAGTCAATTATATTCTGGTTAACCTACTTTAAATTGAGTACAAACATCAGAAGTAGCCTTACGGGCTGGATAAAATTCAAGAATACTTGAATCTGCATCAACCATAAGTCTCTTGTATGCTTCAGGAAGAGCGTGGCAACTATTTGTCACTCGTCAGAAGTCGGAGAATAAAAGAATACGGTAAGAATAAAAGTAATCTCAAAATGATTCCAATACACAAAAATCAGGGTGGCAAATTACCTTTTTGGAGGGAGGACAGCCAAGAGCTGATCAAAAGGTTTCAGAGGTAGACCTTTTTGAAATTTCACATTCACTTGAGTAAGGCCTTTTAGGTCCGAAGCAAATGGACCATAATGAAATGGATAAAACCTAGTGGGATACATTGGACGGAACATATATTAGTGAACAAGTCTATCTCAATCCCAGAAATTTGCAGAATTTTTCTTACCAAGTCCATGATGGAACTCCAGAAAAGTAGTACTTTAGGACCCAACACAGTCCTTCAGTGTACTTCGCTACCTAGAAATCAGAATGGTGAAATCACTAGAAATAGGTGCAATACTAAGCAAAAGAATCAGTTGCTTTTTCCTGATAAAAATCAACATAATGCTCCTATGCTATGCGTTGGGATTGTATAAGCTAGATACTTGAAAAAAATCTTCCTCATGCTTGAAGGAATGTTTATATGTCTCAGCATAATCTAACGAACAACTAATGCTTTGTGACCAGAAGATTGATCTCATTATTACCTATAACAATACTAAGGAGATAAGATAATACAGCATGTAATATCATACCAACGATCTACGTCTCTGTTCCACCTCATCTGTTTTTGCAGAAAATTTAACTTCATAGTATCTCTTTTTCCATCCTTGAACACCCAGTTTTACCTGGAATTAGTCCAAATATTCATCTGTCATCTTCAATCATCAAAAATCTAATGAACTGCCTGACAAAAGATATCCACTTCATTAACCTTATCTGAAAAAAGGCCACCATTTCTGAATGTATCTGACTGGTGCTGGATGCGATCTTTCAACTCTTGCATTAACTCTTTTGTATTGTTCAGAACCTGAGGCATTAGAAGCGAAAACTATTAGATAGACAGCAGACTAAAATAAATGAAATAATTATAAAAACAAATGCAAATAGAAGAGATATACAGTGATGAAAAGAAGTACTTCTGAGAGAGTAATATCTTACTTCAGAATAATCAGTTAAAGAAATATCTTTTTCATCTAAACCACTTGTAGAATCCACAATCTCCGACATTTTTCTATCCTGAAATGCATTATCGGTATTTCCTAAGCTGCTCCACAAATTTGCTTCAATACATCCATCATCTTCAGTGTCCTGCTAGACAAGAATTATAGGATATCCCAATTAATTTTATGTAGCAGACAGCCTCAGGCCAAGAAATACTAGCCACTGAATCATTCAATTGTCAACACTCACAGCATTCAAAAGTTCTGATTGGATCCTCCTGAGCTTTCTTTCCTTGATTTCTAATCTTTTCTTGAATATTTTTTCTTCATACTCACCCACTGAAAGTATAAATTTCTCAACCCTTTTCAATTTTATATATCTGCCTTTCTTGTCCTCAATCTGCTTTCAGAAATTATATTAAAACAAAGGCGGTTAAACGCCCAAGTTGCAATTGCAGTAATTGATTGCTTAATACAAGATATTGTTAGGTACCAAATGTGTATCAACCAAGTATCCACCAAGATTCTTCATCTCTTTCTTATAAACATACATCAGTAAATCAATTGCACCCTGTAATCATAAGTAAGAAGAATGTATAAAGCAAGAAAACATAATTATTTCAAGACATCTAACTGCAAAATCAGAGACAGTACAAACCTCATGGATTTCTAGAGTGGGCATGTGCGGTAAGAAGTCATTGCCAGTGAAGAAACAGATGAATATGAAGTCATCGATTATACGCTCCAAATCTATGTTCAGATTCTCAGGAGGATCGCTTATGTTCAGATCGATATGCAGGTACTCCCTGAGGAGCCAGATATGCAAATACTGCAAACACAGTTTCAAAGAGAGTCAATAAAAAAACAAGTCATTTTCCATTTTCCCTTTTCTCTGTCAAAACATGATTGCAATGTTCAACCATTGGTGCAATAATACTAATGTTTCTCAGGTTTGTTTCTCACACCTGAAAAGGTTTTTTCATCACAGGCAATCTTCTATTTAATTTTTTGCTCGCTTCACTGCATCTGTCTGATTTCTCTGACGCTGATACTACCTCAATGTGGCAGGAAGCGGGCTTTGGCACTGATTCTGACTTGTCTACAACCTTTGGCAAATTACAAACATTGGAAAACAGAAGTTCTTCATTTCACAACATGTTAAACACTAGGACATCTTAGAGCAACTATAATTAAGCAATAAAGTAGAAGAATCTGCATTCGAATCACAAGTTTTGGAAACAGTTCCAACCTGCTTAAACCATCCCCTACACTTTCCTGAATATGATTCTGCTTTGCGGGCACTACGTTCAAGTTCTGACACTCCATTTAATATTTCCTCGTGAACGAGAACATCCTGTTTTGAAAGACAACAAATAATTTAACTCAAGACCGTATGGATTAACAAATCATGGATTTTAACAAGTACGCACTATCCAATTAGGCAAATTATGGTAGCACCAAAAAAAAAAAGCAGTTGATTGTAGCATTACCTCTCTCAATATCGAAAAATGCACCTCATGCGTTGCCAAAGCAAGCATGATTAAATCCGCGTCCTGCATTCAAATCAATAACTTTAGCTTGCCAATTTTCAAGTTCAAATAGGCTAAACTTCCTATAAAATATTCATCAAGGGGAAGGTTAACTAGCTACCAGGCCATATAGACAATGCTGAGTATTCGGATCATAACCTTCACTGCTGCGCTGAGCACGAATGAAAGACATTATCTTATGTTCCCCTTCGCTAGGAACATTTGCATCCGAGAGAATCACCTAAGATTTAACAATTTTTTCAAGTGATTAATGAAGTACATAATTAATTGATGAATCTTGCATTTCAGACCAATAATTAATTGATGAATCTTGCATTTCAGACCAATGTAGTACGTAATAACAATGCACCTTGATTTTGCTCCAGCGCGAATCATTAGTCATCCGGCGCTTAATATAGTTTTGCAGTTTCTTAGACAATAAGTACATAAATTCTGTGCCTGGAGTGATAATATTGGAATCAGACAATTCTGATTCTTCTCGAGGCAAAACCTTCTTGCCTTCCCTTTCAAATTTTTTCCTCAGCTTCGTTTCCACCTCTTCCTGAATTAAACATCAGTGAAAATAATTGGTCATTATGGCATAACCAACGGTGGCCAAGCCAGACAAAATCTTCAGTGAATTTTCATGTATAAGAAGATAGCCACCAATACATTAAACCCCTTAATTAAAACATTGGCTTTGTACTTGTAACATATATTTTGTTACTGGTTCATTTCATTAGAAATCGTTATCAGATCACTCATAGCCACTCCTTCATAATTAATTTCCACCAGTTATTGGTGTAAAAAGGTAAAAACAAAATTTTTTTTGTACCAGTTATATTAGCATAAATCTTTCGAAAATTTTATACTCGGAATTGAAAATTTTCCCTTGGTGAATTGAAGCACATGCCTCCACTAGCCAAAGTGTAGATCCTCCACTTGTAACCAATTGTAGATTTTCTAAGGTAGCGTTCAACCCCTTGTTACTCGGATCTAGCTATCAAGTCCTGCTAATACAGCTATTCTAGTGCCAAATGAAGAATTGGACATCGGTACATCGGGACAAAGCCGTTCGATTATGCATCATAGTTGAAATTCAGGATTTTATCCTATAAAAGAATAGCCTCATCTGAATATTACGCCATATTACAATTGGGATAATGAACCAAACATTGACTTGATTAATTGTTGCAATCAAGAAAATTACTCACAGCAGCTTCATTATCCTTTGCGGTTCGAAACCGTCTTGCTCTTTGTTGATTCATCTTGGCTCGGGGAGCCACCCCATCTGCCTCATGAAAATTGTCAATTAATCAACTAGTTAAAATCTCTCCCATTTTTGTTGTTTTGTCTTGCGAAAGACAATGATGTGAAATTAAATTTGGCATCGATCAAAATGGAAAAATTAACCTACCTATGGCCATGTACAAAAGTTTACGGGGTTTAACGATGTTGAAGAGTTGGTCGATATACTCGTAGATGTTGGAGAACACATCTTCAAATGTAGTCGGAGGAAACAACTGAAAAAAGTATTACAGTAGTAAACCTTAAGCCTCTGATTAATCCCCCAAAAAAAAAAACTTGGTCAGTAGTAAATAAAATAATAAAAAAAAAGAACAATGGGGAAATCTTTTTTGTAAAAGCAGAAAGACAATAGATAATTATGGTAGCTTACTAAACAAAACATGAAATTTTTATGCAAATACAACAGAAGTCATCATGGAAACCAACAAAAGATAAACACGTACGAGGAAACTCAAAAGAAAAATGCATGAAGGAAAACGAAGAGAGAGAGACCATATCTTCTGGATGGAAACAGGGATGAATGATTCCATTCATGTCAAGGTACAGATTATCGAACTCTAAGCCATGGTGATTTTCATCTGAATTAGCATCAGATACTATCTTTGGATATCTTTGAACTAACCATCGGAAAAATGATGGAACTCCCATGTTGATTTTCTTTCTTCTATACTACTTTCCTCTTTACAACTTTCAAGTTTCCTCTGCTTCTCTCTTGCTTTACTTCTTATGATTCTATCTCTATATATGACCCGCATAGCATGGATGCAACTAAATTAGCATTAATTATACTGTTTTGTGGTTGGCAGGACGCAAAAAACCTTTGGAGATTTCAGGAAAAAAGAAAAAAAAAAAAAAGTGGTACACTTTGTTGGCATTGTTTACACTTTTTTTTTGTACACTTATTTAAAATCAATTTCGATAAAGAACACCTTGTGAGCTAGTGGGAGTTGTTTTCTACAATAACTTTGCTAAAGTAAAGATTGAAGGACAAAAGTCTAGTATAGGAGTCTAAAAATTATGAAGTTTTTACAAAATTATTATAAAATTTTGAGTTTATTTTTATATATACCAATCGCTAATATATACATTGTTATTATTAGATGCAGATATATATATAAAATCTAAATTTTAAATTTGAATTCTAATTAATTGTTATGATTTTAACTGTGATAGTATATAAATTGTCAGTAAAGAAAATTAATCTTAAAGTTTTTCTTCTACTTTTGTTCTCTCTCTCTCTCTCTTTGCCTTTTTAAATTTTTTCTTTTTCTTTTATTTTGTGAAATCCCAAGAAGCTTAGGCTTGAAGAGATGCAAAGCTAGAAAATTTTTGGAGGAATTAAGGAGGCGAAAGTGAAGGTGACGATTTTTGTCGCTTCATATTGACCAACAAAGAGATCAAGGAAAGAGCAAAAAAGCAAAAGGCCTTTTGCTGTTCTGCCAGCATTTGTGCAACTTTCGAGAAGATTAAAAGTTGAAATGCGTCTTTGATATGAAAGGAGCCTGTCTCTTGAAACTTTCGAAGGGTAAATCATTTGTTCGGGCGAGAATTATTGAACGATGGACGCTTCGTTCTTAAGCAACTTCCGCACCATAATTTGCATTGTTACCACACAGGTTTCAAATTTTAAAGAATGGACCACAACTAATTTGGTATTCACGGTAGACGGTAGTAAAGGATGTTTCTTTTTATTTTGGGATAATTTCAGACAGCTCTCCTCATACTTTAAAAATTATATATACCTCCACTAAAACATAGGTTTGGGTTTTATCTCGATGATATAAGATCAAAAAAGTATATGAATGCCGAAAATTGCCCTCATCTAAATTTTCTTAATATGGATAATCATTAAAATTTTTTAAAAGTCAAGAATATACTTGTATACTACCGAAATTATGAGTTTTATTCCTCAACCAATGTTTTGATGTTTTCCATCTCCATGATTTTCTACGTCCACCCAAACTTTCATACTTTTATCACTTTTTCTTCTTCCAAACAAACTCTCTGTCTTAGATGTCAAAATCTACCGTCGTAATTCTTACCTTCATAATCTTTATCTCTCTATAGATTTCTTCCATGTATTGCCTATCAAACCGTTAGTCATAAAACTCACAATCCTTACCTTTTCCCCACTCAAATGGCCAAGCTCTCAGTTACCAAAATTCTTCTAATCTCTACTCTCAATATTTGGGTTGGTCATCCTAAATCAGCACACATTTTTTCTCTGAATTGACACAATTTTATTGAGAACAAGTTTCATATCTATTAAGAGGAACCAGACAAAACATCAACAAAGTGCAAGTTTGGAGCAATAGTTTTAATACAGTCTATCAAATTATACTTTTCCATAATTCACATTTTTTAAAGCTTTTGGAGCCTCTGATGAATAGACAAATTTGGAGGATGAAAGTGTTTTCTTGTAGGATGAAAAAGATAGAAGAATCAATTTGCATGGGATTTTGAGGAGGAAAGTGAGGTTAGATCAAAAGTAGGCTTTATGAGGGGCTCCATTTAAGAGACTTGGTCAAAAAGAATCATTGAATTGTTTAAGAATCTTTTTTTTCTTTTTTTTTTGGTTTTGGTTTTCTGAACTTGGATGTACGTAGAGTAATAGCTAAACCTTTGAGTATACGTAAAGTTGCTAGGTGAATTTCTCGAAATATTGTTGATATAAAAAATTATCACAAAAGTGGTGTTGTGATGGGAAGGTGGATAATATAAGGGTCGCGCGCAGGTGGAAATATTGGCGCAACAAAAAATTCAACCCATTTTTCCTTTTTTTCATGTTCTTAAGAATCGGTACAATTTTATATTTCAATCAAATATCACTGTAGATTAAAATATTTCAACGGTCGTGATTTGGAGGAAAAAATTTCTCAATCCTATTGCCGCAAGCAGCCACGGATTTAAGGGGGGGCTGGTGGGGGCTTAAGCCCCCCCCAAGCCGCCGGAAAACCCCCTATATATAGGGGATTCCGGCGGCCAGCCCAGCCATTCCGCAGAGGGCAAGCTCAGGCTCCTGCTTGATGATTTTTTCTTTGTCTGATGAGGTCAGACATTCCGCAGAGGGTTGCACGTATCCATACCCAAACCCTATGGCAGAGTTGCAATAAGTCTCTACGGTACCATCCCTAGATTCTAGGTTGATGTTGTTCAGCACAATGTGGCTGCAAGGAACCGTGTCGCTGCATGCAAATTTCATGGCGTTTTTGCTTTTGGAAGTCCCGCTAATGTTCTTGTACATGATTTCACGTATTTCAACTGCAGAACTCTGGATATAAAAAGTCGTTGTCAGGATATTTTAAGGATGAGTAGATAAACAATTGCCTGCACTTTTTTTTTTTTTGGTCGAATTTTAGTATCATTCAGAGTTTATTCACCAAAGAGAGCAGAAAATACAAAGTCCGTCTGGTTCCCAATTAACCAGCTATTCTGGAAAACCATGAAGCTAGAGGGTGAATCATACCTGGTTCTGGCAAGGCGTCGGCGAATCACAGTAGAATTGGTCAATGATAATGGGATTTGAAACGTCATCTACTCTCACATTCTGATATCGTACCCCTCGAACATACCCAGATCCTCCCTGCAGAGCTACCATTTTTAATCATTCTCCATATAATTATATGTTTTTATTATTTTTATAATTATTGATTCTAAATTTTACTTATTAAATATATTTATTTCGTCACAAAAAAAAAATTTTAATACACTTCGGCCCCCCCAAAAATAAATTTCTGGCTCCGTCCCTGGCCGCAAACAAAATTTGCGGAGAAGGAATTTTTATTTTTTAATGTCGCATAGGACTAAATTTGTGGACCATTGATCTACTCAGTAGACAATTGCCATTTGCAAAATTCTTGAAACCACAAATGACCTTTGCGGCAAAGATGAATAATAAGCCACAAATCATTTGTTGCAAATTGGATTTGCGGCGAAGGTCATTTTTTTTTTTTTTTTAAACTGCAAAGGTCATTTGCAGTGGTGAATAAGTTGGGACCGTTGATCATCGCTTGATCAACGGTCATACATTTGTTCCGTACTTTTTTCATTTGTCGCAAATTGGATTTGCGCCGATTAAATTTTTTTTTTAAATGCATCACCTCTGGACCATCCGTTCACACAAGACACAACGAGATCAATGGTGACAGCTTCAATCAAAGAAATTTTGAGTCAAAGTAGCATTGCTACAATTATTGTTGTATCAAAACAACAATTTCTGCCAACAGTTTTCTATAAAACTAGTCATTGTTCACTCGACTAAGAACCCTAACTTCTAACAATTCTATTTCTCTCTCGCACAACCCCATCCAAATCCCCTTCATCTTCTTCATCTGCTCAAAGTGGCTATTGTTCCGTAGGAAGACCAAAATAAGTTCCAGGATGATACATCATTTCGTCCACAAAATAGGTTCTAGGATGATCTTGACTATATGTACCACTTCCTAGGGATCTCGATGGGTTTTTCACATATTTTTCATATGGACGACGATAGCGTTTTCGTTAATGCTCCTTTCCAGGTGTCTATACATGGTTCTTGTCTTAGATGCTGTCAGACTCCCGTATTGGACCTCTCCGTTGATGACGAGGACCAAACGTCTGAACAAGTGCAGGCACCACCTCGGAGATCCGAACGACTACAATTGACACAAAATCCACCACATGGAAGGATACATTGGAAATATGGCTACTCTACCACTTCACGCGATAAGGGCAAGAGGCGTGTTAGTGGGTGATATTCATATTTTAAGAATTTTTCTTGTCAAATCTCTCGTTATTATCATTCAAGTTCATGTGCTAATTATTGCACTCATTTATCGTTTAAATGGTTGAATGCTACATTATTTATCATTATTTAAATTAACATTAAAACTAAAATATTAAAAACTTGATGACTTGGGCATATTTTATTTTCATTTAACAACATGCATGATTAGCACAATTCTTATAGGTAAATTAAATTTTAGATTTCGTGGTTAGGATTAATATTACGTGTTAGGGTGTAGTGATTTCGAGTTTAGGGTTGAGTTTATGATTAGGATTAAGGTTAGGTTTTAGCAAAAAAAAATTAAACGAATTGCCGCATTGACTTAATTGCATCATAATGCTGAATGCGGCAATTCTTAATTGCATTATAATGCTTCGCTTCGCCGCTCATGAAGGCTTTTCAAAAAAAAAAAAGCTCCTTAAATAATAATTCAAATGAGCAATTTCATGAAGTAGTTTGATTAAATAATAATTTGGCCTTTGCCGCTCATTTCACACGCGGCGAAGGCTTTTCAAAAAAAAATTTGCTCCTTAGCTTTGTAGAGGAAAAAAAATAAAAAATAAAAATTTTTTTTAAAGATGCCTCCATTACTGTTTGTGGCAATTCTTAATATAGAATGAGCTTCTAACTTACACCACTTTCGTGAACTTTTTTGATTTTAACAATATTCGTAGAAATTTGCCAAAGTTGCTAGGGTAACGGCACTTTTGGACGGCTTAAAAAATGATCAGTAGAATTTAACAAAACTTGCAATGATCAGGTAATTAACCCCAATAATCGGGCTGAGCCAAGCATCCAGGCAACTGCAAAGTCATGTTCATCCTGTGACTGGAGTGCAAGATCTCCAAGCCATGCCATGTCATGCCTTTTCTCTTTCTTTTTTTTCTCTTCCTTATTTTTTTTTCATTTTCTATGATATGGCTCTGGGCTTTTTCTCTTTTCTTTTTTCTTTTTCATGAAGAAAGCGGAGATAATGGCTAGAAACTTCTCCTCAATGGCTGCATTATATATATGTATATGTATATGTATATTGTGTAGAGCTTTATGAATCACAATAATATGCATTTTATGTTTTCCTATCATCTCGTGACTGCACTTTGGTATTTTCCATCATAATTTTTCATTAGATCTGTGCAGGCTTGTTTATATCCAACCTAACTTTTGGAAGAACTACATTAATATAATTGCGCGCCTTAGAAAAAAAAAAGAATCACTTATGTGACTATCTAGTTTAGATGGAGACTTACATGTTTTTGTTATACAGAGTTTTTGGGAGTCTTTAACATGTGATTGCTTGTTATAGCGAAATGAGTGGCACGGAGATTCAATACAAAAAGATAAAACAGCAAAAGGGACTTCAAAGCCATGGCATTGATGCTACTATCAACTCGAGTCAAGCTTTATTAAACAGCTATATATTACCAGCATGTGGTGATTTTGGGAGTTAGAAAGCTGTTATCGTAAGTCTACCATCATCATCCCTACCACCTTTCTCAAAGTATCTCTTGAATTCCTGATCTCCTAAATGTTAATCTGAAACTTGTAACTTTTTTTATTTTGCCACCTTACTCGTTACAACGTTGGTAATTCTATCCATAAATTGAAATAGAATGGAAATCTAAAATTTTCACAAACCAAATCCATTAAAAGTGAAAATCTAAAATTTTCACATAAAAAACTCATTAAAAGCCTTTGCCTCACTAATCTTATTGTCATGCTACCTTGATTAGAATATTTGAATGATAGAAGGTGTTACAATTTAATGGTCATGATTGAAATAGTTTGGCTACAATATATAGCTTGGTCAAGAAGAATTGTTTTTCTTTTTTCATTTTCTTTTTTTCTATTATCTTTTCCCTTTTTTATCAATGGCTTGTCTTTTGAAAAATTATGAAGGTTATTATAGTCATTATCTATCATCAAGAGAGGTAAGTGTAATATTGAAAATCTCAAGAGAGCTCAATGAAATCGTCAGAAACCTTAGAGGAGGTTTCTGAAATTATCCATTTTATTTTTTAAGGTAAATGAAATGCTAAGTAGGGGATCCTCCTACTTATGTCATTACAAAAAATAGAAGATTTTGTTTTCAAACCTCTCATTCACAAAAAAAATTATATGTATATATTTTATAATTATTCACTTAAAATAATTGAACATAATATCGTCCTAGTATTTGGATTTTTCTTTGTTATTGTTAATTGAGTTTCATAAATATCATCATTTGATAACAAATAACTCCTTTGTTTCCAAAAAAAAAAAGACAAAAAGGAAAAGGAGATTTTAAATACAAAAAAATTCTATAATCCCTTTTGGGTGCTATTCTCTTAACATGTATATCTAAGTATTTAACAATATTCAATCTAAGGATGAATAATACTTCTTTCACCATTTAGGGTCTATTTGTTTCGGGTGAAAATCTTTTCTAGGAAAATATTTTCCTAATTTTCCATGTTTGGTTGCAAAAAAGTTACTAAAAATATTTTACTGTGTAAAAGATTTTCGCTCATCCTACAGAAAACAACTTCCCTTCCAATCTTACTGAAACTGTTTTCCTAAACGCATGCGTCCCGCCTAATAAAGATATCTATCAAACTTTCAAAATTTATAGTATGTTCAAAATCAAAAAAAGGTCTCATCGTGCTCACTTCGATATCTTTGACACCAATGAGTTCGCCTTTGACGCTGACGAATTTGCTGGTGATGCCGACACTGTGAATTTGTTAACAATTTGGATTATTGTCAATTCTCACTGTCTTTTTTCAATCATTTTATTTTTCTTTGCAGTGTTTTCTTAAATCAAAATTACGTATCTTTAGTTCAAATTTGCCTTGATTTTAGTGCCTTTGAGATTGTGGTTTAATCGCCGGTATATGATCTTTAAACCAGATTTCATATACGAGTCAATAAGAGCACTAATCATATAAAAAAGAACAGAGCCTATTTCTTCAACTTGAGGAGATATTCATGCCTGGTCTTGCACTTTCATTGATTGACCTTAATCACCAACCATTTCGTGGTCTTAATATGTCTAACTTGATAATGTCTTTTATGGCACCAATAGTTATGAGTCAACGAATTGTCCTTTAATCACCAACCATTTCGTGGTCTTAATATGTCTATCTTGATAATGTCTTTTATGGCACTAATAGTTATGAGTCAATGAATTGTCCTTTATACTTGACCTGGATTCTTCTATTTTGAGTGGTTCTGCTATGTTTAGTGGTAGGAAATAGGAAGATCGGTTTTCCAGTGGTGGAAGAGAAAAGTGGGTGGCGAAAGGAGTAGAATTTTGATGATAAGAATGCAGTTAAAATTTTCAACCAAACATCAAAAAATATTGAAAAAGGTGAATATTTTCCCAGAAAAGAACTTCCATGGAAAATATTTTCTTAAGGAAAATACTTTACATCCTACCAAACAGAGCCTAAATGGGGAATTTTACTTGCAGGTATAATACCCAAAAGAGACTGTAGAATCTCCATTAAATACATAGCCAACTTGCCTTTGACAAGTTGGTTGATTGACAATAATCGCTTGTTCAAGCAGTTATACTAAACAATATCGGGGAAGGCATTTTTAATTTAAGTTCGTTGATAATAAATAGCTCACTTAAGTATTGGATAGTATTAGAGAATGTAGTTTGAGTATAAGCTGGTTGAAAATAAATAGCTTGTGTAAGTACAGACAATGGACAATATTGAAGAAAAGTAGCTTGTTGAGACGTGTTTTAGAACAAAATTTCCAATATCTTACAATTGATTAGGAAGTTAAAGATATAATTAGTAACTACGAGAATAAAGCTTTAATTCAAGATTGCTGAGCTTTGATAGAAGTGTTTTTTCTCCTGGACTTGGCAATGGCAGTGGCATCCTACACATCTATTACAAAAAAAAAAGAGAGGAGTTCGTGGTTTATTGTTGATAAGTTTTCATTTGCCTCTTATAAGATTAACTTAGTAGTTTAAGTCACTATCGTTTAAAGCTTTCATTCTCGAATTGATTGTAATTTATGCAGAACCAACTAGTAATGATAGTTCCAGCAAACATAAACGATTCTAGGATTCTTAGCAAGACTTCTTGCGCTTAAAATAGTATTGCAAAGTTTTGACAGTGGCTATAACATGTGTTTAGAATGAAAAAAAAAGAGGAATTGCTAAACTGATGACTAAGTTGATCAATATCTGGTGTACCAAGCTAAGAATTTAAAGCGTAATTGGGCTAATTCCTTCATTTATTGCTCAAAAAAATCGTGCAAGTATTGATATGACAGAGAGAATGTATTAAATAATAAGTTTGGTAGGCTACGAATTTTTTTTAATTGCTGCCCAACAATCAGTTGAATTTTAAAAAAAAAAACTGATGGCTATCGGATTGTGTCAAAAGGAAAAAACACACGTCAATGACTTTACACTAAATTTCACTGTAAAATGAAATAAAACATATGTCAACTACATTATAAAATGACTATACCACTAGAATCCTTACATTTTTTTATGAACTTTAACAGATGTTGATGAACCATTTCCTGCGAGAATAAAAGGAATTGATTTAGAAATAGAACACAACCATAGGAACTCAAAACCGAGACAACATTAAAAAAAGGACCTTTATCGAAGACACCATCTGATCTACCATATTCTCCCTTATCAAGAGAATTAGAATTACTTTGGATAGAGTATTATTTGAAATATTATTTGGAATAACTACTGTAGCACTTTTTGTGATGTGATATATGTGAAATAAAAATGTGATTGGAAATATAAAAAAATGGGTTGGAAAATGTGTTTATGATACAAGCGAAATATTATTTGAAAAAATTTGATAACCAAACAGTATGCAACTACAAAGCTACGCCCGCTTAATTTTCTTCGCTTGGATGGTGCTTCATGTTAACATCTATATTGGAGAAAAATGAGGATTACAAGTATATGGAACCTACTACAGAGTTATTACAAAAATAATTTCAAGAACTTGACTAAACTAATTTTAAGAAATTCAAGAGAGTTTCCAAGGCGTGTGATCACTCTCCTTAAGGTGTTGCAAATCTAAAATTTCTTAAAACACAATTTGTAACAAGAGAAGTTAGACTATCTCTTATTTATAGGCAATACAAAAGTAAAAGTACATGAATTTCATTTAATGCCCATTTACGAATATAGTGCGCTAAATTCATGAACTGAGTAGTTCTATACATAAACTAATAAACTTGAGAAGATACAACAATGTATCTTCACTTAATATCCATTCATGAATTTAGTACACCAAATACATGAATTGAGTGGTTCCGTGAATGAACTAATGAATTTGAAAAAAAAATCAATGTACTAATGAATATTGTAGGAAATTCATTAATCAAACTTCTAGAAATAAAAAGAAAGATCATGTCACAAGTCATGATCAATTTTCATATCACAAACTAATTTTCAACATTCCTCTACTTAGTTTGTAGTATGAAATGCTAAACCAACACTTATGATATCATGCATAAAGAAAAATAACTTTCGTTTTAAACTTTTCCTTAGTGCAAATAATTCACAAGTCCTAATTAAATCAGGGTGACTAGATTGCTTAAACTAAGATTTAAGATTAGAATAAAATTATCACACACATGAACTAATCAATTGCATCCAACAATCACATATCATTTTTAGCACTATTACCGCTCACGTGCTCATTCTAGTTCATGATCATGTATAAAAAATTACCCTAAACTTTTACTAGAAGTGGCACCACTTCTATGATCATATAGGTAAATTATATTTCTAACTTTAACAAATAAAGCACTAAGAAATATATTTATTAAGAGAATAATTCTCAATCTGCTCAATTAAGAGAACATGATGTACTACCATTTGGAATCATACATACAAAAAGTATAGTATTCATAATCACTTATTGACAACTTGCTTTTACCCTTTAAACCTTTCTAATTAGGGGTAGTACTAGAAGAAAATTGGGTTATCATTGCTAGTGATTCTAGACAAAAGGTTTTAATCCCATTCTTGATGTTGTCGAATTCATCAAGTCTCTTGCAAGAGATTTAGTCAACGGATCCGATAAATTATTATAAGTTCTTACAAATATAATTGTGACAATGCCATCATTCAATATTTGTCTAATATAGGTGTGTCTCAAACTTATATGACTAGATTTACTATGGTACACTTTGTTCAATGTTTTAGACATGGTAGCCTCACTATCACAATACAATGCAATTGTAGGCATAGAACGAGGTCACAAATTTATATCAAGTAATAAATCTCTAAACCACTATGCTTCTCTGCATGCGAAAGCTAAAGTTATGAATTCAGTTTTTATGGTGGAATGAGTAGTCACAGTTTGTTTCTTTGAAATCCAAGAAACAGCTCCACTATTCAGCATAAACATCCATCCACTTGTAGAATTTTGATCACTAATACTAGTTACCTAATTAGCATCTGTATACCCCTCAAGAACACTTAGAAAATTATTGTAGAATAGACCCAAATCTTTGGTTCTTTTAAGATAATTAAGGATTCTCGTCACTACTTTTCAATGATCTTTACTAGGATTCTTAATATATCTAATTAGTCTACACACTGAATAAGAAATATTTTATCTTATGCAACTCATTGCATATATTAAACTTTCAATTCTACTTACATATTCTAACTGAGCAATTGGATTACCAGTATTCTCATATAATTTAAAGCTAGAATCAAAGGAAGTACTAGTCTCTTTCACATTCAAATGTTGATTCTTGTTTAAAAACTTTATCAATATAATACGATTGTGAAAGTGCAAATCCCCCACTATACCTTTTAAAATCCCCCACTATGCCTCTTAACTTTAATTCTTAAGATAGTATCCACATCTCTAAAATCTTTTATTTTGAACTTAGCAGAGAGATACTTTTTAGTATCTACTACCGCTTGGTAGTTAGTATCTACAATTAGCATGTTGTCTATATAGAGATAAATGATCACTTCATACTTGCCTCTGAATTTAGAATAAATGCACTTGTCATCATTATTTGACCTAGATTCATGTGCACGTAAAACAGATTTAAATTTTTCATGCCATTGTTTAGGTGTTTGTTTCAATCTATATAATGATTTTACAAATTTACATACCTTATTCTCATTTTCGAAATTCTCCATTTATTCCATGTACGCCTTTTCATCTAAATCACCATTTAGAAAGGCTATATTGACATCCATTTGATATACACAAAAGTTATAGATTGAAGTTAGAATCAAAAGTACTCTAATGGATACAATTCTAGCAATCGATGCATATATATCAAAATAATCAACACCTTTCTTCTGTCTAAAACCTTTGGTCACTAACCTAATTTTATAGGTTAGTATGGATCCATCGGTGATATATTCCTTTTGAAATACCTACTTACAGTCAATAGGTTTAGAACCATGTGGTAAGTCAATTAGGACCCAGGTACCGTTAGATAACAATGAATCCATTTCGTCATTTACCACTTCTTTTTAAAATGGTGAATCTCTAGATTTCATAATTTCACTAAATGTTTTAGGATCATTCTCTATACTAAATAAAATTGGAGTTTTATTTAGTAGAGAATCTCTATTATTTTTAACAAGAAAGACAATAGCTTGTGAAGAAATGAAATCAGAGGGTAGATTCTTTTCTTTTCTTTGTTTCTGACTCCTCCTTAATTCAAAAGGAGTGTCAATTTTCTTCCTTTTTGTATCATTAGAAATATCAGCATTTTTTGGAAGAACTTGGTTCACAACTCTTGAATTATTGATAAACTTATTCTTAAAAAAGTCAACATCTTTTGATTCTACAATCACATTAGAATCAAGATTAAGTAACCTATAAGATTTAGAATTTTCAACATAACCAACGAATATACTTTTAAGTGTTTTAGGTTTCAATTTTATTCTTTTATTTTTCAGAACTCTATAATAAGCTATAAATTTCCAAATTTTTAGATAATTCAAATTTGATTTTCTTCCTTTCCACAACTCTTATGGAGATACTTTAGTTTTCCAAGAAGGAATGCAATTATGCACATGACATGTAGTTAATAAATCTTCATCCTTTAAATTTTTTGATAGATCAGAACTTAAAATCATGACATTTACCATATCTTTCAAAATTTTATTTTTCCTTTCAGTCAAACTATTTTGTTGTGGAGTATA
Organism: Coffea eugenioides; assembly: GCF_003713205.1. NCBI lineage: Eukaryota > Viridiplantae > Streptophyta > Magnoliopsida > Gentianales > Rubiaceae > Coffea > Coffea eugenioides. The sequence continues at coordinate 41,118,490 of NC_040035.1, read as the reverse complement.
AGGGGCACTTGTTTGGTGAACAATATCATTATTTTCACAAAAATTGAGAATTTGGTAAGAAAATATTTACCATCTTTATCACTTTTCAATACTTTAATTTTTCTACTTGATTGATTTTCAACAAGAAACATATGTCTAAAACATATAAAAGGTTCCATCTTTTATTTTCATTAAATATACATGCACATATCTAGAGCAATCATCAATGAATGTGATGAAATATCTATTTCCACTTGTTAAAATTTCATTCAATTCATAAACATCCGAATACACTAGATTAAGCAATTGTGAGTTTCTTTCTACTTTAGGAAAAGACAGTCTTGTTATCTTGATTTGAATACATACTTCATACTTCTTATTCACATTGTCATTAAATAAAATTAGACCATTTTTAAACATATGTTGTAGCATTTTGTGATTAACATGTTCTATTCTGTCATGCCGCAAAGAATAAGAAGAATCAACAAAATAAAGAGAAATATCATCAATCTTATTGATACTCAATTTAAACATGTCATTACAAGAGTAGTCTTTTTCAACAAATACACAATTCTTGGACAATATCACTTTGTTGCCCTCTAATATAGCTTTCAACCATTTCTTGTTAAGAATATAAGCAGAGACAAGAGTTTTTACAATATTCGAAACATGAAATACATTAGTGAGGACTAATTTCTTGCTAAAAGTAAATTGGATATTCACACAACTTTTGCCATGCATTTTAGCCCTTACACCATTTGCCATCATCACTTCATGTTCTTTAAGAATTTCATAATCGTTGAATTGACTCTTGTTATTGCACACATGAATGGCTGCACTAGAATCATATCACTAGTCCTTGGAAGAATTAGGTGCGGTCATGTTCAATTCAATCACTATACCAATTGACATCATAGCAATGATTTTTGAAATTTCGTCATCAAGATTTGCAATTGAAACACCACTAGCCTTTTGTTTCTTATCGTACATGCATTCATATTTGTAATTGTTTTTCTTGCCACAATTATAGCAATTTCTATTCTTCTTTTTATTGTCTTTAGTGTCACGCCCCATTTTTTTGAAAATAAAAGAAAGTGTTAAAAAATATGTTTTTTATTTTATTTTAGAAAACAAAGAAAAGGGGTTGAAGATGGGACATAAAACATGTGACGGTTTGAACCTAAAATATTAGTCTAAAAAGAATTTTTTTTAAAAAAGTAGAGTCGTCACTTGATATCGAGTTTAGGTATACCAAATCACCCAAAATATATTTTAAATAAAAAAATAAATAAAACCTTTTTATACGACTTCAAGTCATTAGAAAACAAGAGAAAAGAGTTCGGGAGTTACGGTTGAAAAAATAGAAGGCAAAGATTTGATAGGTTCAAATCTAAACCACCATTTCAACTTAACCAAAGTTAGTTGCGAGATTTAGTCAAAATTTTTTCTGATCTAACATCTAAAATTTATCACATTTGGATGCTTCTATATGAATGCAAATCTAGACCTAAGGTATTGAGAGGGATGGAATGTCTCTTCAAAATTTAATTGATGCAAATCACATTAATTGTGATATCCAAGAATGATTCTTTGAAGAGGTCACGAAAAATATGAAATATGAGACAAAAAAAGAAATTATAATATTTAGATAAATATACATAATTTAGAAAAAGAGAATGCAATATAACGGGTATCAGAGACGAGAAGTCATGACTTAATTTTCCTTCTTATAGAAGGGTAATAGCGTGCTAAGGTTAAAAAAATCATATTCGCTCATTTTCCATATTGGGAGGGTAACTCTCTTAACCTATTCAAGCAAATGGACTAACCTATTTCTAATTTGCTAAAATGAGATGCAATTCTAAATGATATGGTCCAAGCATATAAAGGGTAAGGGGATAATAATAGAAAAAATATCATGCAAATGATAAAACAATCCTAAAAATAAGAAAAAAAAATACATGAGATGTAATAAATATCATACCAAAGCATGAATCTAACGTATCGATGGTGTAAAGGGTCTAGTGTTAGACTAATCCATTTCTTAAAGTCCTCACTAGTGTTGGACTAGTGAGAAATTAGAGAGAAAAATCACAACTAGCGTTGGACTAGTGTGGTGACGTCATGCATTTATTATAAATAAATAAAGTATAATTAAAGCAAGTAAACACATAAAGCAAATAGAGTACATAACACATATGTATAATATCTAACTGCAAAATTTTAGAGAAAGCGAATAAATACACAAGCATACACACAAACATGCAAGCAAATAAAATTAGCTATTACATTGGACGCCCTAACTACAATTTAGAAGGAAAATTTTTTGAAATAATAAATCTATCTATTACATTTATCTAACTAATTACATTTTTGACAAAAATAAAATTTATCTATTACATGGTCTAATTAAATACATTTCTTGGGCACCTATCTATTACGATTTGGCATTTAAATACCTCCCAAATAATTAAAAATTAAATAAAACAAATAAAAAATTAAAGTGAATAAAATGTGTAAATAAAGGAAAAAGCACTCAAAATATGCAATCACACATAAAGCATATAGGAGTACATAAAAGAATTTAAAATAATAATAGAAGGTATCTCCCTTAACATAGTGGTTAAATGAAGTAAAGTTTGTTTTATTTATACTCCAAAATCAACAAAATAGTCAAGGCACCAATTTAATTAACAATTTAATAAAATGTAAACATGTAGCAAAATTCACTCTGTTATTCCAAAGAAATACGAATAAATATAAAATCCCTAAAATTCATCAATTAAATGTATCTAAATGAAGTATGATTAACAATTAAATGAAATAAACAATTGTAGTTAAGAAATGATGAAGATTAGGAACCTAATTGCAAAAATAGGAAGTTTTTGAGGTTAAATTATAATTATTAAAAAATTAGGGGTACAAATTAAATAAAAAGATAAAGTTTATGGACCAAAATATAATTAAATTTACAATCTAATTGAAATAAATTCAAAATTTTAGAGCCATTGTGAAATTAATTGAAAGATCAGAGGCCTAGTTGCAAATTTCGTTTCTGATTTGCAAGAAAACAACGCAGGCTTCTTGTGTTTTTTTTTTTTTTTTTTTTCTATTGGGCGGTAAACTCCTTAGCCCAAGCCGAAACCCGAATCATTTTGTCAGGAAAAGAATGGACCAACCCACTTGTTTTATAAGTTCCAAACCCAAACAAAACATTGGGTTTTTGCTTCACAACCATGTCATAACCAAAAGAAAAATAAAAACAAACCCATTCATTAAAACCCATCAATACATGAACCCATTTCTTAAACCATTTTCATAAATCCCAAAAAGAAAAAGAAAATGTCTAACTAAGTAATTTAAATCCAACAAAATTATTTTTAATTATATTCTGGAGACCAGAAATAATTTATTCAAAGCATGTATATAGAATATATGAAAGAAATCAAGGCTTTAATGGAAGAAATTCATCCATTTCTACAAAACTTTGGGCTTTAGTGCGATTACACAAAATTTGGAGGGGCAACTTGCAAATTTCAGAATCCTTCATGCAAGAACAGCAAATGATTCTGCACTTTGGAGATTCACCAACCCAGGAAAATGTGCAAAAATGGTTGTCCAAGATTCGGATCCAAATACACAAGATTATAATCCAAATATCCACAAGATCTAAACATCCAAGTGCAAGATTCAACACAAAATTAAGTAATAGAAAATCTAAGCTGAAAGTCTGCAAAACAAATGGGGGAAAACAGCGGAAAGAAAAGGAAAAAGAAAGAAAAACGTGTGCAGCAAAATCTTGCTACATCTGGTGAGGACCTAGGCCGGTATGAAGAAGAAAGAAACGAAATAAACTACCTTTGATGCCTTGTAGAGTCAAATAAACGTGGTAAATCTCAAGGAAAACGGATCCAGGTGCTGAAACTAGGAAAAGCAACTTTTGTTGATGAATGTTCAAGAGTTGTGACTGTAGCAAGTTCAAGCCTCAATACGAAGGGGTTGCAGCAATTTTTTTCGAAAATTTTCTAAATGAAATCTTCTCTACTAAGATCCTAGATTACCCAGAAACAAAATTTCTCCCAACAAAGCTATATCAAAGGAGAAAATTGAGCTCGAAGATGGCTGGTCGGTCAGCCTGTTTTTCCAGAAAAAATTTTTACAAAAAAATTCTTTTTTTCCTTGTTTGCCTTTCTTTTTCTCTTTTCTTTCTCTCCCTCCCCAGATTTTTGTGCAGCCGACTTTCCTTACCTCCTCTTCTTCCTAAGGCTGTGTCCTTTGCTATTTAAATGAAATGAAAGCCCCCAAAACCCTCCTCTCAAGGGTTGAGATGCAACCATATTTGCTGCTAATTTTTGGGTAATTTGATGGCCTCTTTTTCAGAGGTTTCTTGATAAGAGTTTGATTGGTGAGGTGGCCTTTGTACTGGTAATCTTGGGAAAAAAGAAAAGGAAGAAAAATCGAATCAAAATTCCTCAAAATTCCAACTGCATTTCTGTACAATATTGCTGGTTTCTGCTGAAGAAGAAATTGCGCGCGTGCAGCAGTGCACGCGGGCGCGGGAAATTTTTTTTAAAAAAAAACAATAATCTGATTTTCAAATTCCATTTTTATTTTCCTATCTTCATTTTCCTATATATATATATATATAACTAATTAAATAAAAATGATTTTTCTTGAAATGATAATTAAAAGGTCAAATGTAAAAGTAAAAAAATAAAAATAAAAAGATAAATAAATAAATAAATCAATTAACAAAATTTTGGTGTCTACACTTAGAATTAGTATCTTCAAGTTTCTTCCTTTTGACATTGGAAGACTTTCTTTCATTCATAAAATTTACCTTAGATCCTCTACTTTGATTTTGGATTCACCATTCACATCTTTCTTTTGAAGATTTCTAGTATTTTTTTCAATCGTTAGATGTTTCAAAACACCATTTAAAGTCAAAATTTCGGAAGTATGGAGCCATTTCTTTTGATAGTCATTCTAACTAGGAGGCAATTTGGCAATAATAACCCCTACTTGAAATGCTTCTGAAATTTCCATACTTAAATCTTTGAGTTTCGAAACAATCATTTGCAAATTGTGAATTTGATCAAGAAGTGAGAAATTATCTATAAATTTGAACTCAAAATATTTTTTAATAAGAAACTTATCTGAACCTTGCTTTTGGTCGACATGTTGACACTCAAGGGTATCCCAAATCTTCTTTGGTAAATTGACGGTTGTGAATAAATCATAGAGAGTATCTGACAGAGTATTGAGAATATGACCTCTAAACACCACTTGATCTTCTTCACGCTTTTTCCTTTGTCTCTTCAAAGCCTCTGAATCGTCATCCTTTGGAGGAGGAATTTCTGGAAGATCTGGATTCAACACGTATGCCACCTTCAAGGCCGTTAAGAAGAAGATCATCTTATCCTTCCATCTATTGAAATTGGTTCCAATTCCATCCAAGCGATCCAACTTAACAAAGTCTTAATTCATCACCTTGATAACAGATTCTTGAATAGACTCCATACTAATTTCAAATAACACCTTAAGATTGTAGGAGAAAAATGGGTATTACAAGTGCATGGAACCTACTACAGAGTTATTATAAGAATAATTTCAAGAATTTGACTAAACTAATTTTGGGAAATTCAAGAGATTTTCCAGGATGCGTGATCACTCTCCTTAAGATGTTATTTGCTCCCACTATCTTGCTAACCGGGTTGAGATGGCAAATTACCTCTAAGATACAATGAAAACAACAATTAGCCTATAGCAAGTTTAAGTTTAGTTTTCACAAGAAATGGATGTAAGAAACTGGTTTTGCAAATCTAAATCTAAAATACCTTAAGCACAAGTTGCAACAAGAGAGGTTAGACTACCTCTTATTTATAGGCAATACAATAGCAAAAGTATATGAATTTCACTTAATGTCCATTTATAAATATAGCACACCAAGTTCATGAATTGAGTAGTTCCATACATGAACAGATGAACTTGAGAACATATAACAATGTATCTTCATTTAATATCTATTTATGAATTTAGTACACCAGGTACATGAATTAAGTGGTTCCATGAATGAACTAATGAACTTGAGAAGATAGATCAATGTACTAATGAATCTTGTAGAAAATTCATAAATCAAACTTCTAAACATGAAAAGAAAAATCATGTCACAAGTCATGATCAATTTCCATACTACAAACTAATTTCCAACAATCTATCCCTCGTGTGAATGAACTTTCTGTTTCGATAAAATGACCTCATTCCTTCAGCTACAATACCAATATGTTAGTCGTAAATATTTAGAGCAATAAAATAACTCTATAAACAACCTAGATAAATTAGTGAAAAACAAGGCATTCTCCAAGGACATAATGAAGAGTCTCCACTTATTGGTAGAAGTGTGAGTCGGAATCGAAATCGGTAATTCGAAACTTTGAAATGGGAATTTTTCTGAATTTTGGTATTAGAATTTCTGACCGAATTCGATTTCGAATTCACCAATTGCGAATTCGATTAATTCGGTAAATTCTGATTTCACCGAATTCATGAATATAAAAATTATTATTATATATAAATGTTATATTACATATATATAAAAAAATTATATATATATTTGAAATTGAAATAGGAATTTCGAATCACCAAATTCAAGAATATAAAAATTACTATTATAATATATATGTTATATGACATATATATATAAATAATATATATAATATATATATATATATGAAAAACTGATTTGAAATCGAAATAAAAATTCCGAATTTCGATTTCGATTTCAATTTCGAATTGTGAATTCAAAATCAGAATTTTCGACTTGAAAAATTCCATTACCGAATTCGACCCAATTTCGTCTAATTCGAAATCGGATATTCCAATTTTTATTTTGAATTACCGAATTATCAAATTCGAAATTTAGAATTCAATTTGAATTCCGTCAATAAATCGAAATTTTTTAATTTTGTACACTCCTACTTATTGGTGTTTGAAACTTCATAATCTCTCAACTTGGGAGCAACTCTCCAGTATTTCGATTGCAGCATCTTCCTAATCCTTCGATAGCCATTGCGTGCTTGCGGCCTGAAGGCCCCAAACTTGGTGCTAAACTCATTGCACCCAAAAGAATTATCGCCATCATCTCTAATTCCTAAATTTACATTATTCTTGTGCTTGGGAAAAGAAGCACTAGAAACAGGGTCCTGTACTAGAATGAGCTTTTTTTTCCCTTTTTCCTTTTGATGATGGCCACCGGGCCATCACAAAAAAAATCCAGCTGGAGCAATTTTTTTTTTTTTAAAAAAAAAAATTCATAGTTTGTCGGGCTTAATAAGCCCGGCAGGCATAGTTCAATACATTCTCTCTGTCAATCAATACTTGCACGATTTTTTTTCGAGCGATAAAGGGATCGAGGAATTATTAGCCGGGTAATTGCCACTCTAAAAGATTGAAATTTAACTAATGCTTAAATGTTTTTAATTAAATTATAAACTTCAATTCATAATATATATATACACACACATATGTTGTGATCATAGAAGAAAACTTTAGATAAAAATGCGTGTAATAATGGATGAACTATATAAAAGGGTAAGAAACATGTAAAAGATTTTCATGTTTTCTTTGTTCCTTTCTCTCACATGCTTTTGTTTTTACGGTACCTTGACTTGTACTTATTTACACTAAAGTTAAGGGATCACAGCATCTGTGGAAAATGGAAGCGTTGAGAGAGACCAATTCCAAGCAGAGACCAATTCCAAGCACAACAAATCTTCATAGTTACATGCTACCACATGGTAGGTAAAATCACTTACCAATCACCACCTCTTTCCAGCCGTACAACCCACCGTTTTTTATCAACACACACATACATTTATATGTATGTGTGTGTATGTGTCTATATTTATATATATGTATATATGTATGTATGTATGTGTACGTATATATACGTATGTATATAGGCTTCATTCACTAAGGATATGCCCACCACCAAGCAAGAATTTATTGTTTCCTTATTATCAAAACACACATATATTTATATGTATGTGTGTGTATGTGTCTATATATATATGTATGTATGTATGTGTATGTATATAGGCTTCATTCACTAAGGATATGCCCACCACCAAGCAAGAATTTATTGTTTCCTTATTATCAAAACAAAGCGGTGTTTTCCCATACTTTTAGATGCTTGAGTTAAAATAGCCGGGTTGAAAAAATAAACCTTAAGTATTGAAGAACCATAAAGATGGAGGTTTGTAGTAAAAAAACATGTGATTAATCCTTACAACGTTGTAAGTGGCTGCAATTATCCAGAACCAAAAATGAATTTGTCATTGCCATTTGGATTAATTAAGAATAGGCATTTATTAATGAAGTTAATTTGGAGATTGGGAGACAAGGAAGAACCAAATGCGGCCTAAGCTTGAAACTGTTCTCAAGATACTACAAATGTGCATGTCCAAGTTTCATGCAACATGATCCTGATATGGTGCTGATACATGTTAACGAGACCAAGAACGATAAAATTCTTAGAACTTGCTGCCAAATTGATTATTCCTTCACAGTACTCCCTCTGTCCCATTTTGATAGTTCTAATTTTTTTTTTCATACAATTTAAGAAAAAATAGTTAACTTTGTTGAAACAATAAATTTAGGTGGCTATTTTCCTAAAATACCCTTACATTAAATAGAGTACAACTTTATATTAATTATTCATGAAAACTTGAATTGATGGTTTATAGGAACTTGAATAGATGGTCAAGAAAGAATCAATTCTCATTTTACATTATTTCACATTTTAGCTTGAAAGACTAACGAAGCTAGCTTTTCATATATTAATATGTCTTGGAAAATCTAAATGTATTAAATGGGGTAGGTTAATAGTCTATATTAAATAAGGTAGTTTATACTAATAACAACCTACATTGAATAAGGGTATTTTACAGAAATTAAAATATAACTACATTTTTCAATTGGAAAGTGGACTACCATTTAGGACAGACGAAAAAGGAAAACAAAACTATCAAAATGGGACGGAGGGAGTAGTATCTTTTTAATCAAACCTAGGAGTCCTTCATAAATTAGCAACAATCTTGGACAAAGTACTACCAAAAAAGAAAAAAAAAGGAAATTGGGATAAGCATGCTGAAGAGAGCTGAGTAAAATGTGTTTCAACCCTTTGAAGCTGACAAGAAAACTTTACTCATAGACATAATTGAGAACTGGCTGCAAAATTTTCCCCATGACTTTAGTCATCAATGGAGCCAAGTGTTAATAATTTTGACAAGCCCCTTTCGGATCAGCAACATTTGTCTGTGGCACATTTATCCTTACCCAAAAAAAAAAAAAATGGAGATCGACGGGCCTGTGATGAGTAGGACGAGGAGGAAAAGACAAAAAAAAAAAAATGGTTTGGGTAATTTAGTTTCCATGAAAGAATAATGCATTTCCCAAAGTTTTGAGCACCTATTTTGTTTTTGGTATTGAAACTTTAGTTGAACTTTTAAACCCAAGAATTTTTCAGCACTTCCACTCAAAAAGGAAAAGGAAAAGAAAAAAGAAAGAAGAAGAAGAAGAAGAAATTGTTCCATATTTTAAAGTTGCCTTTACGGGACCCATTAATGAGCAACTATGCCCTTTTCTTGGCATCTTGCCTGTGTATATCAATTACCACAAAGTCTATATTTCTGTGCAGTGCCCACAATCAAGAATCTAACAAGAAAAGAAAAAAGGGAATCACAAGCGTGCATGCATCCAAAAACAATTATCAGAACTAGAAGCAGCGGTTTGTCGGTGGGGCAGCTCCATTAATTCATGAAACATTTCTTTTTTTCTCCACCAATTACATTGTACATACTACAAATATAAAAATTTAAACTTCAAATTGAGTAAAAGGGGTTAAAATTAACCACTGTAAATTCATACATAATCTCCAATTGACAAGAATTTAATTCCTCGAATTGGATGAAAAGAAAAGATAGTGGAAATAACTCTTCACCTTGAGCGGTTGAGCCCACGAAATTGGAACTCGTTCAAACATCAACATGGCAGCTCTGCACCAATTGATACTTAATCGCTGGTCCAACCATAATGCCAGAATTCCGATTTCCAAGATTTATATAGGCAGGACAATTAACGTATAAACGGTATCTTCCAGAGATAAACGTACCAACTTTCCATCTAACTCTTCCATTAACTTTAATGTTGATCAAAACCGTCCCAGCAAATTGATCTTGAGTTAAAGCATCGGTATAATATGGTGCAATAGGAACTGAATTTCCATACAAGAATGGGGACCAAACCGTAATATCCTTGTGACCCTGGTAAGTAGAAGGCAGCAAAGTTGGCAACGTGATTTGTTGGCCACGGTAGGATGCATAGGCATCAAGTCTATCGTAATAAATGCCAATACGGTCATTGGGGTTGCGAGAAGAAAGCGTGATTTGGAAGTCGGACGTGAGCAAGTTGGGAGCTGAGACGTTGAAGGCGTAAACGGTGGCGTCTTGTAGGAGGAAGTGTGGTTTTGTGGGACGTAGGATGAGCCATACAAGGAGAATGATGAAGAGAATGAGGATGATGAAGGCGAGTAAGGCCACGAATAGGCGGCGGAAGAGCTTCTGTTTCTCATGCTCGTAGTGGCCGCAGTCCTTGGCCGACATAATGGTGGTTTGGAGGGTGTTGGAAGAGGGTGGTTTCCGGCAATAGGGGATTAGTTAGAGGAGGAGATTTGGTTGAAAGTTGGAACTGGCTGGTATTGGTAAATGGCTTTAGCTTTGTGGTATGTTTCTAGATTTTTGAGAGTGTGAGAGATCGCTATCGATGTTTTGTGGTGTCATATATAGCATTCATTGGGAGTAGGATTGAGTGGAGGTGCATTTAGGATATGAAGGTTATGAAAGCAATACTAGCTCTAGTAGAAAACAAAAGGCATATAAAAGAGTATTCATGCATTTGATCTTATACATGCTATAGTAGGATAGTACATTAAAAAATTAAGTAGAAGTAAGCCACATAAACTAGTGTTGTATATTGTGGGTCAAATGTGATGAAATAATTAATTAATTGTTGTTATGATCAAGGAAATGTTAGCGTTGCTAATGGGAGGTGAAAATTTGTGGTTTTTATAACACACAATTTTACACAGAACCATGATGGAAGTGTTCTTCTACATAAAGAAATGTGGAGATTGTGCAAAAATGAAGTGGACGGTGGAAATAAAGCCAAGGGCATTTGTTTGTTTGTTGCAGTGTGACCTTATCTTTTAGGGCAGATGCGTCTAAGCAAAGGCTACAGGATTCACGAATTATGGGAGGGGCCCTTCTTGTTTCACACTCTCATGGATGACATTTGGTAACTTGTAATGGCATCATTCTTTGGCCACCAACCTCTTGGCTATGGAAAGAACTATGATTGATATGAAATTAGCCATGCACATGAGGTAAGTTGCACAATTACTCAATTTTCTCTCAGTTCTCATCATAACATCAAAGAATATGTCTAACCAGATGAGTTGGATTCAAGATCATATTTTACAGATATAGAAATTGGACAAAATTGCTTCATCAATACAAGATTGATTGGGTAAGCTTATATAGGATCTTATTTAATTTTACTTTTTTTGAGTTTTCAAAGGGAGAAAAAGGGATAATGCAATGGTGGTGAACAAGGATTGTAGAAATTTAGCCATTTGGATAAGAAATGAGGTGTATGCTATAAACCTATGCTCTTCTCAAATTAGCAGTCTTTTCAATTTCAAACATTTTGCTTGATATCTGATCGAGAATTTATTTAACGTTTAATTCTTTTCAAGAATATAAAAAAATTAAATAAGTCTTCATAAAAGGGAGTTGGAACAATCTGCTTGTTTTTTTTTTTTTTTTGGGTCACAGCAATAGTATTAGTATAACTTATTTTAACCTAATTTAGATAAATTGGGAGGGGAACCTAACCGACGAGAACCCGTCGAAAGCAGCCACGTTCGAGTGGTAAGGTGGGAGACAAGGATTCAACCCTTGATCTCCCACCTACAACACCAAGACTTTAAAGTCTTAGGGATGACTAACAGCCTTTCGAAACAATCTGCTTGCATTAATTGTGTAATTAATATTCTTGTCCTCTGCATGTGCCTTCTACAGTAAAGACGGTACACAATCAATGAATTTCTTTACAGATATTTACCATTCAGTTTATTATATCCATTTTAATTTTTGTGTTTCTTAATAAAAAAATTATCTTGAAATGATCAGAGTTTGACGAGACTCTTCCTGTTTGATCAGCGAAGGTGATGGAAAATGGTTTTCCAAGAAAGGGAGAAATTATTATAGATAGTCCAAGTTTTTTCTTTTTTAATGGATAGTCCAAGTTAAGTCTAAGTTTAGTATGCCTAATTAACTACCCTTGTAGACCTGAGATACTGCAGACAATTTGTAACTTTTGTTCATATCATGTAAATCAGTAAATAATTAGCATTTTATTTACCAAAAAAATTAAGTAATTATTTGCTTTGTATCCTAAATGCAGAATTACTTTCAGAAGATAGAATTTAAGATTAGTATTCAGTACAACTAGAAATCTACCTAATCCACCGGACACATTTCACTGCACCATCTGGTATGGTTTCCCCTCTCCTCTGGATATGGATAGAGCTTGACTACTAGTCAACTTTAGGACAATTTCACAATGTCATCAACCACGTGTCCGTTCAAAAGCATTTATTTTAAGTTGGGACAAACAGTACGCCATTTCTTTAATAATAACAATAAATAAGTAGTAAACTTTTGTCAACATCTCCTATTTTTTAGAGTTTTTTTTTTAAAAAAACGTACTGTATCAAATTAACGTATGTGACATAAACAAGTAATTAAAAAATACATTCATAAAAAATGTAAAAATTCTTTGAGAAAAAATGGCAATCCAAACAGGGTGAATTTTTTTGTCTCCGAATTTTATGTACTATTGGTGTATTACGACCATTTTATAACTTTAGTACAATACAAAATTTTGTTAAATCTCAGACATCAAAAATTACAAATGTCTGTAATATTACTACCTCTATTAAAATTATGAGATGTATATGTGTTACACATCATACATTGCTAAAAAGTATTACTTACAAAATGAAACTAGAAATGCAATACTAAGTACTATTTGCCAAAAGCAAATACTATGGGCAGTTTTAATCAGCTATACAAATTCAGAGCTTGTTAAAGGCAAATGATGCGAAAGGCTAATTACTTTAGGTGACTGGTCGCATCACATGATAAGATGGGGACTTCCCTTCTACTATACGTATTCAAGACCAATTCCCATATGTGCTATAAAAAACGTTAAATGAAATAAAAGATTGGAGAGTTGTGGAATATTAGAATATAGATAGAGTAAAGGACTTTCTATTAATTAATAAAAAGTTGATTCTTAGTAGGTCCTTTGGTCCCTTTAAGAAGCTGCAATAGAATCTCAGAATATCCTAGACATCAGTGTTAAGGAATGGCTGCAAAAAATATCAAACACTTTACTCTTATACCCTGTTTGGATTGCAGATTTTTGGGAGAAAGTTTACGTTATTTTGTGAATATTTTTTTTACACGTTTTCTAATCGTTTTAAAAAAAACTGTAGTAATTTTAAAAATAAAAACATTCAAAAAATACTATAGTAATTTTGCACGCATCAAAAGTATTAGAATAAATTTTCTCCAAAAACTCTTCAAAAATTTTGATCCAAACAACCAATGTAGTTGAGTTAATCAAAGACATTACTAGCTTTATTTTGGCGACACTAATATATAGTTGTATACTTCCTCTAACGCTTAGTGAATTTCTTTCGTCTATGAAAACTTTAGCCATATCATGTATGTGCTAAACTGCTAATGACGAGTCAGATTTTAATTTTTTTTTAAAAATAAAGTTAAATTGAAAAAGATAATATAAATCAGGACAATAATTGTGAGTTTGTGAATTTACATAAAAAGTTAAATGCGATTTAAGTGTATTAAAAAGTGTCTACTGGATATCTATTGAAAAAAAAAAAAAACCCAACATCTTTTTATTGACAAGATTACATACAACTCACATACTTTCTCCTCTTTTCTTTTTGTGATCATACATGAGTTTTTAACAAGGCAATTTGCTGTCTTGTCTTATTGATCTTTTGTTTGCATGACTACATACTGTACAAGCTCTTTTTTTTTTTTTTTTGGGTATTGCCTTGAATAAATTCACATTCCATAAAAGCATGATTCTTGTAATTGTTTCGCTTCAAAGCCAAGGAAATTTTGAACATACGTGGTTGTTTAGCTCCATCATGACACCACTTGCAACAACCGTTTGAAAGCACAAAGATGAATGGAGCCAATGCATTTCCAATTTTACCATTGTCAACTACTCCTATCCAATCGATCATGACTTGGATTGGACCATTTATAAGATTGAATTATACTTGATCATATTTTTTGTTCAAGAATTTCTGCATCAAAGGTCGACATTCCAAAAGATATGATGGTTGTTGCATCTACTGAAAATGATGGTGCTTTTCTTCCCCAATCTCGATATCATCATTTCTTCTTTGACCCTCTTTTTTGGTGAAATATTATGGTGGAGATGATGTAGCTATCAGATACAAGGGATATTACCCAATGAAAATTTCATGTCCTGTCTAAAATATATTAGGTAGGGAGCAACTTTATCATAGATGCAAGATTGGTGTCTTAAATTTTTTTTTTTTTAGATTGATATATAGTCACATTGGTTAAATCTTGAAAGAATAGCTTCAAAAGTTCACATGATTCACTGCAAAAGTTTACATGCTGCTATATGCAGGATAAATTCCCTCCATTATAAAACCGCAAGTATTTGGGGCCCCAAATTCCAATTTCATGGACTAAACACGTTGGGTCTTCTGCTGGCTAACAACTCCACCCAGGTGGTATGATATCCATAAGCCAAGAACCACAAAAAACAAAGGATAAATTCACAGAAGTAAGGACAAACATCAATTTAAGTTTATACTATTTTCTATATTTTCATGTTATTTATGTATTTCTTTTTTATCTCAGCCAAAAAAAGAAAAAAGAAATTATGTTTTCCTTTTTCTTGGGTTTTTGTTTTTGAAAGAAATGTCTGGTTAACTTCAAAAGTTAGATAAAAGATCATTGATCAAGCCTCAAAAATTGAATTGATTGTTGAATTGATAATTTCCTTTTTCCACAATTTTTGTTGAAATGATAGTTTTCTATTTTGAGACATTGATTACCTGCATTTCTCTCTTTTCTTTTTCGTTTCCCTTCTCTGGTGGAAAAGGGCATTTCTCTTTTCCAAGGACGAATAAGCCTTTTTCATGGAACACAAGCCAAGGATATTACGTCTTCACAACATTTCCAATTTGCATGCAAAAAGTTGAATATCTTAACCTTTATGACCCCCAAAAAATAGCTCCTCTGGATGGAGATATTCGTTTTCAATCTCATGAAGCTTCACTAGAATATCCACCAAAGTTATTGAGCCATAGACGACAAAATCCAAAAGCAGAGGTCACAAATTTTAGAAGAAATAAAGGTGCAAGAAGCTTCACGCGTGCAAGATTCTGTCGGAGATAAGAGAAGTGGTAAAGAAATTGAACACAACACCAGGGAAGGAAGAAATGAATCTTTTTCAGAGTTTAATGAAACAACTTTTCAATTGAGTTGAGACAGGATAAGAATGGAATGATGAATTCTGAATTGAGTGCTCACAAGTGAGGATCTCTACAAGGGATTGGGTTCAGTCCAAACTTTCTTTGCAGATTATTTGTGGGCTCTAACAAAAGAGTGCTCCAACTCAACTCAGTAAATTGCACCCCTAATCCTAATGGAACCTCTAATATCTTTAGCATTGGTTTTAATTTTAATGTAAAGTGTAAGTAGGTAGAGTTACATATAGTCAAGCCCCTTAGTGGGCTTGGCTAGGGGAGGGCCTTTAAGGTCCTCCTCGTCTGATTGGGGGTTAGAAGTGGATTTGGAAAAGGAGGGAGGTAAAAGAAAAGGCAAAAAAAAAAAAGAAAAAAGAGTAGAGTTATACTTGCATGTATAATTAGTATTTAATTTTATGCAATTTCAGGAATATATAAGACAATGGCCTCAATCTTAAACACAATTAGCTTGTATTTCTTAAGATTTTAACCAAAGTATTAGTTGGATCGTCATAATATGAAACATCTTTGTACTATGTGTCCAAAAAAAGGGAAAAACTTTTGAAGGTAATTCTCCTTTGCATATCAAGAAAGATTAACGCAAAAAAGAAGCTTGCAATCACCAAGAACGTATGAAAATATTTAAAAAGATGGATATTGCAGAATGCATGAATCTAATGAATGTTGTATTTTCTTTTTTTGAGCCCAAATATTTATTCTTTTTTTCCTTTTTTGTTTTTGTGCATCTTTTAAATGCTATAGCCTCTAGCTACGTCTCGTGTTGAATTGCTGTAGGCTTCAAAATAGTTGATGAAATCTTTTGGTGCATTACGTTTGTGGATGGTAGATCATTTGGAATAATTTTTTGAAAAAAATACTGAAATATTTTTTCGATGTGATGTATATCGGATAAAAAGATAGTTTAAAAATATATTTTCAATGCAAGCAAATAAATTTTTACAAAGAATCCACTGTCCAAGTTGAGGACCATGCAGTAAAAAAATGAGCAAATTAATATGAATTTGGACGGAGTTATTTGACTAGGTCATTTGTTGGGCCATAGCCAAGACATATGTTCTATGATGAATTGTAGTAGAACTATGTAATAATTTCTCATCAGAATCATGAATCCGTTCCTATTCACTGGACAGAAGCAAGAGCTGAGCTGCAAGCTGTATTGATTTGTTAAAAATATTTTACCAACTGAGATATTTTTGACCCTTACATACACTAGGAGTCAACCATAAGTTGCTTGTATAGGATAGAAGACTTCAGACCATTGTCAAGAGTTTTCTAGCATTTTATTCTTCGTAATAAAACCAGAATCTCAAGCCCACTTCATCATTTCAAGTTCGTGTCATTGGTCAATAATTAAGACCTTACCCCATATTCTAGATCCAGATCTAAGATGACAAAACAAGTTGAGAATAAATGGCCTCTCCAGAGTTGAACATTACCATTAGGGATAATTTCATAAACATCCCTTGAGATTTGTAACAATTCCATTGAACTCTTTTGAAGTTTCAAAAATTACACGTACCTCCCTTGATTTGACAATTTTGATAACTTAACATTAGCTAGCAATTTAAATGAATACCCCAAAATACGCTCAACTTATAATGTTTAGTTACTTTCCAAAGTAATTATTAGCACAAATATAAGGAACGAGTGTCAAGTTTTCAATACCATATTTATTGTTTTAATTACTTTCCAAAGGAATTATTAGCACAAATATAAGGAAACGAGCATCAAGTTTTCAATACCATATTTATTGTTTGATAAGTAATTATGACAATAGTTCTACATTATGATAGAATGCTTTTAATGGTGATTTACTGGGGATAAATATTCTTCTAAATTGGAGATGAAAATATTGCCATGCTACTTTTAGAGTTTGTGAATTTTTAAATTGCTGGAATTACCATAATTTTGTAGTAGTTTTGACCGTTTCGTTTTGAGTTAGTGTGCCTTTTGATTAAAAAAATGGTCGACAAATAAATATTGGAGGATCGCATTCTAAGTCGTTCAAAAAAAAAAAAGTCACCAGTTCAACAGTCAGGGTCGATATTTATACATTTCTACAGTTTCACTAGCCAAAATATATAACAAAAAAGGAATAAGAAGAGAAAAGGAAAAGAAAAAATAATTATAAATCCTATTCTTTGTATATACACATCCAACAAAAGAGTTTTATTAAAATATTAAGATAGTATTATCATTTTATGTGTAATTTTCAAAACCTTGAGGGAGCTCAATGAAATTGTCATAAACCTCAGGGAAGGGTTGTAAAAATTTCCCTTACAGTTAAATTGGAAGCAGAATAAAGAACTGCCACGAAACACAGAGCCAGTGGAAGAAACGGTCATGAAGAAGCCAGGGAATATGTAGTCAGCAAAACATCGTCATGAAGAAGGCTCAAAAACTCAAATAGAGAGATCACATCATACAAAAAATATACTCCAAAAACTCTTCAATTTTATTCGGTCAAATCCCACAAATATGCTCATTTTTCTTCCAGCACAAGGCTCGCCGTCATGTTGTTAAGGCACTTGCTCAGTGCATTACTGCAACTTACAAAAGATGAAAAGAAAGCCATGTGTTTCTCTAAACAACACCAGGATATGGCTCTAGGCTATAGTTTAGACCTTCAAAATCAATAGATTGCTCCTCGGTAGCATCTCATTCTGCCAAAAAGGATTTTCATATACCATTTATCTCTTAAACTGCAAAGGAAGAAAATAAGCATGCATATATCACCTTTTCGACAGCTAGACAATATTTTTCTGTCTGTTCAACTTACAAGAGTGCAACAACTCTCAAGAACAAGAGAAACAGTACTGTAGTGAACCGAATCTTACTCTGTAATAATTAAAAAAGGTTGTATAACCTATTTATTCAGTCTCACTTAATTCCTTAAGGTATTATAGTTTGACTCCTGCCAACCTGCCAGGTAACCATGACATAAACTATGTGTAAAACCTGTTTTTGCATGTAAATATAAATATACCTTTTAGGCAATACTGGATATAGACCATCCTTACCCAGCCAATGTTTTAGGAAGAGAATTGGAATTATACTTTTACATTTGAGAAATGAAACTTCAATCCATCCGCATTATAAAACTGTACTACATTAATAATGCTTGCTACAATCTTTACTAAGTAATAAAACTTTAGAATGCAGCTACATCATCAACTGGTCTAAATCACTAAATATGCAGCATCATAACCAACTAATAACTCATTCTAGACCAAGTATCTTTCATGCTTGCCAGAATTAGAGTACCATGGAGACACAGAAAACTGTGCTTATAGGCCAGTAATATTTCATAATCAAGTTGTGTCAGCATGCTAATCAAATAATGGAGATCGAATAACATCTTTGCATTTGTACACCAACCAGAGATAAAAAAAACTTTGACAGAATCAAACATAGCATGTCGTCACACTCCATGTAGAAACAGTGGTCCAATCGATGCTGAGGAGTATTTTGTGCTCGAAAGACAATCTTAATGCAGATCATAAAATTCAAGAACATTTTCAGATGTCTTTTATGCACCATAAGTTACAAGTGACACTAAAAAACTTAAAAGTAGATTTTCACTTTAAGTCAGAAATTGTTTCCCCATTAAAAAGGAGTGGAAAAGTGCTCCTCACCATGTCCTTGAAATCGCAGACCATGCCAACTATGTTATCAGAAACATATCAATCATTTTGTGTTTTACATGTCAGCCTGACCTAGCAATGGCAATATTAAATGTAGAACTTCGAAGGAGCCACTTCTGACCTAAACACATAACCCGTCATCCAACTTAAAATTACTCTAAATTAAGTAGTGCATCTAGGCCACGTTCTCATCAACATCAGCTAAATTTCCTACAATTGAATCTATTCACCTGTATTCACCAAACTTCCAATGCTATGTAAATCAATTAACTATTTTTCTCATCTCAATGTACCTCAGAAGTCCAATTATGCTCGGTGATCTAAAGAAAAAATAAGGTCCAGGTTGAATTTCATTTTTTTTACCATTCTTATGCGCCTTTTTTTTTTTACCACTAGCAGATCCAAAAACTAAAATTCATATGTCCATTCATGCTACAGTATATGTATGTCCTCACGTTTCAAGACCAATTATCTGTACCACACTAAACATCAGCAGAGATGCAGAGAACTAAGCACATTAGACTGGCAGTAGAGCAAGCAATAAGGAGTGCATATACCTAGCAGTATGCTCATGTAGAGTATCTGCAATTGAATGGTGCAGACACTGTTTGGTTGCCAGTGGACAGTGTCCTCAGAAATGCTCCCATTGAATACTTTTCTAAGTCTTTAGACACTCGACTAATCATTTTCCATTGATCTTCTATTATGTAAAACCAACAACCTTTCCACAACCATCAACATAAGATCCCTCAAGTAACATGTGTTCACAAAATGCAGTAAAGGGCCAAATCAGTAGGTGGTGAAGGTAAGATCTATGTGCTTCTAGTGTAAGTGCCAATATGCCCTTCACCTGAATCCAGAACAAGGAATAGACAGCACAACAAAGAAAGTGCCAGATTGCAATTTCATAGACAATCAAGGCAACAGCAAACATTGGACCAACCAATAACAAACAATATCACATCATGCGAGAAAATATGAATACTGCAATACCAACTGTACACTAATCACTATGTAAGAACCTACGACAATACTGTCTCAAGCGTAATGGGAATTACACTACCAACACAGCGTTTCACAAACACAACATCAAGTCACAGTGCCCCTAATTCAAATGCCAATTCCTAATCATCATATTACATTGCTTATACTCACTAATCAAGGCACAATAAAATTGCATTCTAAGTATAAAACTACTAAGAACTTTAAAATTTTCATTGATTTGATAAAAATCCCATTTCACCTCAAATCCCTCAAAGGCCAACACGGCACTGTCGAGGTCCACCGGTTAAAGTCCCATTACTCGCATTAGCCGAAATCCCTACCGATAAATCCCCGCAAAACGCCTTCAAATACCTCCTCCTAGCCTTCCAAGCACCCGCCTTGAACCTCACCTCCATAAGCATCCTGACATTAAGCACCACATTTCCATTTTTCCCTCTTTCCCCATTAATCCCATTCGCAATATCTCCATCCAAATAAGCCTTTACCGCAGCCAATTCCGCCGTGAACGAGGTTTCATTCTTCTTCCCCTGAGAAAACGGCGGAAGAGTAGTTTGGGAAAGCTGAAAATTCTTAAAAATAAACGGCCGCCTCAACGTTGTCGTAAAACAGAGTGATTTTTCCATTAGGGTTCCGAGCAGTAATTTTCACGTCGAAATCCGCCGAGACAAGGGTACTCGA
Organism: Coffea eugenioides; assembly: GCF_003713205.1. NCBI lineage: Eukaryota > Viridiplantae > Streptophyta > Magnoliopsida > Gentianales > Rubiaceae > Coffea > Coffea eugenioides. The sequence goes on along the minus strand of NC_040035.1, from coordinate 41,097,499 downwards.
GGAGAGATTGAAGTTGGAAACCGAGAGCGAGTCGACTCGGAACTCGGGAAGACGGGGGCGGAGAACCAGCCAGATGATGAAGAGGATGGTGCCGAGGACGATGACGCCGGCAATTATGAAAGCGAAGAGGCGGCGAAGGAAGGTGGCGCGGCGGATGGCGTCGGGATCAGGCTGGTGGTAAGCTGGTCCGGTGTAGTATTGTTGGTTGTAGTAAGCAGCAGGTGGTGGTGCAGCGTAGGGGTAGGAGGTGTTGGACGGCGGCGGTGGGTGACCATTGGTGGTCGGAGCTGGGTAGCCGGTGACGGGTCGGTTATTCGGGTCAGCCATGGAAGAAGCGGAGGAGCATGAGGAGGTGCAGGGGTGGCAGGGCGGTGGTTATGAAGTTAGTGGAAGTAGTGGGAGGAGGTGAGAAAGTCGGCAAAGAATCCAGCAAAGCATCCTCGATACTTTCTTTTTTTTATTATTAAAATAGTACACTTAAACGGGAAAAATTACATAAATAGTCCTGAATATTTTTACTCTGCGAGTTTTGGCCCTTCACATTTGAAATGTGACATTTAAGGCTTGAGAAAGTATATTAATAAGGAAAAATGATAATCACATAAATGGATTCACATATTTTTACTTATTAGTAATTTTTAGGTCTACACCATATCTAATGATCAAGTTTCAAGTTTCTTTTTTGCCTAAAAAGATCAAGGATGCATCGAGTGACTGATTCTTTTATGAGTCTGTTTAATGGGTGCCTTTAACATATATTTCAGGTATCATATTTTTAAAAATATAAGATTAATTAGGAAAAATAAATAAATACAAGAGAGAATGGGTAAGATTAAATAGATAAAATATATAAATGCAAGGGACGATAATAATTATTAATATGTGTATATACATAGTAATTAGATGAATGTTAGGTGTGTTAACAAGTGTCTTATAGGTACCTATTAGAAAAACCCTTATTTTATACCAAAAATGAAAGCATAGTATTTTTTTCTATAACAAGTGAATAATTTTTCCCGCTACAATAAAAATTCCTTCAACCTATGAATTTTTTTTTTGTTGACACATCTTCAAGCAAAAAAATAGACTGAAACAAAATTTTTAGACACAAGGATTCTGAAGCATGGGGCCAAAATGGTTCATTTCGAATATGTTGGATAAAAGACAATGAAGTAAAAATATGAGGGATATTTTTCGTTAATGCCAGATTGCAGTGTGGAAAATATCGGAGGTTTGATATTTTAACTTTGGGTATCGGCTATTCGCCTATGTTCTGTGGATTATTCTATTTTGCAGCTATGGAATTTAATTCAACTTCATCATAAAAGATCATTAGATTAGATATGATTATTGCCTTGTCCCCTTCAAGTTTATCCACTCGCTGCTTTTAACTTTCTAATTTCTTTTGAAGTTTATCCACTAGTTTTTTTTTCCACCGGAAAAGGACATTCGAATCAGTAAGAAGAAAGAAAAATATATGAATATGCAAATGGAAAATGAAGGGAAAAGGAAACCTTTTTACCCTAATACTTTTCCCCGGGAATTCTTACAATGGTTTTCCTAAAAAGATAACCCAAAAACATAAAAATGGAATTTGTTATTGTTTTCTAATATTAGATCTGCAAAATACTTCAATATTGGATGGGGCCTTGCAAAATACTTCAATTAGCTCTGTTTGTTTGATGGGAAAGTTGTTTAAGAAAGTGTGTCGTAGAAAAAGTAACGTGAAGTGATGTAAAGAAAAAAACTGATTTTTTCACATTTGTTTGGTAAACAAGAAACTAATGTAAGAAAATACGAATTCTTTGTTTGTTTAGCCAGAAAGTAACGGTAAAATTTGACTGGTCTATTCATTAATAGAAAATATTCAATATTGAACTTATTCACTTTTGGTATTCAATATACATAAAAACATGTAATAAATATAACATTTTGCATATTGGAAGAATTGTTTATCTCAGAATTAATCGCATTCTTTAACAATTAGTTTATATGTGTGTGTAAGTTATTTCATAAGATTGAGTTTTGGTTAAAGAGGAGGTTGAATTTCAACAACATAGGTAGGGACTTTTTGGGAATTCCTTATATTATGAAGTGTTTTGCAAGCTGAAGGTACAAGTCAGGAAAGCCTGTGATTGGGTATATTAACCGAAATGGCCTCCTTTATAGATATTTAAAACTTTAAATGTGGTTGCGTGTTTGAGTATTTATGGTATGTGCAATTAATCTGGAACCATTTGTTGCTTTTGGTACAACTCATATAAGCATGTGGGTTTGTGTAATTACTGAAATGGCCTTTACACAGCACACGTTCAGCTCTTGAGCCGCAGATAGCCGTTTGGGACTCGCGCTTTGGCTGAAATTGCCTAAAATGAGTCTTGGCCGCTCTCACAGACAACCGTTTGTGTCTGTAACTTGAACAGCCTTTTTCCCCGCTGTTCTTGGCCACTGTTGCCTAATGTTTCATGAGCTTTCCGGATAGCTTCATGTTTGCATCTGGGTATTAGTTTTTGTATTCTTTGGATGTTGTCTCATGATATTGTTAGCTTTACTGTCCTGATTCCCAGCTTGTCTTTTCATCCTCTTTTAGGTGTGAACTCCACTATTTTGCTGTCATTTATGCCTGAATTTAATGGCCATAAACATGGGTTTATTAATGACTCCATGTCTGGCCTTTGGGATTGGGTCTGTTTCCCCCCTTTCAGCTTCAGGGATTGGGATTTTCCATGCCTCTTCCTTTCCCCTCTCATCCGAGCTCATGTCCGAAAGACCCCATTTCTTTGACATTATAGCCTCAATTAAATAACCAAGCGTTTGTATGTTAATGCCCAAATGGCTGCGCATTGATTATGCTTATTTCAATGCCTCCTCTTTCGTCTTCTTCAGTTTCACCCTTTTAATATTCTGGGATTTGGGCTATTTTTTATGCCTTTCTACCGAGCATCTCAGAATGTTCTTTAGCCGCAGCTACTCCTGGTGGTTCAGCTTGAAGTCAGATTTTTCCCGCAATTTTGTCGTTCATGTGGGTGGTTTGGGCCGTGTGTGGCGTCGATGTGTGTTTAATTCCTAAAATTTGACACTTGACCCTTGTAATTTAGCTGCAACATACAGATTTTTTCACAAATTTAGAAGGCCTCTGTAATTTGACTGGTTTCCTTATAATGTTATAGGTTCGGGATAACAGCAAGAAAAAGCTCTCGGTGGGGTTTCCGAAATAAGGTTAGCTTTCTGGGTATCAAGTCATTTGTGTGGTTTTCTAATATTTGTCACTACGGAACAACATCTGCATCTTGGAATACCGGAAGTACAATAAGCACAACTGTGGTAGCCAACAACCCAGACCTCAACTCTAAAGGAACACAAATGGATGTTGCAATACAAGCAGTGGAGACAAAGAAAAGAGACAGCTCAACTACTTTGGCACCCTCACCGTCTATAAAGTCTAGTGAAAGAACCAGTGGTACAACCCCTGCAAAACAAAATGAAGAAACCACCAAGAAGCAACGTATCTGAATGCTGCCTATTACAGCATCTAAAAGATTTTACTACTATTACTATCACTAAATAAGTGGACATACATAATGTCCTTTTGAACTACTCTATTATCTATCTGGATCATGGGAAACCTATTCGTCCGTACATTTTTGGGAATTTGCTGCATCTACTTATTTGTCTTGGGGAACTTGCTGATTCTAATATTAGATGGCTCTTATGTTGTTTGTCTCGTAATCGTACCTGCCTCTAATTATGTCGCACAGTGTACTATTTTTAGTTCAACGAAAACACTTCTTTAACCATAGATACCAAACACCCGCGCGATGCGCGGACACTCCCCCTAGTCATAAATATATAGACATAAAAATGAAGCATTAAATGTAAAAGTAAAAATACTAGGGTTAATTACATCTACCGCCCTTGTCCTTTGGCCAAAGTACAAATAGACCCCCTAGGTATGAAAAATAACAGTCAGCCCCTTTGACGTGACACTTGCTAAATGTCGTTAAAATTCTACATGTATGGACAAACATACCCCTTAAATGAGAAGAAAGATGAAAAAAAAAAAAGAAGCTATAAACCATCAAATACTAGTCATCATATTCAGGACAGCCAATCAAACCAACCCACAAATCTCTCATCTTTTATCGCTAAACACAAATTTATACCTACCTATCTTCAAATACTAGTAATCATATTCAGGACTTGAAAGATGTTGTTGCTCTTTTCTTTGGGTTGATATATTAAGAAAAAGGAATGGTGAATACACATGCAAAGGTAGCGATGGTTTCTGGAATAACAAACGATGGAGGCAGACCAACGACTTAGGGTTTTTCATTGTTTTCCTCTTCTCTGTTGCCCTTTTCTTTCATCTATGTATCCTGTTTTTTCTTTTTGCCCTTTCCTTTTATTTTGGGAAGACGTAGGGGGGTAATCTTGGATTTCTGAATATTCTTTGGCTGGCTTGGGACAAACAGACGTTAACAAACTAATGGGAAGGGCTCATTTGTTAGATCTATGTTCAGTCAAAGGAGGGTGACTGTTATTTTCCAAATCTAAGGGGGTCTACTTGTATTTTGGCTATAGCACAAGGGAGGTAAATGTAATTAACCCAAAATACTAATGTCCTATAAATTCAAAAAATTGCTCATTCATTAATTGTTAAAATAAGAATAAAATGTATAACTACAAGCTAGTTTTTTGAATGGTAAATTCTAAGACATTCTAATTTTTGTACAAGTTCAGAATGGAGGAAGTAGATTAGAAACTAGAAAGAAAGGAATTGTAAAAGAAATTTAATTAGTTGAAACTTTCTTGTGACTCACTTCCCTATCAATTTCAATAGGAAAAAGTTTATATATACATACCCCAATCACCTTGTTATATTCAGTATCACATATATCACATCATAAAAAAAAAATACTAGTACATGATTATTGTAAATATATTTTTTAAATAATCTCCTATCCAAACCTACTCTTTGATATTCCAATGAATTATTACTGTGAGCATTATACTAAGCGATAGTTTTAGAAACCTCCCTTGAGGTTTTTGATAATTTTAGCTAGCACCTCTCTTATTTTAGATATTACACTTACCTTCCTTATTACTACACTATGGCCATCTTAAGCCATGCTAAATATCAGTGCCAAACAAAATTAAATAAAATGAAAAACAGAAAACAATTAATCTTAGTTTCAAATTTTTTTCTGCCTAGTTATGGTGATTCTTGATTTTTTTGAACTACTCAGCTTTGTTTAATCTATAATTTTTATCAATAAAAAAGAATTCCTGCTAGAGGAAAAAAAATCTGATGTAAGTACTTTATTTATTTTTTAAAAATTTTATTTTCTTGCCGGTAGCTTGTGATATTTGTCGGGAGATCAAAGATGGCAGCCATGGTGTTATAGGGTTGATAGCGGTATTGGCACTGGCATTTAACAGAAAGGCATTACAGTAGGTCTTTTTCTCCTCCATCTCTCTAGTATTTTGGGATTTTTATTTGGATATGTACTATTCATAAGGTTTTGTTAATCAAACATTAAAATAAAGGAAATAAGTGTAATATTTAAAACAAGAGGAGTGCTATGTGAATTTTCTTTTTTTCTAGTGGAGGCTTATGAAATTTTCCCTTATAACAATTTAAAGAAGAAAAGTGAAAGAAAAAGAGGCATAGAAAAAGAAGATTTAATTATTAAGAGGAGAAACAAGGGAAGCTAGAGTTGTACAGTTGATTTTTATTTTTTATTCTTTGTAAGTCGAAGGACCACTCTGAATTTTTTTTTTGGGGTGCCATTGGGCTTTTCCACTCCAAAAGCTAGCTCTTTTTTTTTTTTTTTTCAACACAGAGGTATTCTGACTTACACTAGACTAGTCTCCTTGTAGTGCTGCAGAATTCTCTCCAAAGATATACCACACGGTAACAAGTGGAAATTGAAACGATGACATCTAAATAAGGATTCAGAGAGCCAAGCAGCGAACTACCCGTTTGCGGGTTTTCAAAAGTTAGCTCAAAAGGTGAGATTTTTTTTTTCATCACACTTATAACCAAACACCCTGCTCTTTCCACAATCAATGTGGGATGAAACACCTTCAAATCCCACCGTAAAAGTTGTTTAATTTTTTCCACCTTGTGAAAATATTGGAAAATTGGCGTCTCTAACAAAACTTGGACTATGTTTTCTTCACGAAACTTGTCATCGTGATACAGGGAGGAAGTGCAAAGGACGGGACAAGCCAAACTAGTTATTGCTCTTGATTGAAAAACCAAAATTCCAATCGGCAGTTACTTGATTGGTAGATATGTTAAACTTTTTTGGAGTACGATCGTGTCTAAGCTGAAATTACTGTGTGTTTCTAGGAAGAATTTGACTACTTTTTAATACATTGTCATTAATTTACATGCGAATTGGATTTAAGTGGAATTAATCTAAGAGGTTAGGATAGAAAGTGTTCAAAATTGAAATATAAAGTGTTCAAAAATCAAGAATTCACTTGGGTAAGAATATACAACTCAACTCAATCCTATCAACAATTATAGTAATTAAGAAATGATTATCAACACGATAAAAGGTCAATATTTCACGAATTCAGCACTACTGAATGTAGGCCAGGTAAAGTAGCCATCAGGATCATTTTATTCAGGAAAAAAGGGATATGGATACGGTAACACAGTCTCTCTACAATCCACAGAAATACCTTTGACATAACGTCCCATATATATATATAGAGAGAGAGAGAGAGGAGGTTCTGCCAATGTTTTCTTAGTTACAAAGTTCAATCATCACGCAGATAAATCTGATCATACTTCTGATCCACTCCGAATATATGGGCATCCGACTAATTGTACTATCCTCAATTCTTCATATAATCTAACAAAATCGTCCATTTATGATGCTCGGTCTCAATACATGGGACCAAGCTATTCACTTTCTTCTCTCTAACTTTCTCCACTCCTCTCAAACAAAACAACACCTTCCATGGGAGAGGAGGGAGGCCATTTGATCTCCTTCCCTCCTCCCAATCCTCCCAGTGATTTCTTTTTTTTTTTTTTTTTTTAAATGTTAGTAGGTAATAACCAATGATTTCTTTTTTTCTTTTTTACGTTAGTGTGTAACAAGTTTTCATTTGATCTACAAAAAGTTTTCTTTTAATTTGTGTTTTTCAGGCGTGTTTGTCAGATTTGTCATTTGTCAGATCTCAACGGCTCGACATAAATTGCATGAAGCAGTAGCAATTAAACAGATCTGTTTGGCACAATTAGAAACTGTGCACAGATATTGGTTGGGGTCAAATTCATAATACAATATTTCTAATTTTTTCAGATTTGATGATGTATTTGTAGATGATGTATTTTGATTTTTTTTTTTTTTTTTGTAAAAAAAATGACAGTAGATACAAACATGAAATCCAAATACGTTAGAAACAAACATGAAATCACAATAGATACAAATATGAAATCCAAATTATGATATTCTTGAACGATAAAACAAACATGAAATCCTTAAAATGAAATCCTTAAAATCAAGGAGGTGAACATGAAATCTTTAAAAAACAAACAAGGAGGCGGGGTCATAATATTCTAAAACGATAGATACAAATATGAAATTCTTAAAATTAAGGTGCCGTCACCTAGTATTGAGTTTTCCATAAAATAATGCACTAGAAATTTTACCTTTAAACCTACTTCCTAACTTAATAATCACGCTATAACAGGAATGTACTCCACTCAGAATAACAATCCCTCATCCATGGGCAACAGTCCCTCATCCAAGAAAAAAATTATTCCACGAAGAGTTACAATCACCATCCTTGCCATAATACACCCCTGTAGCAACTCCAGTAGTAGAATCTGACGAAATACCTATCTTCAACTTTAAACAGTCGACAGAAAGAGAACTTGCTGCCGAACGCATTATCCCCGACAAACATTTTTTAGGTATAGGTTCAACATCCCCTTCAGTTTTAGCTCCAGAGAGACATTCAAAAGTTCAGATCTTTCTCCGCCTTCGTTCTTCAACTTCTTGTCAATGGGCACTGAAACACCCTCAAATCGTGCTGTAAAAGTTGTCTTGTTTTTTCCACCTTGTGAGAGAGTAGGACTAATGGCATCGGCGACGAAATCTGGTAAACTGTTTCTGTCGCCGAATCCGTCAGTTTAGTAATAATATAGGGAGGCTTTGAACTTATAGGAAAAGCCAATCTTATTAGTGTTTTCGATAGAAATGTTGAAATTCCAATCAGCAGTTACTTGATCGGACGAGATGTTAATATTCTGGAGCGCTGTGGAGTCTGTGCTGATCCATGGGGCATCCGGCGTTTTAATTGCTATGCAAATTACTGTTGCAATAATTGAGAAAGCGATGGCCACTATAATAATGCTAGAACACACGTAGTTGGGCTTTTGTTTTTCCATGGCCGGCCAAAAGGGCTATCTCAGGGAACCTAAGGCTATATTGGAAGAATTTTGATTTAATATAATGGGTTGTTTAACCTTTTTACGGCTTTTGAAAGAATATTATCGGCTGTTAAACCCTTTTACGGCTATTGAAAGATCATGAAAACGGGTTTGTAGAGGTTAGAGGGTCCTAATGAAGTATATACTGAATATCAACAAGAATGACGTATCACAGTGGGAGTAGGATATTGGTTACTTTTCCCTTGAGATAATTCTATCCCAACTTCTGGTTTCTCCCTTGAAAGATAGCAGATAACCTTGTTGTTATAAACAAAATTGTCTTATTGTTATAAATCTGCACTAATGACGGATATAATATAGTGTTAATTACTAATTAAGTAGTACAAATTGCTAAACCGTTATCATAAATTTCTTATATTTTATTTACTAATATAAGATAATTTAGTCTTGAAATATTGTTTTTAATCCTTCAATTGGTGCTCTGTAATTTCTTATCCGAATTAAAATTCTCAAAGCTTTAGAGAGCAAAATCCCTTATTACCTGTTTTAATAATACTCTGCTACGCAATCTATCTATATTATATGTATTAGAGGCAACGTTTTTTCATGAGGAGCTTCCAAAAGCGTTAGAAATCCAAATCCTTTTTTACTATAATTTTAATTTTTTTAATTTAGTAATTTTTATCCTTTAACTAAGGGATAATAACCACCCCTATAAATCAGGTTTGTATATCACAAACTAGGTCTGACACTTTTATTTTTACTACAATTTTAGATTTTTTTTAATTTAGTAATCTTTATAACTTAACTAACCGATAATAACAACCCCTACAAATCATGTTCCCTACAAATTACATCTGCAAATTATAAGTCACGTTTGACATTTTATCACACAACTAATCGTAACAACTAATTGATAAGGAACTCTCACCTGCAAACCAAATACAGTAAGAAAAAAACACTACCTATCATGCTCTCACAATGGACGAATTCCACCTACAAACACTTTAATGGTGCCTAAATTCAAAACCATGGCTATAGTAAAATTACTCCATTTTAATTAATTACTGAACAAATTTTTGAATTTATAATCATAACCTGTACCTTCTTTCATTCTTACTAGGTTAAATATTTCCAAATACCTACTTAGATTCAAAGCATTAACATAGAAAACATGTTTTATCAGATATGCAAAAATTGTGGACAACTATATGAAGGTCATTTTGCAAAAATAGTGTATATGCATTGTAATGACGTGGTTGACACCATTGTTGGGTAATTAATTTCATGTACCTTTAAGTTCAACATATTTTTCTGTACTGTATAAAACTTTTTATTCTCAAACAGGTGCAATGTTAATATACAAATCAGATATTTCAGCGGTAACTTGCATTTTAATCTACAAGACAGACATGCACGATTCGTATTTCATTGTGATGCTTCTTATCTTAGAGAATTGCAAAGGAAAGTAGAATTTTTTTGAAACATATTTATTTTTATAATACTATTTATAAACTGTGTAAAAATACACTAATTTCGAATTATGCATGCTCTTAATTCTCAAGAAAGTAGAGGTAGGTAGTATTTGAATGATATACATATTTTTATTATACTTTGAATTATTGCTAGACAAGTCTAACATTTTAATTATACTGGTACGATTTTTTAATTAATTTTTTTATTCACCCCCTCTTTTAATTTTTGTTAATAATGTTAGCACTGTACATAGCACGGGTATTCATACTAGTTCCAATCTATGAATAGCTGCATCAAACTTTCTTTAGTTTAATTTTCGGATTAACTTAATTGCTTAATTTTGGCTGTGAACATATCAATATACTACTAGAGAATGGATGTGTTTTTGTAAGTTATAACTAGAGTTCTATTTCCACTAATTAGTCTCTACACCCGGCTTTTTTCTTAACACCACTCCCCTTCCACATCAGACGTTCATCCAAACTTTCACTAACATTGTTGTCCTGGAATTTTTCTTGTATTACTAAAATAATTTATTTTCTATACGCCCTTTTAATCTTTCAGTTGTTACTCTTTATTTTGTTATCCAAAATGTAGTTCTCAAAGCTTTAGAAAGAAAAATTACTTAATTACCTGTATAAATTATAGGATGCTATGTATCTATATAAATCCCTAAATTACAGGATAAATCCCTTTAGTACTCGTAAAGTGTACTTTTTTGGATAAATTACTTATTAACCTCCTGTGATTTTACATAATGTTAGATGATCTCTCTAAGGTTTTTAAAAATAGCCACATAATTCTCTTGTATGTAAAGTGAAAAAGAGATGGAATGCCCAATTAGTTATGGTGTTTATACCAATAAAATCTTAATATCCATGTAACATCCTTAAAGTTTGTATAAATATCCATTTTACCTCCTGTAATTTCTGCATTTAACCATATAATCTCCCTATACTTTTATACTAGTTGTTTAAGTCATCGATTGATTTAGTATATAAATAAGGACATTATTGGTATTTCAACTAACAACATTATATAGGCTATTTTTCGTCAAGTCTTCACTTTACATAAAACAATAGGGGGGTGAAGTGGACGTTTTGAAATATTAGAGAGGTCATATGGTAAAAGATGAAAGTACAAGGGGTTATATGTAATTTACCCTACTTTTTTAAGAATGTTGTTGGATAAAATTTCATCTGAACATGTATCACTGGGACAGAATCGGGTATAATCCCGTGGACAATAGGAAGTTTTCCTGTCTGCAGAGTTTGCACCGGGTTTACCCTTTTCATACTTTTCTATGCCCTATCAACAAAATGTTACTTTTGAAGCATAACATATAACAAAAATCATGGCCACCTTTGCAAGAATATTTTACACAACTCAATCCTATAAAGAGTCAGAGTAGTTAAGCAAGGATGGTCAATTGGAAAAACAGGTCAATACATCACGCATTAGCACCACGGGTAAAATATCCATCAGGATCATCTTCTTCGGTATACTGGAACAAAATATCTCTACAGTCCACAGAAATGCCATGACAATTAAATCCCATATTGGAAGTGGTTCGGGCAATGTTTCTACAGGTACATTCATTTCAATCATCCTGACCATTTTAATCTAAAACCTGATCGGACCACTTATCGAATCCGAAAACAAATAGGCACCCGAGCAAACGTACTAGCTTCATATTAATCTAACATAACAAAATATCAGTCAATAATGTTCGTTCTTGGCCACTCTATTCAAAGGTGAAATCATATTCTAGTCCTCAAAATCGACACAGTTCAGATGGTAGGAATATGAACTCTTAACATCTATTCTCAAACTTCTGTTCTTATTTTCCCCTGTACTGACTTGAAGTCTCCGATGCACTAAATATGATCATATATAGTGCATTTTGAAATCAATTGAAACCAATGGCTCAGATCGAGATCTTGGGTCAATGACTGGACGGTACCAGCCACTCATCCATGGGCACCAGTCCCTCATCCAAGCAAAAAATTATTCCACCAAGAGTAACAATCACCATCCTTGTCATAATAGACCTTTGTAGCAACTCCGGTAGTAGAATCTGACGAAATACCAATCTTCAACTTTGAACATTCGACAGAAAGAGATCTTACCGCCCAACGCATAATCGGTGACAAACTTTTTTTAGGCACAGGTTCAACATCCCCCTCCAGAGTTAGCTCTAGAGAGACATACGAAAGTTGTGAATTTCCACCACCATCCTTCAACTTATTGCAAATGGGAACTGAAACTCCTTCAAATCTCACCATAAAAGTTGTCTGATTTTCTTCACCTTGTGACAACGTTGGACTAATGGCATCTGCAACGAAAATTTCAGAACTGGATGATCTACCGTATTCGTAATAAAAATAATAATATAAGGTGCCTTTGAATTTATAGGAAAATCCAAACTCGTTAGAGTTCTTGATAGAAAAATCGAAATTCCAATCAGCAGTTACTTGATCAGAAGATACTTTAACATTCTGGAGTGGGACGGAGTCTATGCTGATCTGTGGGGCAGACGGATTGTAATTACATACGAAAATAGCTGTCCCCAAGAGTGAGACCAATGCGCCGCCGACTATAATGCCAGCAAAAAAGCAGCAGAAAACTTTCATGGCCGGGTCACAGACGATAGCCTGAGGCTATATTTGAAGAATTCTGATTTCAAAAGACGGGTTGTTTTAACCTTCCTACCGCTATTAAAAGATCTAAGAGAATATTGGGGGGTGACGATCAGAAAAATTATTGCAGGAGTCGGATGTTTGTTACTTTTCTATGCATTGACATAATATCAACCCAATTTGTGGAAAGATATTTCTCCTAAATTTCGGACTATCTTAGTATGGATATAGTTTAGTCTTGAAATAATCTTTAAAGTCCTTCAATTGCTGCTCCATATTTTCTCATCCAAATTTAGACTAGTATTTTAGCTGTGCATCGGCATGGGAGTAGGACTTTTTGTTGGCATAGGACTTTATGTTTTGGATGATGTTATTGCCGTTCTCTCAAACAGTCTCTTGCTCCATGACTCCATGAACACTTCCCGGTTTTAAGCTCCGGAAAGAACAAATTCTCTTCTTAGTTCCAAATTCCAGAGGGGGCCCGTTCAAGTTCCAGACCAAACAAAAATAGTTCCTGGATTCGTAGCAAAATATGACGAACTGAAGGTCTTTTTTGTACGACAGAAACAAATTCTCGAATTTTTCCATGAAAAATTTTTTGTAAAGAAAAATTTTCAGCTGATGTTCTTCCATTTGATAAAGTTTACAAATGTATTTAGAGAATATTTAAAAAAAAATTTTTTTTTACGAAAAGCCAATGACTAGAGTAAGGAATTCGAAAGATCTAAATTTCAGTTCCAAAGACGTAATCATTACATATTGAATAGAAATGAAAGAGATCGAGCTATTGGAAGAATTGGGATTCTGAAAAATCACATAGCACTAAGTCTTCTACACTTGTTACTAAACAAATATCCTAACTTATAAATCACGCTATCCAAAGACAAACGATGACTATCCTTGCCATAATAGACATGTGTAGCAACTCCAGTGGCAGAATCCGACGAGATACCAACCTTCAACTCTGAAAACTCGACATAGAGGGGGCATACGGCCCGACGCATTATCGGCGACAAACTTGTTTTCGGTGCAGGTTCGATATCCCCCTCCAGATTTAGACCCAAATGGGCACCCGAAAATTCTGAATTTTCTCCACTTTCGTTCTTGGAGATCAACTTATCGTCAATGGGCACTGAAACACGTTCAAATCGTACTGTAAAAGTGGTCTGATTTTTTCCACCTTGCGAGAAAGTTGGACTATTAGAATCCGCGAGAAAAGTTTCAGCTCTGGCTAAGTTGCGGAGTTTGTAAGTTTTGTCATAATACAAGGAAGCTGTGAATAGATAGGAAAAGCCAAAATCGTTACTGTTTTTGATTAAAAAATTGAAATCCCAATCGGCAGTTACATGATCAGAAGATATGTTGATATTCTGGAGTCCAATGGAGTCGATGCTGATCTCTGGGGAATTCGGCTTGTTAATGTCTATCCAAAGTAATGCTCCCATCAATGACATATAGACCCCAGCGAGGCCGATAAATATGTAGCAGTCGGAGTTTTTCATGGCTAGCCAACAGGACGATCTAAGACAACCTAGGAAGAATTTTGATTCAATATATATGCAGCAGACAGATTAAAAAAAAAACATTGAATTATTTTAAGATTTCATAGAATCGCCTATATATCTATAACTAGTAGTTGGATATGTCTATACGCTAAGAATTGAGAAAGAAAGATATTAAATAGGGAATCGCATCCAAATACAATTAGTGGTTACAATTAATAAATGCTTTAATCCAAATCAATCAAGTGATTGAAGATTCTTGATTAATTGGAGAAAATGATCATGATTATGGAGATTATAAATCACAGGAATTTATTTCCATGTATAGATTGTCGTAACTAGACATGTCTTATTCACTTGTACAAGTACTAGAATTCTCACCCGTCCACATTTCAAATCAAAATAGTAAAATAATTTTTGTTGAAAAAGTTGAAAGTTTGAGATGGTGTCAATTTCTATCAAAATATATTATTTTGAAAAAAACAAAGGAATAAAATCCCCACTCGTGGATGAATACTTCCTAAATTGTGTTTAATTGTCATATATTCTTACAATTGCTTATGTAAGTTTGTCCCATTCTAGGAAAGTTCCTTTCTTTCGTTATATCATACCGTGAGAATTTTGTATATTTTAAATTACCTATGATTCAATGAATAATTAAAAAAACTAATTCAAGTTGCGTTATTAGATAACATTTATATTTAGTAAAAAAATATAAAAAGTTACTAAAATTAAATAGAAAAAACACCAAATAAGGTCCAAAAATATTCCGAATATACGGATCACAACCATCCTCCTCATTCGCCTCTCTACGACCTTTCCGACCCTTTGGTTTCTACTCGTGGATAAAGTAAAGCTTATTTAGGTAATTACCTTTTACAAGGAATTTATTATCTTGGCACCTTGTCTTGGGACTCGAATTTGATGATCCTTTTGAAAGATTTTATTTTGAAAGATTTTATTTTGATCTATTTTTTTTTCTAAGGCTTGCAATAGGGTTGAGGAGAGAAGAGGAAAAGCGAGAGCTTCCGGTATAAATAGGTCTGTCAACGGTTCGGGTCTAGATCCTGACCTGGACCGGATCCGTGAAATTATTACAGGTACAGGTAGGGATTTAATTCCGTTACCCGGACCCGGATCCCGATCCATTTTGTCAAACAAAAAAAAGGGTCGGATACGGAATATAATATTCCGACCCGTATTAGATCCGGATCTGGATATAAATGGATTAATAATTTAAAAAATATATATATTTATCAATATAATTTGATTAGAGTGATGTATTTGAGTAAAGTCAATTTGATTTCTTTTTTTTTTTATTTTTTTTGTATTAGTTAGAAATTAGTTTACAAATATATTTTTTCTCATTTTTATTAGAAATTGTAAGTTTTGATAAATTTTTTCGGGTAAACCCAACCCGGATCTGAGACCTGTCGGATTCAGATCCTGAATATAGAGTAGAAGGCCTGTCGGATAAACGGGTCGGATCCGGGTCCGGAATAATGAATTCCGGTTCGGACCCGGCCTAGGTATCTATATCTATATGTATTGCAGAAGGGGTTTTTAGCAGAGACCCTCTCAATGACTTTCAAACTTCTCATTCTTTTTTCTAAATTTTTATATTTATTTTAATACATAAAAAGTAGTGGGTTATAACCAACCCTATCATCAATCAAATTTAAAATTTAAAACATTCCCACTATCTACTTCATAAACCGTTTATAGTTTGTTATTTATACTTTAAATCCTTTTTACTCCTTAATTAAAGACAAATGCTCATTCGTATGCTATTTTAATACAATGTTAAATTTTTATAATTAAGAAATATTTGTCACCACACTAACCCTATAACCACCCCTACAAATGAGCTTTGCAAATTACAATCACGTTTCAAAAAAATCACAAATGTGCAACTAAATGTAAAGTTGAGGGGGTAAAGTGCAGCTAAATGTAAAGTTAAGGGGTTTACTATATTTAACCCTAAAAAAATCCCAAGAACGTAACAAGTAGTGGGTTATAGATTTTTGTTTTTATTTTAATACATAAAAGTAGTGGGTTATAACCAACCCTATCACCAGTCAAATTTAAAATTTAAAACTTTCACATAATCTACTTCATAAATCGTTTATAGTTTGTTATTTATACTTTAAATCCTTTTTACTCTTTAATTAAAGACAAATGCTCATTCATATGCTATTTTAATACAATTTTAATTTGCAAGCATACAACATGATCAAGAAACAGCAGAGCCAATTAGGACTAGATTTTGACCAAAAAAAATTAGACCTAGATGGCACTGGCACGTTGTCGTAACTTGCGATGCCAATTAGGACTATTTAGTGCTTTTTTTTTTAAAGGAGTTAGGACACTGTAAAGCTTATTTAGACAAATTTTGCCTCATCGGTGATTTGAGTATCAAGTTATTGAATATACTACAAATCCTATATATCAGTCTGCTTCAAAAAAAAAATAATATTTTACTAGCATGTGGTATTTGCGTACGAAATTTTAGCGGTAAATCAAATGCTTTTATTTATACTCTATACAATTGAATAGTTTTTTAGCGAATATAACCATACTCTGCAGGACCATCACTTTGTACAATTGGAGCTAGCAAATTGTATATCATCATAATTTAGATTTTGCTCGATACCTGCGCAGTTGGTGAGTTCCATCAGTAACACTACATCAAACTTTTAATGTTGTTTTATACTCTTATCAACATGTATTTCAAAAAATTGTAGGTTTGAAAATAATACATGTGCTCGAAAGTTAGTTACGTGGTTGAGGTCAAGCAATTTTACAGCATCACAAGCATTGTTAATAGCAAATTCAAAAAAAATATGAATATCCGAATATACAATCATGCGTACGGTAAACTTACTCTATTTAATTTAATTACTACATAAAGTTTTTAAATTTATAATCATAACCTATACCTTTTTTCATTCTTACTA
Organism: Coffea eugenioides; assembly: GCF_003713205.1. Classification (NCBI taxonomy): domain Eukaryota; kingdom Viridiplantae; phylum Streptophyta; class Magnoliopsida; order Gentianales; family Rubiaceae; genus Coffea; species Coffea eugenioides. The sequence goes on along the minus strand of NC_040035.1, from coordinate 41,080,512 downwards.
GGTTAAATAATTTCAAATACTTGCTTACATTCAAAGCATTAACATAGAAAACATGTTCTATGAGCTATGCAAAAATTGTGGATAACTATGTGAAGGTCGTTTTTAAAAACAGTGTGTATGCATTGTAATGACGTGGTCGACACTGTTGTTAGATAATTAATTTCATGTACCTTTAATTTCAACAAATTTTTTTGTATTGTATATAACATTTTATTTGTCAAACAGGTACAATGTTAACATACAAATCAAAGATTCCAGTGGTAACATGCATCTTAATCTACAGGACAGACATGCACGATTCATATTTGATTGTAATGCTTCTTATCTCAGAGAATTATAAAGGAAGGTAGAATTTCTTGATATATGTTTATTTTTTATAATGCTATTTGTAAACTATGTAAAAAAAATACACTAATTTTGAATTTCGCACATACTTAATTCTCAGGACAATGATGATAGGTTGTTCAACCAACAAATCAATTCATGCAAAGATCGTGCATTTTCATTTGTAGTACGCATTCCATAAAATTCAACAGAATTAATTAAATCACCAATTTTGGCTTTCGTACTAAAAGTTGATTTGTGTGAAGAGTGTTCACACCTTCATGCAAGATTATCAAATCGAATGCATAATATTTGTAAGTATTTCATTTTAACAACATTTAATTACATTCATTTTTATTCATATAAATTTCTATTATTTTTTCATGATCTATCATCCGAAAAAAGGTAATTTTTAAATAATATACACATTCTATCATATTTCAAACTATTGTTAGACAATTTGTACTATTTTTTAATTCACCCTTTTATTTTCATTTTTTCAATAATACCAGCACCGTGCATAGCACAGGTATTCACACTATTCTAAAACAATTGGACGAAACCAAAAGAACGAAGTTCCTTATTCTAAAACAATTGCTTAACTTTTCTCCGTGGGCCCCACAAAATAGTAACAAGGCTGCCGAATTACTCCTTGTTTTAAGCCTCTGTACGTTTCTTTCTTCTTAAAAGCCCAACATGACTAATGCTTCATACTCCGTGGTCCCCGCCGAATTGAGTGAAAGGTTACCAGAAGTCAAACTCTGCCCAATTCCCTTATTGTTTCCTATTGACCTTCGTACTCCAATCTCCTCATCAGCAAAGGACATGCAATCCCTTTGTAGCACCATGTGGGTCCGGTTGTTTGAAGTCTCCATTGTCTCCCGAAAGTCCCTCCTATTTTGTGTTTTTCTGTTCCACTCCCTGAAATTGAGTCCAATACCAAATATAAGTAAATATTAATAATTAAAACAATATTTGGCAAGGATAAAGGGGAAAATTAACAATAAAATAACTAACAATTAACACCCTATCAATTCCCCCCACACCTAAATCATGCTTGCCCTCAAGCATGGGACGACAAATAACACCAATATTTAAAAATGGGCATTGCTCCAACTGCCGTATTGCCAAGATACCCAAAAATATATATATATATATATATATCAAGCATCACAAGTTAAGATTCAAGAAAAACCACCCCGGTTAGTCTCTTAACCACCAACTCTTCCAAGTTAAAGCAAACTAATCTAAGGAAAAGGAATGGTTGCTCACATTTATCAGCAAATGGTCCAACTATTAATCCAAATCTCAACATTAACCCATAGATCGGTAAGCTGACTTTAGACACACACTTACACAACCTTCACCTTTTTCATCACGCTTTTCTATTTTTTTTTTTTAAAAATTTTTTTTCCTTTTTTTTTTTTCAATTAATATAACAAAAGACTTAGTCTCTAGCCATTAGAGCCTTTTGACGCGAACTCCAACATTTGATAGATGGAGGAGCCCGGTTACTCAGCTCCAATCGCTACGGGACCACGCACTCATAGCAACTACTACCTTTTGACGCGAGAATCGACACTTTAGGTGAAGATCCCCGGTTACTCAGTAGTAACAACTAGCGGAGTACAGTCACCTCTTATTTACAATCATATAGCACAATAACTAAAAATAACACAAAAATAACAGCAGCCAGCCTCAAATTTCCAAATATGGAGAACTAAAATTAATAATTGACCAATTCACATGAAAAATGCCAACAATCATTCCCTATGCCTAGAAAAGTTAACCAAAAATTGGAAAAGTTAAGCAATTACTGATATTCACCAGAGAGATGTTCCTGAACTCAACACATCAACTTGATACCTTTTTATTAATAACACTTAGCAATAGCAGAATTAGAGACAACAATCCAACATCAAACTTGGTATTCAAATAAAAAACTGACCACTAGGAAGAAAGAAAAGGAAATAAACGAAAAATAGAACAAATAACAACGAAAATAAAGGAAAAGAAAAAAACTAAAAGCTGAACACCAGAAATACCAGCTGTACCACAGCTCTCCCCCCCACACCTAAATCCGACATTGTCCTCAATGGAGATCATAAAGTAAAGAAAGCGAATAGGACAACTACACTTCCCTGAATACGTGGTGGAAGGTCTCGGGCGGCTATGGAATAGGTGGGAACGGTGGAGTGAAAATGGTGCTACGGTAGTGCGCGGCAGTGAAAGATTGTAGAAGGAAGGAGAGCTCCGACGTGCGTCTTGATCCAGGCGAACTAGAGTGCAACAGAGAACATCAAACCAGCAAATTTCCAGACAATGCAGCAGTTTCAATCAATGGCCGAGGACGTCCAACAATGTGCTTGAACGCAGTCAATTCCAACGAACATGGCGATCAAACAGACTAGAAGCGGTAATAGAGTCTAAATAAATCAACAAATCTCAACAAATGAACCCAATTCTACCCAAAATCGCAACAAATGTCCCCTAAAATTCAGCAAGTCCAGTAATAGCAGGTTAGAATTTAAGCAATAACAACTTAGTCACAAGCTCTGAGCTTTCAATCAAGCAGCCAACCAAGGAGAATGAACAAATGCAGTCAAAATACCCCAACCCGTACCACTGGTGCCTCAGACAGACAATGAAGCAACAAAAAGGATCACCCCAATCAAGAAAATGGAAACTTCAGGCACCTAAAGACTAGACGAAAGTCTCAACAAAGCAGCTATTACAAACAATAAGCAATGGTGGTCCGAATATTAGTCAATGCAGAAATAATGCAACTCAAAATCTCTGCAAGTGCTCCAATGAACTTAGCAATTGAAATCACAAAACCGAATACTCCCCAAACAAGGTACTTAGAGTCAACCAATGGCAATACTAATTCAACAAACCAACCCAGAAAATTACTCAACTAAGGGTGCAATAGGGGTCTCCAGCAGCCAAAACCCCAAATAATGCCCAACAATTCGATCAATACCAGAAAATCACCCCAAACAATGTAACAGTTAAACTCCACGGGCAAGGGACGTCCAACCAATTTCACTCGAACAAACTAGGAACAGTGTGAGTGACTAAACAAAGCAACAAATTTCAGCAATTGGACACAAATCCACCCAAAATCTCAACAACTGCCTCCAATTGGACAGTCAAATACCCAACTCAAACGATCAAAACTTAGCAATTGGGCCAAGCAACAGGCAATGGCAACAACCAATGGTTAGAATTCGAGAACAGTTCAGGCACCAAAACTCAAGAATCAAATAAGCAGGCCAGTACAGAGGATTAAGAAATGGAAAGCAACACTGCAACCAGTACCACTGGTGCACAGACAGGAAAGAATTAAATTCAATGGCAGCAACTCAACTGCAAGAACTTAAACTTTAAAATTAATCAACCAGTACCACTGGTGAGTCACAGGGAAAAATTAATCAAACGGCCAACAATCTAGCAGCAATTAAACTCAATTCAGTTCTAAATGAACCCCAGAAAATGCCTCAATCACCCCCTGCTATTAGCTATCAAGAAACCCAAAAATGCAAATTCCAGCATTAGAAGAACTAGAAAAATACTAATCGAGGTTGAAAAGGGAATACCTCCACCTGTCAACTTGGACAGGTGGGATGGCGTGAGCAGCTGAGCAGCGACGGCTAGTGGCGGTCACGAGGCCAATAGGCAGCGGCGCGCTTGGAGTTGCGCGCGTGGTGGAGCAGAGCGAGAGAGGGCCGCGCGCTGTCGGCTGTGGGCGGCGATGGGCTGGTGGTAGCGCGCAAGCGCAGGAGGAACTGACGCGAGGGAGAAGGTGCCACGAGCGAAGCTGGAGCTAGAACAGGCGGCGGCGCGCGATGGAGAATATCCGTAGCGTGCGAGGAAGAAGATCTGCGGCGCTGCGCGCTGGATTGACGGTTGAGCTGAGGTGGCCGAGAGCTGTGGCGGCTGTGAGCTCTCGAGGGAGGAGCGGCGCGGCGTGCTGGAAGCGCGCTAGCGGCAGTCGCGCGACTGAAGAGGAGTCGCGCGAGCTGGTCTGGTTGTGGGTGAAGCTGCAGCGGCGGAGGCTCGGCCACGCGCGCGGTTGTGGGCACGATGGTGGCTGGTGGCGGCGAGCTGAGCTGAGGAGAGTTGATGGTGAGGGCCGCGAGCTTTGGAGGAGGAGCTAGCGGCAGCGGCGGCGGCGGCGGACGAATGAAGGACAAGAAGAAAAAGGGGAAAACAGGGGCAGCGGGGAAGAAGGAAGAAAGAAGAGAAGGAAAGAAAGAAAGAAAGAAAGAAAAAAGGAAAAAGAAGAAAAGAGAAAAGGGAAATATTTTTTCTTTTTTTTTTTCAAAATTACTCCAACGTAAATCGTCCAAATTGGAAATTACTTTAAAAATTTTTTTTATTTTTTTATTATTTTTTTGTTTTGTAATAATAAAATAAATTTTTTTTTTCCTTTGGATTGGAAAGAGAATAATCTTTTCTTTTTCTTTTGATGATAGTAATAATAATAATACTACTGAATAATTAATAATTTTTTTTTTTTTTTTCTTATTTTGCCAAAACATGGTTTGGGTCGTCCAACACCGCGTGGGCATGCCAAGATTACAAAATATCCTCTGACCTCAGGAGACACAAACACCGCGTGGGCGCGCCAAGATTAGTCTTCGTCCTCTGATCTCAGGAGACACAATCACCGCGTGGGCACGCCAAGATTTCACTTCCTGGTAACAGTGGAGGAGATATTAGCATTGATACTACCCAACGGAGAAATGACAAAATGAAAGAATTTAACAACGAAAAACAATAAAATCAATATTTGGGTTGCCTCCCAAAAAGCGCCTTTTTTTAATGTCTTTAGCTAGACATTGTCATCTTTGCTCAGGGAGGATAAAATCTTGTGACTCGTTTCAATGCTTCATCCTTTATATAGTCCTGATAACCCTCGTAAATAGAGTAATCCTTGAGCACACGAACTACGGTTTTCCTTGGACTAGTAGATGGCGCCAAATAATCAAGCAGTGATCTCAATTCTTCATCCACTCCTCCATCAAGAGCACTCAACGGTTCAAGATATTTGACCATAGCTACTCTTAACTTATTTCTGCCATGAGACTCAAAAACTTCCGGTATAACAAAATCAATCTCATTAACAGAAATCATAGAGTAAGAGTTAAGAAAATGCGGGTTAGGGAATGGAGGTGGTGTCACCACATTTGATGATTCTTCACTGGATTCTTTCACTTGAATGGGTTGCGGTTGGGGTTCCATTTCTTCCTTTTCGGCTTCTTTTTCAACTGCATCTGTAGATCTCTCATTTTGACACTCTTGCATCTCCTCATCACTAGTCAAACAAATTGCACTCTCATTTTCTTCAAAATCAACAATGATTTTCGAGGGCAATTCTTCAATTTGAGAAGCCAATCGATTTATTCTGGATGTCAATAGACATATTTGATTTGCCAGATTATTCATTGCATCCTTCATCATCCCATTTCTCATTTGTGTCTCCTGTTGGAATTGATATGTATTAGTAGCTATTGATTCAACTATTTTTTCAAGAGACATACCTGACATAGATGATGATTCTTGAGACTCATACTGCTGAAAATTCATTGGCCCTGTTGTATAATTATAACTGGAGTTATCCCACCATCCTTGATCATACCCGTTTGGATTAGGGTTATACCACGGTTGAGACCAGGGTGAAAAATCTCCATAATTATTGAGTGGGACACTCAGATTATCTTGATATTCGGGACACATACCGGTTGAATGATCCCTGGCATAACAAATTTTACAGGTTGCAGCAGCCATTCTTTCTCTAATAGAGTTTAGTGCCTCTGAATATGCAAACTTAGCTAAAAAACAAGCCTCATTGCCTTCTCTAGAAACAAAATCCAGTATATCACCAAAATACGGAGTGTTAGAAGCCATAAACTATATAAAAAAATAAGAGAAAAATAAATAAAAAAAAATAAAAATAAGATGAACTCAAGAAGAAACAAATTAATCTGGCACCAGTCCCCGGCAACGGCGCCAAAAATTGACAGGTGTCGAACCTGTACAATAATAAATACCTGCTTAAATAAAATAAAATTTCTGTAGATAGTGATAAGTAGGGTCGAATCCACAGGGACTGGGGATAATTTATTTCTTTTAGAGTCCGAAGTATGGGGGAATTTTTGGAGAATATAAAATGACTAATTAACTAACTAATGAAATAACTAATAGAAATAAACAAGAATTAATCAAGAACCAATATGACTCTAGCCAAAGGTGCAACTTTTCAGACACGGTCCATTCAACTGATCATTGATGCAAAGATAATTCAATTACTCATTATTAGATTGGTTATAGTTGTCATACACGCGATAAACAACCAGTCTTTCCTTACCTTTTCGATAGTCAAGGTACGACCATTAACTATTTCCCTAACTAAGAAATAACCCTAAGTACGACCGTAGGATTTAATTACTCGATTGCATTAATGATTAGAAAAGCCCAACCATAACCAACAAACACGCTACGAGGGTTTGTTTAAATTAGATCATGCGTTTCCTTAACATGAAACCAATCACGCTAGTCGCCACTGGTATTAATCAATTGAACAATTACGGATTCAATCAATTAATTTGACATTAGATCATTAAATTAATTCGAATATCGGGCCCTTGGCATTCAAATAACATAACAAGCATAAGCAATTGAATCAGAAAACACACAAATACCAATAAATAAAAGAAATAAGTAAAATAATTAGATCTCACAGATGTTCGGAACCGAGTCCTCAAATTGACCTTCGACTAGAAAAACTTAGTTCATTTTCATGGAGGAAATCCCATGCAAAATTACAGAAGTAATTATTCTAAAACAAAGTTATGTTTCCCGCCCTCCGAAGAAATGAAAAAAGGGCAAATAAATAAACGAAAGAATTGGACGAAACCAAAAGAACGAAGTTCCCTATTCTAAAACAATTGCCTAACTTTTCTCCGTGGGCCCCACAAAATAGTAACAAGGCTGCCGAATTACTCCTTGTTGTAAGCCTCTGTACGTTTCTTTCTTCTTAAAAGCCCAACATGACTAATGCTTCATACTCCCTGCCGAATTGAGTGAAAGGTTACTAGAAGTCAAACTCTGCCCAATTCCCTTATTGTTTCCTATTGACCTTCGTACTCCAATCTCCTCATCAGCAAAGGACATGCAATCCCTTTGTAGCACCATGTGGGTCCGGTTGTTTGAAGTCTCCATTGTCTCCCGAAAGTCCCTCCTATTTTGTGCTTTTCTGTTCCACTCCCTGAAATTGAGTCCAATACCAAATATAAGTAAATATTAATAATTAAAATAATATTTGGCAAGGATAAAGGGGGAAATTAACAATAAAATAACCAACAATTAACACCTATCAGTATTCACACTAGTAAATAAGGTATCATGCAGAGTCTTCTCAGGGCTGTTTGGGGGCAATCCTGCCTTTTTGTGTGATGCATATTATTTTGTAGTATATTCTTTATTTTCAGCCGTGGTTGATTTTTTATTTGCAAATTTTACGCACAACATAATCCCATATAGTTTTGTGCCCCATCCAGTTTGCCATACTTTTGCGATTGAAGATGGCTGCGAGGATTGAAAATTTGAGACCTTGTCGTAGGCAAAACACGGTGAGTGGGTGTCTACCAGAATCAAAGAGGTTGGAATCGTGTCCTCATTCTAATCAGAAGAAAAAGGTTTTGTGTATGCCTCGTCTTCCCCAAGAAATTGTCTTCAATATTCTCCTGTGTCTTCCTGCTGATATTCTCTACAATGTTATGAGATATGTGTGCCAAGAGTGGTACAATGTTATTCGTGATCCAGTTTTCGCGAATGCACATGTCCTTAAGTCTGATAGAGGCAGCCTCATCTGGACAGGCCCGAACAGATTGGGTGTTCCTTACGTGGAATTGATGAAGCCACGGGACCTGATTGAGATGACTAGGGTGCGGTTTCCTGACTTTGGAGGGATGCTCGTGTCTAGTTGTAATGGTTTGGTTTGTTATACTACAGTCAAAAGGTCATACTACCATTACATTGCAAATCCAGTTACAAAGGAAATAGTAAGAATCCCTACAGCATCTGAGGTTCCCTGGATATCATGTCTTGGATATACCAGTTCTTCTAAGGAATATAAACTGGTGGAGTTCCATGGAGGTCATGAAAGATTGGATTGTGGAATTTTGACTCTTGGAGTTGATAAAGAATGGAGATTTCTAGATGCAACAAACCAAACTTTGAAAATAAAACGATTTCTGATTGAGGTGTTGGTGGGTTCACAAGTAGCTACGGACGATGGGTTTGTACATTTGCCATATTACTCTTTTAACCTTACATTAGACTTGGAAAGTGAAACCTTCTTCTTATGTTCTGTTCCAAATTGTTCTAACACCGAGAGGGAAGACAGGAAATATTTTGGGACTGGGAGGTCACTTTGTTTTATGGATCGCAAGGGGAAGTTTTCATGGGAGCTGTGGTTGCTAAAGAATGTACCAACTGGAGATTGGACAAAGCTTGCCACTATTGATTTAGGAAGTCAAGAGCAATGGCTTCGACAAAGTCTATGTCCACAAGGATTTAGGCTTGGGCCTATTGGTTGGTTGAAAGATGGGGAGATTGCAATCTTCCATGTTAATTATGATCCTTCATTTGGCAATCTAACTCTCTTCCACGATGCCGAGGCACAACCACTACGAAATTGCATTGCTTATAATGTGAAGACTGGAGCAATGAATTCGTATAAGTTGGATGAAGATGATAATTTTTACTCGGGAGGGAGTTATGTTCCGCATGTCAAGAGTCTGGTTTCTCTAGAATTTGCAACTAACTAGTAAGTGATTCCCCATTTTATTGTATAATTAGTTTGTTTAGAGTGAGAAGGCCAGAGAGTGACATGAATTTGCGTGGGGAAATCAGAACTTAATTATCTTTGTTAGACAAGGGTTTTCGTTTTTTTTTAATAACTTTTAAGGATGGCAGTTTAACTCTTTATTCAATTTAAAACCACAGCTTATGTGTTTCAATTATTTGTCATAGATTTAACTTGTACCTCTTTGTCTTTGTTTGGAAAATAGCAAATCCTGACTTGTAGAGATATTGTGGTACTGTATCCCTATAATCCTAAAGAAGATAACCCTGATGGTTATTTTTCCTTGCCTACATATATACTGTTGTTGAATTCATGAACTATCGACCTTTGTTTGTGTGATCATCATTGATTAATTATTCTGATTATTTATTGAACTGAGTTGATTTGTATATTCTTACAAAAGTGATCTTGATTTTTGTTCTCTGCTATACTGTTTTTTTTATTCTGAAACAATAAGTGATTTTATTAATATTATGTATGAACTATACACTTAGTGAGCAAAGCCTCAGATAGAGCTATACAAGTGCAGTATGGCACTGAGGGTTAAGCCACTCCTTATCAAAAGATATGCTTAAAGGATAATTGCTAATATGGTCAGTTCTATCACTATCTTCACTTCTAAGCAAAAAAAAAAGAGCATTCCACAAACATAGACCATAAGCTACTGATGTCTTCCAGGTGGGAGTATAAACTCATATCCTTGGATTTGTTGGTTCTAATCATCTTCAACAAGTGTTGCTGCGGAATCCCTACTTGAATCTTCCTCCATTGCTATTCTCTTCCCTTACATAAATCAAGTTTTATAGCCGCAGCTTGGTCCATGAGCATATTTCCTGAGCTGAACTCCTTCAGTACCCATTGAGCTATCACTTTTTCGTTGCTGTTTTCTGCCATGACGCCGATTCCCATCTCACCTCTTTCTGCTTGCTGTTTCACTGCCATGCTAAGATGTATCCAGTCATTTTCCTCCCTTCTCTCTTGCTGATCATTCTCTGCTCTTGTTGTTTCTGTGTGCTTATCTTTCTTTCTTTGTCCCTTACTTATTTTTATTCCAGCCATTCACTCTGTGCCTTTTGCATAATCTTGGTTGGATGTCTTTGAGACGCATTGAAAATCATGTCAATTCTAGCTTTCCATAACTGACATAAGATATTGACAGTGAGAGCTATGTGTTCCATTCCTTCTGACCTGCTTCTAGCTTCTATCAAAACACTCCACCATTTTTTGAAGTTCCCTGTATGGTCATCTAGTCAATCCCAGTTCACTGGTGATAAGTGCCACATTTCCTTAGCTTATCTGCAATGGAAGAACAGATGCTTTGCTGTTTCTGTGTCCTCACCATAGCTTTTGCACATCGGGTCTCCCACCTTGGTTCTGTTATAGATCACTTCATTGACTGGCAGGGCCATGTTCATGCTTTTCCAGATAAACAGCTTCAACTTCTGTTTTTAAAAGAATGGCTGTAACGGAAGAATTCATTCCTGGAATGGTACTCCAGTTCAAATCTTCTGTTCATTTCTTACCTTCTTCAATTATTAGGCAGAGGTATTTATTCTATTACATACAAATGCTTCAACTCAATTATTAAAAGAATGGCTGTAACTGTAGAATTCATTCCTGGAATGGTACTCCAGTTCAAATCCTCTGTTCATTTCTTGCTTTCTTCTTCTGTTCAAATCTGTCCTATTTTTCTCTCTGTTTCCTTCCCACTTTTCCCTCTTATTATATTAACCATATAGACTAAGAGCGAAAGGATCCCTCCACGTGTTTTTGGTCGTCTGCCTAAGTGGCGCCAGAATATATTATGATTTATTGTAGGTTAAATAATGGTGAAAACTACGGGAGAGTGGTAACTATCTTTTAAAGTATTATAGATATTGATTTATTGTGGGTTAAATAATGTATTTTTTCTAGTTCTGTAGGTGCAAATGATAAGATTTTGTCTTCAATCCGTTTGAGAACCTTTTCCTAGAATGGTAACTCTCTTTTAAAGTATTATATATACATACACAATGATTTAATGTGGGTTAAATGATGGTGATCACAACTGGCATGGACGGTGGTGTTCATTAATTTTACATTTATGAATAAAGCTAACAATTATTTTGTTTTCCTTTCCCCTTTTTGGTGCATTCTTGGTCTTACACCTTTTCTGTTTTTTTTTTTCGACCGATTCATTGTGCATGACTTTGATTTTAAGAGTTAATGGTCCTATACTTTTTTGTGTAATGGATTTGAATTTTTTTTTTAAATTGACTTATGATTAAACAGATGCTACAAATTTTCATTAGTCATATTGGCAAGGGTAGTTTTTTAAAGCTACTTCTTGTTCTATGCTTTAGTTTGTTACTGTGTCGCAATTTTCGACATGTCATGGTTTCTTTTTTATTTGAATCTAGTTTCCCCAAACCTTGTGTTCTTTTGGTCTAAACTCTTGCTTGTTCAATAAGACTTGGTGCAGAATCACATACTGATATTGGCTATTATCCTTTCTTGAAAATAAGTCACGACCTCTCCAACAGTTATGGGATATTGATTTGAGCAAAAAATTTCGAATTCTTACCAAGAACCATAAGAGTTTGATCCTTATCAATTAATTGTTGCAGCATGGTTCATGGTAAAATGGTAAATGTTACAGAAAGCAGCAACTCCTGCAACATTTCTTCCTCTTCCTGATACTCCTGATGGGCTTGATTGGACTGTTAGCCACTCAGGTAATTCCACTCTCGACTCTGCTATGAAAATTCTTAAACCTCCTGGACCTATCAGTGGGTGGAGGAAGCTAGTGTGGGGAAACGGTTACCTCTCACAATATGCTTTTATACTCTGGCTTCTATACAAAAAGAAGCTCGCTACCAAGAAGCTTTTACGTTTGGGGTGTTATTGTGGAGCATGATCAGTTTGTGCAAGTGGTGTCACTGAATAAATTTAGCAAACTCTTATCTTCTGTAATTGCCCTGTTTCCATGAATGTGTGGCAAAAAGTGCAGTCTTTGCTTTACCTGTAAAGGGCACTATCCTCTAGCTGAAGGAATTCCCTGGTTAAGCCAACATTCGAGGACCGATTTCTTCGCTGATCAAGTTAAAAGATTACTCCTTTCTGCTACAGCTTATCAAATCTGAAAGGCTAGGAATCAAGGTGTATTATGTAACATGCAGGCCTCTACTGCAACCACTGTGGCTGCTGTACTTAAATTCTGTCCCTACCTGGAATAATATCCCACGCACTCGGACCAACTTAAAGCTTGTAGTGAAGAAGGAAGCATGTATAGTAGGTGGACATCTAAAATCAACCTCAACTCTTCTAACTGAAGCTGCTTTCAAATTCACTTCAGAAAGAAGAGCCATCTCTTATTTGGTTTGATGTATGAAAGCACTCACAGAAGGAAGCATATAAATTCCTCCTGATATATATTTCATTAGCTCTCTCTTTTTGTTCTGATCTCATAGATGAATGTATTGAATACTGTAAACTTTAAAAGAAAAGGAAAATGAACAAAAAACTCTACTTTTCTTTATTTTCCCACACACTAAAATATGCTTACAAGGTAAGCATTTATAGGACAACCCTATCATAGTTCTGCCACCACTTAAGGTAATAGAACCATGATTTTAGGGATTACATAATCAACTCATATCCTATCTATTCAAACTTGATTGATCATAAGCAATAAAATTCCATAATCATGGGAGGTAATATCTCTCATAATCATGGGAGATAATTATGGAAGATAATATCTCCCATAATCATAGGAGATAATATCTTCGACACCCCCCCTCAAGTTGGTGCATATATATTTATCATGTCCAACTTGCTTGTAAGAAGTTCAAAGTTTGGTCTGAGGAGTCCTTTGGTGAGAATGTCAGCTATCTGCTGAGCTGATGGAACGAATGGGATGCAGATAATTCCTCCTTCAAGTTTCTCTTTTATGAAGTGGCGGTCAATCTCAATATGTTTGGTTCTATCATGTTGCACAGGATTATGAGCTATGCTAATTGCCGCCTGGTTATCACAATAGAGCCTCATTGGTAGTTCAATAGGTCTTTTTAGCTCCTCTAAAACTCTCTTCAGCCATAACATCTCACACACACCATGAGCCATAGCTCCGTACTCTGCCTCTGCACTACTACGAGCTACAACACTTTGTTTCTTACTTCTCCAAGTAACCAAATTGCCCCATACAAAGGTACAATACCCCGAGGTTGATCTTCTATCAATGACTGATCCTGCCCAATCAGCATCTGTATAAGTTTCAATGGTCTTTCGATCTCCTCTTTTAAAGAACAATCCCTTTCCTGGAGTACTTTTTAAGTACCTCAGAATTCGATATACTGCATCAAGGTGCTCTTCATATGGAGAATGCATAAACTGGCTCACAACACTCACTGAAAAAGCTATATCAGGACGAGTGTGAGCCAAGTAAATTAGCTTGCCTACTAACTTTTGGTATCGAGCAGTATCAACTGGTGTTCCATCTTTTATATCTGCTAACTTGTGATTCGGATCCATAGGAGTGTCTGCAGGTCGACATCCACTCATCCCTGTTTCCTTTAAAAGATCCAAAACATACTTGCGTTGGGACACAACCATGCCCTTCTTGGACCGAGCTACCTCCATCCCTAAGAAATATCGTAGTGTTCCCAAATCTTTGATTTCAAAGCTAGAAGGAAGACTTTTCTTCAGCTGTTCCATCTCAATTAAGTCATCTCCTGTGAGGATGATATCATCCACGTACACAATAGTACTGCTATCTTCCCGTCCTTGGAGTGTTTAACAAACATGGTGTGATCACTCTGAGCTTGGATATAGCTTTGATCCTTTACCGACCTAGTAAATTTTTCAAACCAGGCCCTAGGAGATTGTTTGAGACCATATTACGATTTTTTTAGCTTGCAAACTCTAGACTGAAACTTCCCTTCAAATCCAGGGGGAGAATCCATGTACACCTCTTCCTCCAGATCACCATTTAAAAATGCATTTTTGACATCAAGTTGTTGGAGTGGCCAATCAAGATTTACTGCTATTGAGAGAAGCACCCTAATAGTGTTTAATTTTGCCACTGGAGCAAAAGTTTCAAGATAATCGATCCCGTAGGTTTGAGTAAATCCTTTAGCCACCAATCGAGCTTTGTACCGTTCCAATGTCCCATCAGAATTATACTTGATGGTAAAGACCCATTTACACCCTACTGTCTTTTTCCCTTGTGGCAGGTTTGTTACTTCCCATGTTTGATTCTTCTCAAGAGCATACATCTCTTCTTCAATAGCCTTTCTCCACTCTGGAACTTGTAATGCTTCCTGTACATTATTTGGAATTTCCACAGAAGAAAGTTGTGAAGTAAATGTCAAGAAAGTAGGGGATAACTTTTCATAAGAGACATAGTTAGTCATAGGGTGTTTGGTACAAGAACGCACTCCCTTTCGAAGTGCAATAGGAAGATCCAAATCAGCAATCTTTGAATCAGAGGAAACTTTATCTGATGACTCAAAAACATCAAATTCTGCCCTCGGTTCGGATTCCTTGTTGTGAAGAGAAGGGGGAGCTTTATCTTTTCCTCGATGATTTTTCCTGACATAGGTTTTCAGGGTTTTTTCAGTTACATTCCCATCTCTTTCACTAAGAGAATTCGACTCTGTTATTGGCACTAAAGACAAGAGATCCTCTTCTAATCCCTGATCAATTTTTTCACGTTTTTCAAAATCCTTTTGACGGGCAAATTGAAGAGTATCATTTGATTTTTCAGGATTATTATCTTGAAAAGATTCTTGTTGAGGAAATTGTGCTGTAGATTCTTCTAAAAAATCAGAAAAATTTTGATCAGGAATTTGATTTTCAATACGAAAAACATCATCATCTTCTACAAGTTCTTCTACATGCCGAGTCCCCCCCTGAAGAGGATCTCCAAAGAAAGGTTTATCTTCAAAAAATGTTACATCCATAGTTACAAACATTTTTTCGAAATGGGGTCAAAGCATTTATACCCCTTTTGCGTGGGTGCATATCCAACAAAAATGCATTTCCTTGCTCGAGGGTCTAACTTGCTTCGACCTTGTTCATGATTGTGAACAAAGGCTATGCACCCAAACACCTTTAATGAGACTTCATATGTTAATCGAGACATGGGATAAATTGTTTTGAAAAAATTCAGAGGAGTTTGGAAATTCAAGGTTCTTGAGGGCATTCTGTTTATGAGATATGTAGCAGTTAAAATTGCTTCGCCCCATAGATATTTAGGAACATTTCTTGAAAAAAGTAATGCCCTCGCCACTTCTAAAAGATGTTTATTTTTTCTTTCAGCTACCCCATTCTGTTGTGGGGTATCATTGCAGGAGCTTTGATGCACAATCCCTTTTTCAAGAAAAAAACTTCCTAAAATTTTATTGAAATATTCTTTTCCATTGTCACTCCGAACAATTTTGATTTTTTCTTGAAATTGTGTCAAAACCATGCTGTAGAATTTTTGAAACACACTTGCATCCTCTGATTTCTCTCTTAACAAATACACCCAACAAACTCTTGTGTGATCATCGATGAATGTAACAAACCATTTTTTTCCAAATGAAGTTGAAATTCTAGAGGGACCCCAAACATCAGTATGTAATAGAAAAAACGGTTTTGAGGGTTGATAAGGATGTATAGAAAATGTAGACCGATGATGTTTAGCCAATTCGCAGATTTCACATTGAAAGGAAGATGAATCTTTATTCTTAAACAAATCTAGAAATAAGTATTTCATGTAATAAAAACTAGGATGTCCTAGTCTAAAGTGCCATAACATAATCTCTTTATTACTAGTAATAGAGACGGACCCGTAACATGTGTTTTTGATTGGTGTTGTCATATTTGATCCATCTTCAAGGAGGTAAAGTCCCCCATTTTCTCTAGCACATCCAATCATCCTCCCCGTGGTCAGTTCCTGAAACTCACAAAAAGAGGGGAAAAAATTAATCCGACACTTGAGATCCCTAGTTAATTTACTTATGGACAGCAAATTGCATGATAACTTTGGAACATGAAGAACTCTATGAAGTGTTATAGTAGGAGAGATGACAACGGAACCTATGCCAGCTATGACGGATAATGATCCGTCAGCAACCTTGACCCTTTTATTGCCTGCACATGGACTGTAGGTAGAAAATAATTGTGACAAACTAGTCATATGGTCAGTGGCTCCAGAATCAATAACCCATACAATCTGTGGACAAGATGCATTTGATGTATTACATGAAAGAGCAATAGTAAAACGATTACCATTTTTAGCAAAAGAACAGAAAGGAGTGAAGCTTTTTGTCTCAGTGACTGAAAATTGTGGAGACTTAAAGAGTTTGTACAGTTGGCTTAATTGTTCCTTTGTGAAGGCTGGTGTCTCAGAGTCAGTTTGTTGCTTTTGAGAATCCTCATTCACAGTCTGCAATACCTTGCTATCACCTCCATTTTTCTTCTTGAAATTCGATGGTTTCCCATGTAATTTCCAGCACGTGTCCTTTGTGTGCCACGACTTTTTACAGTGTTCACACCAAGGCTTCCTTCTTTTATCTCCATCCAAATCTGTCCCCTTCGAAACCAATGATGAAGTCTCAACTTCATCCTCTGCCTTGGACTTTAGCATCACCTTACGCCTTGATTCTTCTCTTCTGACCTCAGAAAATACTTCACGAATGGAGGGGAGAGGCTTCCTGCCCAAAATACGACCTCGCACCTCATCAAGTTCTTGATTTAGTCCGGCCAAGAAGACATAGACTCTGTCGTTCTCCTCCCGTTTCTTGTATCGAACACTGTCTGCACGGCAGTCCCATTCATCCTCATAACAAAGATCCAATTCCTGCCATAAAGTTACCATCTGATTGTAATAGGTTGTAACATCTCTATCTTCTTGTCTTGATTTCCACAATTTCGTCTTGAGATTGAAAATTTGAGACGAATTCTCTATATCGGAATACATATCCCGGACAGCGTCCCACACATCCTTGGCTGTGGGCAGAAATAAGTGTGGCTTTCCTATCGCTGGTTCCATAGAGTTTATCAACCAAGCGATAACTAGAGAGTTCTCTGAATGCCATCTCTTCAAATTGGGATCTTCAGCAGCTGGTTGTTGAATTTCTCCAGTAAGGTGGCCGAGTTTACCTCTGCCATCGATAGCCAGTTTTACGGATTGAGCCCATTCCAGATAATTGGAACCATTTAATTTATGAACGGTTATTTGTAGGGAAGAAGAATTTGAAGCGGAGTAATCTGTAGTTTGGATAACTACTGAAGACGAGGATGAGTCTTCTCTTGTGTGAGCAGTCGATCCAGTCATGGCTGCTCGGTAGTTCATGGCAGGAATTGGTACAGAGCCGGAGCTCTGATACCATGTAAACTTTAAAAGAAAAGGAAAATGAACAAAAAACTCTACTTTTCTTTATTTTCCCACACACTAAAATATGCTTACAAGGTAAGCATTTATAGGACAACCCTATCATAGTTCTGCCACCACTTAAGGTAATAGAACCATGATTTTAGGGATTACATAATAAACTCATATCCTATCTATTCAAACTTGATTGATCATAAGCAATAAAATCCCATAATCATGGGAGGTAATATCTCTCATAATCATGGGAGATAATTATGGAAGATAATATCTCCCAGAATCATAGGAGATAATATCTTCGACAAATACAAATTTTATTAGCTATCTCTTTTTATTTTATCCTCATGGATGAATGTGATATGTACTGTAACACTTATTTTCACTTGAACATTTTTAATTTTTATGATATACATCTAGGCTCTAGCTATATGATTTGCATTTTAGTTTTTGATTATGTGAATTTATCCTTTTTACCTATTTATCTATGCAAATGCTTTCACTAATGTGACATCCATAAGAGCAATATATGTCATATTTATAATTAATCCCTTTGCATTTATACACTTTTTCTAATTAATCTTATATTTCTAAAAATCTAACATGTGAAATACATCTTAACGAGTGCCTATGAAGCACCTGTTGTCCTGATTAATAAAACTTACAAGGGAATGTTAGTCACAAGTTCTATATGTAAATTATGACCCTCTTCTATTTTTACTCTTTTGTTTTATCATTTGTAAAATTAGGAGTGGTTTATGCTAGAGCCCCCACGACTGTTTAAAACTGAAAAGGAAAAAAGGTAATTAGGACAACTCGGGATCTTTTATTGACCACTAAATATTCCGTTATATTTGTTTTACGTCACCTGTTTAATTCCATGCAACTTAACTATGTTCATTTGTCTTTGACAAGAGAATATATAGTCTTTACACATATAAAGATTGGACCTAAAAAAGTGAAATATTAGTCAAAGTTCAGATATATAAATACACTGCCATAACACTATTAATAAAATACATTTACTAAACAACGGTAAGATTCACTAATTAGAAGTCTAAGAAAATTTTTTTGCAGCAATATACGTACTTTTAATCTTAATTTCTTCTTGTTTTCTGTTAGATGTACTAGCCTTGATTCAGTAGGTTGAAATTGCTTATGCTTAAGTTGTTTTCTGGGGTAATGTATAAAGCATTCATTTGATCAAACATTGTATAAATTGTGTATAGAAGTTGTACTCAACTTGTATTCTTTGATTAGAAATGCAGAGGGCTCCTTCCATTACGATGTTTTCTAATCTAAAAATAATGTCTCAATTTAACTTTTTAATTGTGAATTTATATATTATTTCAAATCCTGAATTCTTGAAGAAAAAGAAAAGCCCGTGCAGTGCACGGATAAATTTTGCATATTATCAACTTAGACAAATTCCTCCTTAGCAGAATTATTTTTATACGCCAAGAATAAAAACAAATAAACAAAAAAAATTAAGGATCCAAAAAACACAAAAACAGAACAACAAACTAAAAATTTCTTATTTGCATCTTATCAACTTAGACAAACTCTTCCTTATTAGCAGGACCTCCTTTTTTTTCCCTTTAATTTTTCTGTCAAGAGATAGAAACACACACACCCATTAGACTAGAAACACTCAGGAGGTTAACGGTTAATGGACCAGTTAAGAGTAATCTAAGGGGAACCCACAAAAAACCCACGTCCAACCAATTGGTAACTGAACGAAACCCCTATGGATCTTAAACTCAGGTTGAAGAACCCACGATCAACCGATGTGGGAAGGAAGCCCCCCCCCCCCGAGCGCCTGAGCACACCCTCACCAATTAAATGATATTTTTCTGTCAAGAGATAGAAACACACACATCCATTAAATTAGAAACACTCAGAAGGTTAACGGTTAATGGACCCAGTTAAGAATATTTTTTTCCCTTTAATTGCTTACTAGAATGTTGATCGGGAAAGCAATTTAGGATTTAAAACTAAACAATAAAGAACAATAAAGTGCTTACGGACTGGTAGCACTTTATCATACAATTTCCAGCCACTCCACTTACACTGTTCAACATTTTTGTGATTAAATATTTGCTTGTTGTTTTGACTTTTGATAAGCAATAGGAGCATATAGTCCCAAAATAGCACTAAATCGTGTGCCGATGGCCAATTCACATAGTTTGTGGTTTAGCAAATGGGGATTCAACAGGGAATTTAAAGGGCACTGCTGGCTATTAGGTTTGACAGGATTAATATAAGACTTAACGCCGGATTTTGGGATTGATATCTTTCCCAATTGAAAGGTAATGTTACAGTGTTGCTTGTTCTTTTAAGTGTTTAAAATGCTACCTGTTTACTTCCAAATCAGTTGCTGGAATATTCTTTCAATAGGGTATATTGATACAGCACTTGAATGTCCATACAATATTTATTTAAAAAAAAAAAGAAAAAGTGCTTTTTCCGTTTGCGTCTTGGGCAGAATACAGAATTATCCTTGAGGTTTGTTCTTGTGAACTTTCAACTATTATTAGTAGTTTTCTTTCGATTGAGCATTTTAGCATCTATTAAACCCAGCCCGGCCCGTGATTGAATCGGTTGGACCAATAATCCGGGCCCTGGCTCTAGTCTGACTGGACAAGAAATTGATTCGGTCAAATCCGGTTGACCCGATGGTTCAATCGAAAATCTGTCTGATTTTTCAATTGACCCGGTTTATCTTTTTTTTTTTTTTAATAATTGTGGGTCTTTGTTTTTGAAACAAAATCTATATATGCTTTTGATAAGATTTTTACATTGGATCTTCATTTAAATATATATAGACTTTACCACTTGTTTAGTTTTTATTTGATAACTAAATTTTTTTAATAAAGTTGTTTATTTTTTTATTATACAATTAATCTTTTTAACTTTTTAACTGACAATATTTTATTAGTTAGAAAATTACTTTGTTTCTAAATAAAAAAAATAATGCTATATTTTGAAAACAAGCGATATAAATTTTGTTTTATACTTGACTATATTATTTATTTATTTAAAAATTTGATAAAATGAAATTAAATCTTCTATTAATATCTATATATTATTATATGTCTTTCTAAGTATAATAATTAGTATCTAAACGCACTTTATTATATATTTTATGTGTATTAAAATTACTATTTTATATTTATAAAATTAAATTAATACTCATCAGTTCAACAAGTGATCCAATGACTCAGTCCCTCTGCTGGGTTTCTTACCGGATCGGGTTTAATAACTATGTTTTAGATATCTTGTCTTCTTGATACTAGTGAAAAATTGAAGAGTTCTATCAAAGGATCGGCGTATACACGTCAATCTAGAAGGCTAACCCAAGATAATGAAGATTCAAATGGCAATCAATCAATATGAATTCAAGTATGCGTTTATGTTACAGTTACATTCAAATACCTGATATTGGGATAGTGAAAAAAATCTAACATTATCTTCATGATGTCTAATTTAATCTTCTTTCCGTTAGTTTGTCTCTTTTTTCCTATCCATTGCTTTGTGCTAGCGGAACTTGAATGCTTAAGAAATACAAAGATCATTGACAGAAAAAAAAAAGAAGAAAAATTGGAGTCATTCATCACTCACTCATACATTTTTAGAGGTATAATTTAATTACCAGAGAGTAAGTAAATTTGTTGATTGTATTACTCTTGTGAGTTCTTTGATAATCTTATCCCAAAAAAACAAAAAAAAATGTTACCAAACGGTGGTTTTTTCTCTCTTTTTTTTTCCCCTTCGAGGAGTTTTACAATAATGAGGTTTGAGATCGGTTTCCCAAAAACAAATTTAATGAGTAGGTTATGCGGATGAAGAATGTCTTCACAAAATGCAGTTTCTTTTAAACACTAGCCAACTCCGTGCACCAGGCGTGTAAACTTTGTGGATGGTCAATATTATATAATCATCTTTACTCCAATTCTGTTCAATTGATTTTGTCGTACCTAACAATTGAGTGGGTCGGACAGGTTTTGGACGGATTGATGTTAGGTTTTCATTTAAATGGATTATACCTAATCCGTTTTGATTTTGAGTTTGATTGTATTGAGTCATCTTAAACCCATTCATCCAAATATAATCCAACATATAATTTTATGCATCCTCTCTCTCTATATATATATATATATATATATATATATATATATATGTATATATATATCGAGGAAAAAAAGAGGGAAGAATTGGAGTCAAGTTGACAAGAAATGGTGAAGAAATGGTTAGAATTAGCAGCAACAGCAGTTATGAAAAGCAAAAGGGAGAAAATGTCAACCAAAAGATCTTCAATAGAAAAAGGAAGGGAACTGTTAAAAAGAATTTCAATGATGATGAGAGTAGTGCAAGTGATGTTAGGATTTTGGGGGAAGAGGAAGTGGTGGAAAAAAGTGAACTTTAAGGAATTTAATAGGATGAGGAGGAGGAAGAGGAGAAAGTGTTTACAAGGATAGGAATGATGATACGGGAATTAGAAGTAATATTAAGATTTTGCAGGAACAGGAAATGTATGAAGAAGCGATTACAAATAAAATGAACAAAAGGGGGAGGAAAACTGCTACCACGGGTAAGAATGATTGTGATGATGATGATGGGAGAAGTGGAAGTGATATTGTGTTCATGATTGAAGAAGATGTCCCTCCAAACTTAAGATGTAATTATGTAAAGGGTAGGAAGCAGTTTCCATCTTAGACGAAAGAGGGCTAGAAGTGATGGAAATAAGACAAATGAAAGGATGACCATTGAGAGTAAACCTTCAAGGAATGGAGCTTAGGACAAGGGAAAGGGTCTATTGATTGAGAATCTTGAAGCTCTTGACTCAAAATCCTCTAGCTCTGAAGAGGATGCTAATGATTTTGATAAAGACTATATCAAGGAAGAATCAGTAAGCTCTGATACAAATGTGGAGGTGCTAAATTCAAGTTGAAGCCATATATACCTAGAAAACCATCCTAAAGTTAGAACAAATTAGAAAATTAAAAAGAATTAACAGCTCTAGCCTTCGTCACACCGTCAAGTGCCTAATATTTTTATTCATAGCAAGCGTATGTTCTTTTGATAAATAAACCCAAAATAAGGAAAAACAAATCTTTCAACTATAAATATTCTACTGAAGTGGAAGGACAATTATAACAATGATGCAAGAAGATGAGAACTGAAACTACCTGCAACCACTACAATTTTGACATTTGACTAAGAATTTTAAATCATAGCAACCACTATTTAATTCGAAAAAAAAGAACAAATATTAGTGGGCATCATGAAAAACACAAAAGGAAAATTAAAATAATTCTTATAACCTGCAGGGTTTTTTGGCCCAATGATGGGTATGAAGTAAAATTAGGGAGTAAATCCAATCTTGCATAGACTTCTATTTGGCAGACAAAATGGTACTTAGTGGGCAAAAGTGAAAATGGTTGGATTGTACTAGTCAGTAGTTTTAAATTAAGATTTTTGCTTGGGTGTCATTGAGGAGACAATTGTAGAGAAAAGCAGAGGAAGGAACAGTTAATAAAAGAAATGGAACACGTTACTCGCACGGGCTCCAACCTCCTCGAATGTGAATTTTTTCAAAAGACAAAAAAAGACAAGCATTAGTGTTTTAAATCAATGAAAAGACTAAAGAAAATATTATCTATCTACAAAGCACACGCGAAGTGCACGCTCCAGCCAAATACCTTTTGTGCTACAGGAGATGCAACCAAAGTAATGGCTGATCATAGAGCCATTTGTGCGGGGGTGAAACAAGCGAAAGCTACATTGCTAGGGGAAGGAAGTGCCACAAGAAGGGAGGTGAAACACGTTAGATGGGAAAGACCTCCAGAGGGTTGGTGGAAGATGAATGTAGACGGAGTCGCAAGTAAAGGGACGCGGAAAGGGGGGGCAGGAGGAGTTCTTAGGGATTGCTGGGATCGACGGGAGTCTAGATTTGTAATGAGTGTTAGTTTTGCAGATAATATATCAGTAGAGTTATGGGGAATGTTTAAGGGATTGGAGCTGGTGTGGGCTTCTGGACAGAAAAAAATAATACTAGAGACGGATTCGAAAGCTGGAATTGAGCTTGTTAGAGTAGTGGGTAGGGAATCCTCTTATCACAACATGGTTTGCCAAATCAGGAATTATGTCAACAGAGACTGGGAATGTCATCTTTAGCATGCATGGAGAGAAGCCAATAGTTGTGCAGATTGGCTTGTGAAATGGAGCATTAATCCGGTTTTAGGATTGTTGCTCATAACGGACCCGCCTGGAGAACTTAGGGTGTTGTTAGGAATGGATATTGTTGGGGCTGCGACCCATGTCTAGTTTCGGTTTAAGAGGCTCGGCCTCTCCCCTTGTAAGCAAAAAAAAAAAAAAAAAATGGTATCAAGCTAAATTCTCAATTAGCTTGACATTATCTACAACAAAATGGTATGGCAAATTTTGGGGAAATATAGATTTTGAAAATTTTTAATCTATTTTTTCTAGAAATTATGTTAATGCCAAATGGAAGTAGATTTTCTAGAAATTATGTTAATGCCAATGTCTTTTAGTAAAAATTAAAAAACCACCTCAGGATCATATCCTAATTTGAGTCAAAAGTCTACATTAGTTACTATGGACAAAATTTTAAGGGATAATTTCAAAAACCTCCCCTGAGATTTTTGACAATTTCACTCGGCTCGCTCGAGATTTACATAATTACAGAGACCTAATAAAAAGAGAACAATGCCCTTCATTAATTGTCAAATCATTGAAAAACTCTATCAAATATTAAAACTCTCTCATCTATTATCAACCAATAATTCAAGCTACAGTTTTTCTCATTTAACTATCTATCCTCTTCCTCCTACATCTATTTTTCTTTCAAACTCATTTATTTATTATTATCAACCAAATGTATACTATCACCACTAATAAAATCACTATACACACCAAACCACCAATACTTACATATCTTGGTATCTATTCCCAATTCTCAATTTTTCATTATTATTAAATAGTTTCCTTGCGCCTATTTTTGTTTCCAATTTTTGATAGGCATTAGCAAATTGAAATTGTCAAATGACAAATTAAGTGCTAATTTCATAATCAAATTAGATGGAAATGAAGATAGTGATAGTGATAAAAAATAAAAATTAAGGATAGGAAGTGGAATAAGAACTAAATATATGTTATACTGTTATAGTTGCATGAAAAAAGTGTTCTTGGCATATATTTATAACTACATTGTGTTTCTTTTTTTGATTTACAATTATTGATATTATTCCTATAGAGAGAATTTGATTGATTATGAACTTGGTGTTAATGAAGTATATTAGATATTGATATTAGTAGTGATGGTTTAGATTATTTTGTATTAAAAAGGTGGTAGCCGTGGAATTGAAGTTTAGGGATATTGATAAATATTGGTGTGTATTAAGTAAAATCTGATATTGATATGAAATTGTAAGTAAGTTTTTAGATTTTTGATATAGCGTTTATAGTTGATACAATGGTCTACATCAGAAATTTTTAGGTAAAAGGGGAATATTATAACAAAGACAAGTGTTTATTTAATGGTGATTTAGATGTTGATGAGTAGGTAATAGTGATAGCAAGTAAAGATAAATGAAATTAAAACTGTGAACCATTTTTTTCCTTTACATTTTTGTTGTGAATTATAACTCAAGGGCATTATAGAAATTTTGAGAAAAAGTATAGCCTTTTGGGCCTAGAATGTTACTTAAATTGTGAAAATAGGGGAGGTAGGCGTAATATTTAGAACTTGAGGGGAGCTTTCTGCAATTGTCAAAAACCTCAAGGGAGGTATGTGAAATTAACCCAAAATTTAAACTACAAAGCCTTTACAGTGTTACTTGTTTAGAACAATCTGCGTAAACTTTTGAATGTCTTGAATTTGATTGAATTGATACAGTATCAATAAATTTTCGAAAAAATTCTCCCGATTTTTGACAATGGTGGCTATCTCAGTTGCTGCATTTCTTGTAGAAATTGATGGACCTCTATGCGTATTCTAATCTTTTAGATGTTATGTACCTACTAAATTGTATCACTTAAAAAAAAAAGGCAGGTATGTTTTGTAGTCAATAAATAAATCGACAAGTTATAGGACGTACATTTGTTTCATTCGAACATTTGTCTCAAGATTTCAGATACAAATTGCTACTTTGATTATTTTTGTACTGATGAAACACAATGGCAAATTTATCGTGCATTTCACGAGCACTCTACCAATGAATTAAATAAGAAAAGAACAGCATTCAATTACGGAAGATTTTTCTAAGTTGATAATGTCTAAAATATATTGTGAATTTCTCGAGCATTTGTTTTTCCTCAAGTATCTGGGGTTTGAAACAAAATATAACACCTAATTAAAAAGTTAAAAGTAGGGCTTTTTTGAGACTATTTTATCAAGACAGAGGAAACCTCTTCATTTTTAATCAAAGAATGTAAGCATAACATCTATGGGATTAACACACATACAATATTGGGATTAACGCACACACAATCACCAGTTGTATGGTCAGAAGACATTTTAATATTTTGGAGGGTTGTAGATTCTATGTTGAAGGTCGGGCTATAAAGCAAATGAAATCCCAGCCAGATATTTATTCCACAAACAATCATCATACACAGATTTACGAGCAACAGAATGTAGTATATTTTTTTTATGCCATTGCGTAAGAGGCAATGTCATGAAAAAAGGGGGGAGGGGGGGTTTGAGAATTGAAGCAAAGTAGGAAAGTGTTTAAAAACAAGATGATTTTTTTCTTCTAACTTCTTAATATAATCCAATTCGATTTCCTCTTGCCTTTAGAATAGGACGACAGACAAATATTCCATTTGTAATTGGAGTATAGTTTGCTACTTTCAATTTGAGATAAAACCATTTTTTTGTTTAAAAAAAAACTCTAGATCTTACTTTTTTTTTTCTAGTTCAAGGACAAATTCCAAATCTTACAAATAAAAGAAATAAAAAAATGAAGTTTGAGAGTCAAATTAGAGATGTAGAGCTCACATTCACTAAATAACCATACCAACTAAACTAAACTTTGGAGACAAACTTAATTTAAACGTAAGATTTTTTTTTATAATAGACATATAATTTACTACATTCACTCAAACACTTGCTGATTCAAATATTAGACTCACCACGGGTTTAGTCGCTTTTCATTCTCCAGAGTGAAAGATGTCAGCACCGAATACAATTAAAATTCCCATGCATCTATATGACAAGTGTCGAGTCTGTTCAATAATAAATACCTTCTCAAATAAAATATAAATTTTTGTATATAGCGGGAGTGTGATCGAATCTACAGAACTGGGAAAAATTCGCTTCTTCTAGAGTTTAGAGTACAAGGGAATTTTATAAGACAGCCGTAAAAATTTTCTAATTTTTTCCACCTTGCAAAAATGTTGGAATCAAGACAGCCATATGTATAATTTGGGATTCATCAACATAGTCATCGCGGCATTTGTTAAAAGCATCAAAATATATTGAGGGTTTGAACCCACAAGACCAGCCAAACTCATTGGTGTTGTTGATGGAAAATGTAAAATCCCAATCAGCCATTAATACATGATTGGAAGATGACAAATTGGTGTTTTTGTAGGAAAACTCCGTCTAGGTTCAAGTTTGGGAGATGTGCTTGGTGACTAGAAAAAAAAATCCACTACTTCCCCGAAACCCAACAGAGATAACAAAACCAATGACATTAAGCCCAGACAGCCAATTAATATCTTATCAGTCTTGTCCATGTCCAGTGAATAGGGTTATCTCAGAGAACCAAAGATTGTTGGGAGAAATTTGAGTTGATGATAAGGTTAGTCTAATGCTCTAACATTCGTAGGATTGAAATTTGAAAGATGCCAATGGCCTTGGAACTAGCTATTAAGAGTCGTATAAAAGAAGTGTCTAATTTAGAACATAATTGGGTAAGTTAATTTCAACCTAATACAAGTAAAATTTGTAAAGGAATATATCATTAATACATCATCTATCATCATCATACTATTATTATGATTATTTTGTTCGCTGTACCCAAAATGGTACCTAAATACTAACTTATTAATGAAAAAAAATACATATGGTTAGACTTGAATTCATGACCTAATATTATAAGTTCATCTAACATTCATACTACTTAAACAGTTTCCTTTTTTTTTATTACATTCTCAGTTGTTCGTCTCAAGTTACCCCACTTTTTTTTTTCTCCTACATGAATAATACCCGTTGCTTTTCTCCTTGTGGGTAGATGCATTGTAATGCTTATTTATTTATCTTTTTGTTTGGTGTTGATTTCTGGATCCGATGTACTTTGTCAAAATTCTAACCGACAGAAATTAATCATACTCCAATAAAATAAAAGTAAGCAAATTTCCTAGAAGGAACAATTACACGTGCCATGCATGAAATTATGCTAACATGCATAAAGGTTCTTGTTGTCCATACATCTTGGTATTGTTTATCCACAAAAAATTGTGGTACGTTTTCACACACAAACATTGGAGTTGTTTTCAACTCCACGAAATTGTAGTACGTTACAAGCTAATAGAAGTTGCTTTTTGAGTGCAACGGATCCTGTATACTACACTCTGTCTCACATCTTTCTAATCTTGCCAAGTGTCCCTTTATAAACCAAATCCTGAAGCAACCCAACTCGGATCATATTTAATTAGTTAACCGATTAATCGGGCAGAAAAACTTAATCTCTATAACCGGTTATCAACTAAAACAATAACCCAATCACAAAATTAGAGATTAAACAAGGGAAAAAAAACCATGAAACCCTGAGTCGTCATCTCCACCATACCCTTCGAAACAAAAGAATCAAATATCACTCCTTCTCAAAAGCATCTTTCGGGTGAAACTCATCATCTTTTCGCAACGGAGGATGTGAGACAGAGTGTGGTATAGAGGATCCGTTGTGCTTTTCGAGATATAAGTTCCTTGGATAATTACATGCAAATTGATAGGGTATAATTTGTTAGTATTTTTATTATTAATTTTCCCTTCTATCCCTGACAAATATTGTGTTAATTGCTGATATTTACTCATATTTGGTATTTGGAATCAATTTCAGGAATGAAGCAGAAAACTACCAAAAAGGAGGGACTTTGTGAAAAGTATGGAGACTTCTAAGGGCTTCAATCCTTGGGCCCTTGAATTGGTGGGGGACCACAAGCTAGTGAAAGACATTTGGTCATTTGGGTTTCAAAGAAAGCAACGTAGAGAGACTTGGAACAAGAAGTACTTGGGAGGCTTTGTCCACATGTGTGGGGACCACCTAAATAGCTTTTAGTCATCTTTCTTTTGTTGCTTTAAAAGGGGACAATGTACAGAAGCAAAAGATATCTAGGGCTTTAGTTTTAGTTTTTAGTTTAGTTCTAGTTTTCTTTCTTTGGACTGGCCTCTGACACACGCCAGGTATTCGACAATATTCCCCAACGGGGAGATTTTCTCATAAGGCGTGGTTAAGCTTTTCTAGTCAAGGGGACAACTGACGATTTGGTTCGACAATTACTGTGAGATCGAATCTGTTTTAATTATTTTCTTCATTTATTGGTATTTATATGTTCCTTGATTTTTGTGTATGATTGATTAGTGCGCAATAATTAATTATTCATATAGGCTATTTTTGCTAAATAGGGGTAATTGAATCCGTAATTGTTCGTTATCTCTACCTCAGTAGCAACTGGCGTAATTGAGTTTATGTCAGGGGAGCATATGATCTAATTTAAACAAACCCTCGTAGCGTGTTTGTTAGTTAGGATTGGGCCTTTCTAATTATTAATGCAATCTAGAAATTAAATCCTACGGTCGTACCTAGGGTTATTTTTTGGGTTAGAGAAATAGCTAACGGTCGTACCTTAGCTATCGAGAAATTAAGGAAGTGTTGGTTGTTTATCGCGTGCATGACAACTATAACTAATCTATTGCTAAATGTTGGAATTATTTCTGCATCAATGATCAGTGCCTGAACCATTTCTGAAGTGTACCCTTGGCTAGAGTTTCTCTTAATTATTTCTCTTAATCAATTATTTTCTGCACTTAATTTATTTAGTTAGCATTTAATCCAAAACCCCCCATACTTTGGACTCTAGAAGGAACGAATTATCCCCAGTCCCTGTGGATTCGACCCTACTCACCGCTATATACAAAATCTGTATTTTTCTCGAGTAGGTATTTATTATTGCACAGGTTCGGCACCTGTCACAAATCAAAGGCTACATAAAATCAGCTTTTTGGTATTATCGAGTTTTACTAGGAGGAACAAGTAAGAATTACGCCCAATTACTCGAATGTTAGCAGGAAGACATATCATAGCAAAAGTGTCACATCCATTAGGTGTTTGTTCTACGAGCATTTCTGTAACCAATTAAATTAGTTTAGTTAAGTAAAATGCAGACAAGATTTAGCAGAGGAAGAGTTACACTAGATTGGATATCCAATTTTCTATGGAAGATTGTACAAGTAGGAATACTAGTAGTAAGTACTAAACATATATGTGTAGTAGTGCAATTGAATGAAAATTGTAAAATTCGAAATCTCTCCTTAAATCAAAAAAAAAAAAAAGAAGTTGACATGTTTGGGATTCTTGGAAATTGCTATAGACAAAGTTTGGTAATGCCCCAACCCAATGAAGAAGGTCCTTCCACTCGATTCCCCCTCCCACGCTCCCCTCAACATTCTTATGCACTCTAATCAATTGCTCACTTCACTAGTTTTGCATTCATCAGTACTAGTTGGTCCTTCGAGATGGATAGACAAATTTTCATTGTTTAGCGAGAAACGAAAGTATTGAGAAATTGAACATAAAGCTCTAGATACCATGATAGAGAAATTGAGATTTGGAAAAATTATAATATATTTGTGATGAACATATACAAGGGATTGTGGCTATATTTTTGGGCTTATACAAAATGAATCCAGACAACTATTACATTGAACCTAGAATAATCTATATAAAGAAAATCCCTAATTGATGCTAATAAACTAATTAACATATTTATATTAACAATAATTGATGTTAATAGACTAATTGATACACTAGATATGTATATTAACATATGTACATTAACAAGCAATAACAGAAGGATCTCAACATCTCATTTCATACTCTTCTAGCATTGCAATTACACTGTTACATGTACAAATGTATCTTTGTTTCAGCATAAATCCATTAAACTTGGAGTAGAATAACAATATTCTTTTTCGGTTAAAGAAAAAAAGATGAAATAGTGGAACGTACAGGGTCAATAGTAAGAAAACATATAAGCTGCCTTTGTCATAGAAAAACTAATAAAATTGTTCTTGAATCAAAAATGAATTTCGTATTACAGCCATAGGTAGCGAGTGTGCGATAACTAATAATCCCACTGGGTCCTACAGTGGACCATAGAATCGCATAAAAATTGTACTATATTAGTCTAGGAACAAGATTTTCTATGAATTTTGACAACATACTAGGTTGCCCATGCAATGCACGAGACAGAGTTAGTATATAAGTATCTTTGTTGATGGAAAGGCTGCAATAATTTTTTCTTGTTTCATTTTTCTTCTAGGTTTCTATTTCTCCCATCTGCATTCACTAATTTGTTACATATCAAAAGCAAGACGTATGGTGTATAGGATTCTTTCTCTGATAATGGATCAAGAAGCCCTTTGATTGTTTAAGGAATACGTATTACTTCCTGTAGATAAGTTGGTCAAAATATGATCTCACGTAACAGACTCTTTTCTAAAATGTTGTTAATAAAAAAGTAAGTCCTTAAAATATTTACAAAGAACCTGATATCTCCTATGCAATTTTCAGCTGCCACACATATTTCTATCAATAAGAGAAGCTAAGTTAAAAATCATTCCATTTCTTCACAATTTTGTACACGGTATTCATGGTGTTACTCTTATGTATGACAACAGATGATATTCATGGCGTTACTCTTATTTATGATATTCACGGTGTTACTCTTAAATGACAACAAATGTACATTATTTATGATTATCTATGCCCTTATTTTCGAAATTATATCTCAGCCTTTACAACTAAATAAACTAATACCTTATCTACAAATGTCTTCTATCCCTAATCACAGTGTTATTCTATGTTATTGACTGATATTATACTATTGTTATTTGCTTTCCATCTCTTTCTAGTGCCTTTGATATTCCGTTTAGAGATCTCATTTCCCTTTTTGCCCTTTTAATTCTAAAACCCAAACTATTATAATAATGTTTACTTTAACAAAATTTGAAAATAACAAAAGTTTTCTATTAAACTAAAATAGGTTCTCAATTAATTACTATCTTTCAACTGTTTACATATCAAAGGTTAGGTTTAGCAATTAATTCTGAAAAACGATTGTTGGTATAATCAATTTCACTAGAAGGAGCAAGCAAGAATGACGCTATAGCTAGTTACCTCATACATTAGCTGGGAGAAATACCAAAACAAATATCAAACACCCACCAAGATTTTGTTTCACAAGTTTGAGAGTTACAAGAGAAAAACAATAGATTCTTCTCTTCTTTTCTATCTCATAATTAATTAAAAATATGTATTATTGGAGCTCTTTACTCTCTTAAATGTAGATTTATGAGAGTAACAATAAGTGTGGTTGAACTGCTTGTAACATGAGAGTGACAAACTAGAAATTATGTTACACTAGAATAGATTTTTTCACAAAATAATTAAATCACATTAAAGAAAGTAAAATACTCGTGTCTCGGCCTTTCACACTTATGATTATTTTATTATTATTGTTTAACATTTTCTTTTGCTATTTAACGTTTGTTTTTTGTTCTAGTTGAACAACACAAAGTGGTGATGTCTGTTTACCAGAACATGCTGACACTAGCGGACTTTGGCGTTCATCAAGGAAATGGAATCAGGTTTACTATTATGAAGGAACAGCTAGATCTGCTAAAATAATTAATGCAAGTGAAAAGACTCGCAAAGGTGGGAAGTCGAAGAAAAGTGTAACAAGTTTAAGGATCTCAGTGTCCATCTATCCGTTTTTATGAGGTTTGTGAATCATGAGTGATGAAGATGTTGAATTGAGAAAGAGGGACAAGAAACAAGGGATTGATTTCTTTCTAACTAGTTTCCTCTTCTTCGGTTTACCTTATGTTTGTACTATAATAAGTTCAGGGTACTGGAGCCTTTATGCAACTTTTTATCATCAATATGGCATAAGTTCTTTAAATTTGGAAAACAATGAAATTATGAAAACTTTGTTTGACGACCTTCAGTATTGTGACATATTATCTCATGTTCTCTTACACTTGCTTGAGAATCATAGAAGGTTTATCTTTCTTTAAAAATTTAAAAAAAAATGAAAAATGTTAGGTGGGGAATTTATCATGTGCAAGTGGCGTGGCTTGAATTGGTACCAAAAGAACTTGTACTAGCGGACTTCGGTGTTCATTGAGGAAATGTAATCAGGTTAACTACTTTGAAGGACCAGCAAGATCTGCTAAATCAATTAATGCAAGTGAAAAATCTTGCAAAGTTGGGAATTCCAAGAAAAAGTTTAACAAGTCTAAGGATCGAAACATCCATCCTTCTATTTTTATGAGGTTTACGAATCAGAGTGATGAAGATGTCGAATTTAGAAAGAGGGACAAGAAGGTTCTCTTACACTTGTTTGAGAATCATATAGGGTTAGTCTTTTTTAAAAAAAATAAAAAATAAAAAATGATAGGTGGGGGATTTAATTTTAGACCAATGGCTTAATCACGTGCAAGTGATGTGGCTTAAATTGGGACCAAAAGAATTATATGGTAATGTGATAAGATGCAGCATTGTTCAATTGCAGGTTTCTGATGTTGCTTTGTTAGAAGAACTATATAGTAAGTGCAGCTAGTAATTTGAGCTTTTATACTCTCTCTTATCAACATTTTTAATCATTTCATCTCAATTAATTTATATGACATTTCTTTCGATTGCTTGTGCTTATAACATTAGGTTCTTCTAACAAAATATGAATGTTTATTCATGAGTATGAATGTTTGTACCACTGAATTAAACACCTAGAGCATTGAAGTCGTACTTGTAGTGGATCAAAATTCTTGGAGCATTGAAGTTGTAATTAATTGAAGTTATCTAGTGATGAGGCCCATCTAATGGGTGATCAGTGAGCACTCGTTAAAATATATATCAGATATAAATTTTTTAAAAGATAAAATTAATTAGAGAAAGTAATTTGTGCTGACTCTAGACATAGAATGAGTGTTTTAAAGAACATACATTTTATGAGAGGCAAACAAAAGTAAAATTGGACATCTGTGATGATATTAATTTCTACATAAAAAGTCATTTGAGGTTTAATCCTTGTTTTGCTAAACAAAAAATAAAAAATTAATAGCATAATTGGAGGGTTTAGGACATGTTTCATGCATTTACCATAGTTTTATCCTAAGGTTTTTATAAATTAACTACAAGTAGCTGATTCTTTTATTAATAATACCTGAAATTAAATGTCAATGGCAAAATAAACCATATTTGGATGCTTCAGCGAATCTCAACTGCTATTTGACATTGGCCATATGCTCAGAAAATCATCAAGAAAATCATCTTAAATTGTTTGGCAAATCTGGGATAAATACACAAAAATCATCAAGAACTTAATAGGGTCCATTTGGCACAGAAAATTAATGGACTAATTTTACTTTACACCCCTAAACTTATATCATTTTTGCTTTGCACCCTAACTTTTAATTTTAGACACTGTGCACCCTTACCAAAATTGATAGTTTAGGATGCACAGTATTCAAAAACAAAGTTTAGAGTGTAAAGTAAATAGTGGTACAATTTTAAAAGTATAAAAATAGAGTCAATCCAAAATATACACACATACAATCATTTAGGACTAAAAGATTAAGAACTACACCTGCAAGAAAGAATCTGAAGAACAATGACTAACCCCACCAAGATAAGCATATATAGCTACACGTTCCAGAATATTTAGAAATCCGTAGTATGAAATTTGCTTTTTCCTAGGGATGGCAAAAACTCAGAATCATCTTCTAGCTACGAGTAGAAAGCACATACAGGTAATGGAGTAATGAGATTTTTATAAACACTTAAGACGAGTCAACCATGCAAGACTGAACAAAAATCAGTGAAAGACTAAACAAAAATATCTATATCCGTACCAAGCATTCGCAAGGCGCACGCACCAGCAAATTGGTGTCAACCTAAACTTCTCAATTAGCTTGACATTTTTTCTTTTAGCCAATTAGATTGATATTATCTAAAAAAAAAATACCAGCAGGTGATGATGAGTTCTTATCAATCCACCATAAGGACAGCATAGAAGACAATCATTAATATTGGACACAAGTTATTTTCAGTAAACATGCAAAATACATTCCTTATAATCACTTGAAAATAATAGGTTTTTTTTTTTGGCATTGTAACCCATTGTCCAGTTAAGAAACAAATCCAAATGTTTGGAAATTGGAAGAACTATAAAGTTAAGAAACAAATCCAAATGTTTGGAAATTGGAAGGACTATAAAAGAGCTAGTTTGAAAATTTTAGATGCATAAAATATGAATAAACAAATTTTATCTTCGACTATTTGGTTAACGGGTACCCATTGGACATTTAATAAGAGGAGATTCAGGTGTTAATTTTTTAAAAAAGTGCAGTTAATTTGAAAAAGTGTCACAATTCTCTTGATTTTAAGCATAACAATATGAACTTCAAAAAAGTGTATTAAATTTAGACAAAAAAGATATGTTTAACATAAATATCCATTGATTTTAACAGTACTTTATTTTATGAACAAACCTAATCAAGGTGAACACCTTAGTGTTCAAATCATTTAATTATTTTTACAAGTTTGAGATTGTGTTCAAATTGGGATTATTTATTTATCAAGCCAAGTTTGAACATGTTTTATGAAAGTGAGCTCAAGTAGCTTTAATATTTTATGTAGAAATTCAATCAAATCAAGTTCGAATCGAATTTAAAAATTTGCCGACCATAAATCACTGATCAAACTTAGCTTGATTTGTTCATGAACCAAATTCGACCGAATTCTTAACGAATTAAACTAGATTTGAGTATTGAGTAGGTTGGTTAATCTTTCAATCCTAACTTATTTCATATGCCTATTAGAGATTGACCCCTCCTTGATAGTTCAATTCCGTTCACTTAAGCCTTACTCGACCTTCTCACTTCAGTGTTCCTTTCCGTAAACCTATATACTTGATACTTTCTGATCAATCAGCTTTTCTGGTGAGAATTGGGCATTCTATGGCCAAACTCCACGGGAAGATCATCCTAAGTTTACTTTTCCTCTAGCTTTCTCAGCTTTGCTTTCTTCACTTTTATCCTAAGATCATCTGTTTTAATTTCGATTGTTTTCTAAGTAGTAGAGATGGAAATCTAGATGCTCCAAATTCCCCTCATATTGACCTACCCAACCTGATAAAAGAGGATCTTAGAATCCTCTAAGCCTAAATTATCTTCTGTCCCGTGTTTATACAACAGCAATGTGTGTTGACATATTGATAACTCAAACAAACTTTTGACTTGTTGACCGAGTTTGTTGTCAGTTTGCGACCCAGATTTGAGTACCTTTTTTAAAAGATATTTACACCTGATATAATTATTGGGCAAATTCCACTTTACCCTCATGTGGTTTAACCTTTTTTTACATAACCCTCCTATGGTTTCAAAAGCTATACATAACCCCCTTATGATTTGGATTAAAGTGTCAAAGTGACAGGAATGACCATTCGTAACGGAGTCACCTAAAATGTCAAAAATCCTTATGTAAAGTTGAAAATTATTTATTAACTAAGGGGGGTTATGTGTATATTTTGAAAACTATAAGGGGATTATATGGTAAAATATTAAACAATATGGGGGTTATTTAGTAAAATATAAAAACCATACGGGGTTAATGTGTCATGTATTTATAAGGGTAATTCGACATTTTTAGAAGTTCCATTACAAGTGACTATTTCCGTCACTTTGACACTTCAATCCAAACCATGAGGGGGTTATATATAGCTTTTGAAATCATATGGGAGTTATGTAAAGAAACACTAAACCACAAGGGGGTAAAATGTAATTTGTCCATAATTATTTGGCAGTTTTGCCTGTACTTTAACATTTGAGCTGGATCACATATCATCTACCTTGCACACTTAATATTTGAGGATGAAGAGTTCCATAACATGAATGCTTAATCAACTACAATTTACAATTTCGGTCATATAAAATTAAAACTGTAATTACTTTTATGGTATAATTTGCGTGTGATTTAATTTGGATTAAAAGGACTAAATAAATTATTTTTGTAGGGTTGCTAATTAAATGGTTTTCAATTGTACACCTTTCATCTTGCAGGCAATTTCAAAGGCACTGTCCTGCTACCGGTAGACAGCATAGGTGAAGAGGTAACGGGATTCCTTGTCAACACTTCTGAATGCAAAGTTGAATTATGTAAGCTTACATATCTATAAAACCAATTCTTCTTTTTGATTTTTCAAAGTGTACTCATGATTGAATTGGTCAAAAGCTAGACAAACACAAGCGTTAGTGCATCAGATCAATGATAGACTAAAGCACAAATCTACATGACAAGTACACGCAAAGCGCACGCACCACAAAATGAGATTAAGCCAAAGTTCTTAATTAGCATTTTATCTCCAATAAATCGATGTAGCAAACTAATGAGATATAACCTATCCTAAATTTTTGGACTTTCTATCAATTGAAATAGGAAAATAGATATGAATTATTATGAATGGATAAATCACATTATTTGTTTAAGGTCATTAATTAAATAGTTCTCAAGTGTACGCCTTCCACCCTACATGCGATTTCCATCATATGAAAATTGCTTTTTCCTTTCTTGCTACAAGTGAAAAAAGCATGAGTGATGGAGTAATGGCATTCTTTATAAAAACTTATAAATGAACCAATTAATTTTCCATTTTATTGCTATTATTAAAGTATACTTACATTCCACACCACGGATGTTCTTT
This sequence comes from Coffea eugenioides, assembly GCF_003713205.1. NCBI lineage: Eukaryota > Viridiplantae > Streptophyta > Magnoliopsida > Gentianales > Rubiaceae > Coffea > Coffea eugenioides. Next base: position 41,042,953 of record NC_040035.1, on the reverse strand, counting down.
GAATTGGTAATTGAAAAAGACAAAAACACACATAGTACTGTAAATTAGTGGAAAAGCAAAGAACAAATGTACATACCCAACGCATGCAAAGCACACTCATCGATAAAATGATGTATCAAGATAAGTTTTTCAATTAGATTAACAATACCTTTAACAAAATGCCTACCTATTTACTGTTCAATTCATTTTTCAAGCATAAAAACTTATTGTTGATTTTGACATTGTAATTCATTGTCTATTCGCGAAACAAGATTAAAATGATGGAACTATAACAGAGAGGTTTGACAAATTTAGATGATATATTACCAGATAAATAACTTTAATTTTCAAGACAAAAAGGACCTACTCTAGGTATGGGTGGAATACTCTTCAACAAATACGAGTACTAGAAACAAATACGAATACTATTTACTTTTCTTAATCAATTTCTTGAATCTAGAGCTCTGATACCTAGGTGTAAGCCCTCAACAAAATACACATTAATCAAACAACACTCAATATGATGAATCAGAGAATTATCAGGAAGTTTCCTATCAATAAAGCCCACGACTCTCATGCAATGAACGCTATCGAGGGAAAAAAGAGGGAAGAATTGGAGTCAAGTAAGTTGACAAGGAATGGTGAAGAAATTGTTAGAATTAGTAGCAATAGCAGTGATGAAAAGCAAAGGGGGGAAAATGTCAACCAAAACATCTTCAATAGAAAAACGAAGGGAACTATTAAAAAGAATTTCAATGATGATGAGAGTAGTGGAAGTGATGTTAGGATTTTGGGAGAAGAGAAAGTTGTCATGATCCAAGTTTGGAATAAACAACTATTAAAATATCAAGTGCACAACAATTTAATAACAAATAAGTCACAAGTATGAAAAATAAACGACACATAATATTTAACGTGGTTCGACTCCACCATTGAGCCTACGTCCACGGAGAGAAATCCGTTCTTTATTATGAGAGGAAAATCCTATACCAGAATACAATTTGAACCAAAACCCAACCCTTGTATACCATCTCTCATCTCCCAAGAACCTTCTCTCAGTCCCTATGTATAAGGTTACATGTCACCTCTTGTGTGTCCCTTGTGTGTCTCTTGTGTAGTATGCCAACCCACCTATTTATAGATAACATTATTTGGCCAAAATCCAAATAACAATAGAAAATCAATTCTAATTTCTAAACTTAAATAGAATAGGAAATAACTTCTAATCCTAAATAAAATAGAAAATTTTTTGGCTACTATTTCAAATAACTAAAATTAATTACAAAACTATTTACTTCCACACAAGACAAGAAACTTGCCTAAAAGAAATTAAGCCAATTTTCTAACAAATCACCTCCTTGGCGAAAATTTCTTTTAACAACCATTTGCTTTCAACTACCAAATAATATGGTACCGAACTATACACTCGAATCAATACAGTCCGGACACCAAATTGATTCAATCGACAAATGAACATGTGTAGTTATCCCGAGTCCAATCTCCAGTTGATTAGTGAGAAGGTGTCTCAATTCATCATCTCTCTTTGCAGGATTTCTTCTCACCACTACTTGCAATCCAGGATCCCATTTTGTGAGCTCTAACCCTATCCATGGAGGCAACCAAGTGGTAAAACCACCATACTTCTTCTCATCCTCAGGACTGTCTCGCCACATGTGGTTTCCAAGACTCCACCTAAAACGAAAAACTCGTAACTGTCAGAATCTTCTGACATATGGAAATTAGATCTCTTTGTTTCTTTGGGACATATGCCACACCACCTAAAAAACATAACCAAAATCTAAAATCCATCAAGATGAAGTATCAACTGTTAGAGGTATGAGAAAGTCTCTACCGATTCATGTCCAAAATCAATATTGGACTCCACATTTTTCTTGATCCAAACAAACCTATTGACTGGCAAGAGTTTCGTTTAAAGAATTTCAAATTTGCCGGTTTTTGTTAATAGATAATTCATACAGATTATGGAATCTAAATTAAAATGTAAGGCACGTTACTACCATAGTGGCAATGATATGGAACTAGTTGGTTTTGCCCTACTCTTTGCACATGATTGCTCGTGATTTTTTTCATAATCTATTGGCAAAAATGTTAATATATTAACTATGAAAATAATTATTTGAGCAAATATGTGTCAGTTAAAAGGTTAATATGTTAACTATGAAATAATAATTCAAAGCAAAAAAAGGATAAAAAAAATAAATTAATCTGTTAGCTTATTGAAACGCATGATTCATAAAATACTTGTCTAAGCTTTTAAATGACGAAAGAATAAAAAGTTAAAATTTTCATAAAAAGTTTACACGCGGATAAATTTTTGTATAAGTTTATATAAAAAGCATCACTATGATTAATGAATACATTAAGCCGAAAATGTAACAAACAAAAACACGAAATTTCTGGTTGTTAGTAGTACAATCAATGTATATATACAATGCATTTAGCTTTTATAAATTAGGTTGATTTATATCTTTATTTTTCAGGTTTTAGAGGTTATCATATTATTCGAGTCAACACTACTCAATAATTTAACTTAACACTTTATAAAACTTATAGGTTAATCTTTCAAAGTTTTAGAAACAGAAAATACTAGAAACCAAAAATATCAAAGATGTAAGAGACCAAATCTATTAGAAGCTAACTCAATAAGATTAATCAAAAGTAACTGAGCAATTCTTTTAATAGATGAGTTTCTATTTTTCCCAATAATTATTTATTCTTCACCAAAGAAATTAGTTGTTAAAGAATTAACCATCTAGCTTATTGCATCATTGTAATTAGCGTAGTGATAGGCACTCTAAAATGCTAAATTCTAAATTGCAACCTATCCTAGCCATAAAGTTGTGTATTACTAAGGGGAATAGACATTTTCAAAACTTTTTAAGCTATTTTGGTTTTCTAGAACTTATTTTTTAATGTCAAATTCAATTAGATTTTATATTGATTGTGGTCTTAAATCCTCTCTTTTATAACCTAAGTGTTTCAAAATTGCTCAAAAATACTTGATCTGTCAAAATTAATTTACGAATTTCTGTAAACTAGAATATTAATATATTGATGGTCAAGTTGAGCGTTAAAATGGGCATTCTTATCAATTGAAAAGAGGGAAATCAATTGAATTATAACCAAAGGAGAAAACATATCATCATTTATGTAATGCTCACAATTTCCATCATATGAAATTTGCTTGTTCCTATGGATTCATTCTAGCTAGGAGCAGAAAGCAAAGGTGATGGAATAATGACATTCTTAGTATAAAATTAATGTAAGCTACTAACTCCATAGTATAAAATTAATGCTCCTTTGTATTGCGATTACCAAAGGATACACAGATTCCACTCCACGACGAAGCATGCATAGCATCGTAAGTCATTGGAAAAGCAAAGAACAAATATACATACTCAAACACACGCGACGCGCACTCATCGATAAAATGATGTATCGAGAGATTTTTTCAATTAGCTTAACATTATCTCCCAAAAATGATGTACCAACTTTTGATATTATATATCATTAAGTAGTACCAAATCCGAAGGAAAAAAGTACGGCGCAATTTGAAAATTAGCCTTGTCACGGAGTATAATTTATTATGAATTGGCAGTGTTTTTGTCCAGAAATATAACAGGGTTTCGTCTAAATATTTTCAAATGAAGCAAGCCGGTATTTGATAAAAAGTAATTCTTACAAATTCTAAATATTGATAAAATAAACCAACATTAGAAGTATTTATTTATGTATTGACTAGTTCTATTGAAATCAGATCTTTAGTAGTTATGTTATTTAGAAGTATATGTTTCATTTGGTAATTGCTGATATAATTAGTTTCTTTTCCAACAAGTCTGGCAGTTTATAAATAGAGGATTAGTTGTCATAGTTTCTCATTCTGAGAGCACGGTTATAGTGTGAACTAGTTTTCTTCTATTATTTTGAAATATAATAATATTGTGAGTTATTTATTCTCACCCACATCAATATTATGAGTGATTATGTTATTCATTCAATTCTGTAAGCCTGCAAGCATTAATTATTATTAGAACCCTGAATTTGGATTCCACATTTGGTATCAGAGTTCCCTTATTCTTCTTTACTATAGTCTTTATCAAAATCATCAGCATCCTCTTCAGAGCTAGAGGATTTTTGAGTCAAGAGTATCATGATTCCCAATCAACAGACTCTTCCCCTTTTCCTGGGCTCTATTCTCTTAAGGTTCACTTTCAATGGTCACATTTTCATTTGTCTTATTTCCATCACTTCTTCCTCTCTTTCCTCTAGATGGAAACTGCCTCCTACATTTTACATAATTACATCTCAAGTTTGGAGGGACATCTTCTTTAGTTATTGCATCCACTTCCCCATCATCATCATCACAATCATTCTTCTCCTTAGTAACAGTTTTCCTCACCATTTTGTTCATTGTACTTGAAATCAATTCTTTACTCTGTTCCTGTTCGTGCAAAATCTTAACACTACTTCCAGTTGATGACCATACATTGAAATCTTAATATCATCTAGAACAGAGCCTTCAGTATCAATGGAGGAATAATAGTTTCTAGAGGCTAACTCACCCAAATGAACCTCGTGAATACCAAAGCAATCACCTCTGTGAAGGCCAACCCAATCCCATCTTCATAGAGTCTCCCTTTCCAGACAAGGAAAAATGTCCTTCATCTCCGTATACACAATTTGACAACATTTGCATATGATTCCAATTGGCTCCTCAAGAATCAGATGAAGTTCCCCTAACAGACATAATTCTACTTGGCTCTTTGCCATAGACAAATTATTATCATTGACAAATTCTCCCCTAACAGACATCAACCTATGTAATACATTGACAAGTACTCTCTTCGAGGAGATAGCAAGATGCTTGATTTGATAGATATGGATTTTACCGAAATTGAAAAATATTTTGCTCTTAAGGAGTTGATTGACAGTATGAAGGTTTTTAGTAATTGTGGTAATGGAGTTTCTGAATTATATGGTAGTGATCATTTTGGCAAGAAAGAAATTTATGAATTTATATTTTTGGGCACTTATGTTGGCAGTAAATATGCTGACTATGGTGACGAATGGGTTTTCCATAAATGTTTATTTTGATCGAGAAGATGCAAATTTATGAAAATGTAAAATTAGTTGTCCTTTTGAATTGCGATTAAAGTATACTTATGTACCTTTAAAATGACAAGATTGAGCACAAAGACACACAAAGCGCACGGACCAACAAGATGATATCAATTTAAAGTTCTCAATTAACTTGACATTGTCTTTAAAAAAAAAAAAATACCAGCAGATGAAGATGAGTTCTCTCATACATCCACCACGAGGGCAGCATAGAAGGCAACTATTGAAAATTCAACCTAAAGTATTTCAGTAAACATGCAAAATGCATCTCTTATAAAATACTTAAAAAGAAATAGCTTTTTCTAACATTGTAACCCATTGTCTATCTATAAACAACCATGTTTCACAAAATTTAAATGCATAAAATATAAAATAAAAACTTCTATCTTGGACTAATGATGTGGCAAAGGGAGAGTGAATGTGCTAATATACTTTGTCTGTGATTGAGAAGAGACGAGAAAGTGAGGGAGTTGGTTTGCCGGAGTAGAGATGCTACATTCGTTGAGGAGGCGTTGGTTTGCTGGATAAAGTTGAGGTTTCAAGATCTAGAAATATTAGGTTCAAATCTCCTTTCTCTCACCCAACTTCTTAAATTCCATCATTCCACTACTCGAAAAAAGTTTTTAAAAAAAGGATGCTAGATGCGAGTTCAAATTACATACCTAGAAAATCGTCTAACTTTAGAATTAATTAGAAAATGAGAAAAAAAAAACATTAAGCATTTCTATTCAATCCAACTTCTTTATCTCGAGCTTCGTCACCAAAATTTTTTTTATTCATAGCAAGCATATCTTCTTATAATAAATTAAACCCAAAATAAGGGGAAAATATCTTTTGACCCTAATATTTTACTAAAGATAATTATAACAATGATGTAGGAAGATGAGAACTTGAATTACCTGCAACCATTACAAATTTGACCTTAGAGTAAGAATTTTAACCATAGCACCCACTATTAAATTAAAAAATATTAACTGGGCATCATGAAAAATACAAAACAAAAATTTAATAAATGCTTCCTTCATTTCCTCCTCACACCCTTTCCACCACCAACTATTAGATCCAAGATTCAAATCTTAAATCTGACAATAAAGAGAACTCCAAAAACCATTCCCTATTTGTTGGGGTTGGCCCAATGATTTATACAATATATATGTTAATATTTCAATTGAAGTTTTAGAAACAAAAATGTAGGACTGTCAAATATATCAGAAGACATCTTAACAAGATTGATGAAAAGTAACTAAGCAATTCCTTTGATTGACAAGCTTCCCATTCCTCTCGTTCAAGAAATTTTTAGATTTTTTTTTTACAGTGACCATTTTTTTCACAAGAACAATTAGTTGTTGAAGAAATAAACGCTTAGCTTATTGTGTCAATTCTAATAAGAGTGATGACAGACACTTTGAAATACAAAACTACAAGCCAGCGTAATATCTTACGAAGTGTGTAATTTTTAAGGAAATAGGGATTTACAAAATTTGTAAGCTATTTTTTGTATAGAAATTTTGTTGATGCAAAGTCGAAATACATTTTATATTGCATGTGGGCTTAAATCCCTTCTCAATTGTGTGCCTTTCCATCTTATGAAAGTTGCTAGGAGCATTAGTTAGGTAACATTGAGGTTCCTGGTTCAATTCTCAAGTCCTCCCTTTTCCTCATCTTTTATGAAGTTTGAATTCTCTTCTTAGACCAACAAAAAAATTTTAAAAAAAATAAAACCATAAGTGATGGGGATAATAACATTCTTCATAAACACTTATAAAATCTGTCAATTAATTTTCCATTTTATTGCGATTATCAAAGTATACTTGTGTTCCACTCCATGGATGTAGTATGAACTGGTAAAAAGACAAAAAACAAACATTCAGTTTGTAAGTCAGTAAAAAATCAAAAACCAAATCCACATACCAAGCACACGCAATGTGTACGCATGAACAAAATAATATATCAAGCCAAATTTCTAAATCAGCTTGACATTATCTCCCACAATATGATGTGGCAACTTTTGTTATTATACATCATTAAGTAGTACAAAATCCTACGAAATATGGCTCAATATGTAACCCAGCCTTGCCACGGAATTCAGTTCATGCTAAAATGCAAGTGTCTGTCAAGAAAAATATTGCAGGCACGAGTTTCATTTAATTAACTAGTTTCTTTCCCGTGCATTTGCACAGGCACTTTTTTTATGTTCTATAATTTATATTTTTTTGAACAATATTTGTTATAAAAGAATTTAAAATGCTATTTTATAAAATTTAATATACTAATTCTAAGACAAACATTAAAATCAAACATATTAAAAATGATTAATTCAAAACAACATAATATTTTGTTTCAATCAAACCTTATCCCATAATTTAATTATGTTTATTCTAATTAATAGTGGCTAGTCAACATTTGATTCTTTCACTACTAAAAAGAATTTTAAAAGTAAGCTAATAGAATGCACTTACTATTTGCTCAAATTATTAAAAGCTAAGAAACTAATTTGGGAGAACTTTTACAACTCCGTGTTTATATGAATACTACTTTGGCCTTAATCGAATTTGAATGGAGGGAGTATAAAACTTAATAGAATATTTTTAGGAAAAAATGAATATTTATACAATTTAAAATGGACTTTTTTTTTATTCAAATGGACTTGTATTAGTAATATGCTAAAATTGTGTAATGCAGATTCATTAAAAAATGAAAATTGTCAAAACTTTAGAATTACAAATAAATAATCAAGTATAATAACAGAGATAGAGTGAACGTAATTGAAGAAAATTAAGAAAATAAAAATTATGCATTGAATAATTAATACAAATTTATGCGAGGTAGGTTATTGATAGATTTGTTGAAATTGACTATAAATAAAAACCATGTTATAAATAAGAAAGGAAATTAATTGTTACCAAAAACCACAACAAGAATAAAAAATAAAAAATGCAAACATAAAGACATCCACTTGACAAAAAGATAGATAATCCACTTGATAAAAGGCTAAAATAGCCAACTTAGCAACCTATTAATATATATATATATGTGTGTGTGTGTGTGTGTGATTTCAATGAGCCAGTTTTTTGTTAATAGATAGTTCGTGCAGAATCTGGAATCTAAATTAAAATGTAAAGTACCTCACTACCTCCCCATGTAGGACTCTTACCATAGCGGAGATGATATGGAATAACAGTATTTGGCTAGCCAGAGACATATATTATAAATTAGGAGGGCCAGATCATTAACATTTATATTCACCTACTCAAAAACTTAATTTTTTTTTTAAAACAACATCAACTGTTTTGGTAGGTTTCCAAAATCAATAAGGCCTATCTATTTACAATCTTATTCATATTCCAAGGATAAAAACTAATAGTTGATTTTGAAATTGTAATCCGTTGTCCATTCGAGAAACAAGCCCAAATGCTTTGGAAGTTGGAAGTATAACATAACAAGTTAATTTGATAAAGTTAGATGCATCAAACCTTCAAAAGAAGATGGACTTAATCTAGGATTGCTCAAATACTTGTTAAGAAGAAACGAGTAATAAAAATACTTGAGATTGATAAAGTGACAATATGAGTATGTGTATGCAAATATGCAAATGACTAGAAAAATAGAAAATAAGTGTGCATGTGTGTGTGTGCCTGTATTTTGGCAGTTTTCTCGTTCTCAATAAATGAAAAGCTCTAAAATGATTTCATATGCTACTCGACAAGTCCTCTGTACACAGCTGATAAGTGAGAGGCTCTAGATTGGTTCCATTCCATCTGACAAAAGCATAAAAATTTAATGAAAGGAAAAGCATTTGCAGTAAAGAAGGTATATAAGTGACCCTTTAAATTTGAAGAAAGCAAAAAAAATAGAGCATTTGAGTTCATCTGCTGCTTTTCATCATGGTACGCTTTCAGATCACAAAATGGAATGTCATTCTTCCCATCTGGCACATTCCAACTTGATAGAGGCAAATGGAGCTAAGTCCCAAAGGTCACTCACTTAGATTGTAACATACAATCAGCATCCTTTAGTGCTTGAACAAGATGGTTCGTGCGATACTGGTGCTTGGCATTTTCTGCATTTAGCTGCTTTTAGCTCTTTCTAAAGCTTGTTCTGCTTTCTTCTCTTCTAGCTTTGACTGAAGCTCACGAACCTTATTCAATAATTCCTCATTTCCAGCACTTCTGTCACTAGCAATTGCAGCTTCAAGTCTCTCCAATTGAGTCTCAGCTCAGCCAAGAGATTTCTTGAAGATTGTTTGCTGCCATTAGAGTAGATGGAGGCAGCAGCAGCCAAGAGACCAAAGGGACTCAGCCTCAGAAGCTCGCTGGTAAAAGGGTTTCAAGATTTCTTGAAGATTGTTTGCTGCCATTAGAGTAGATCGAGGCTGCAGCAGCCAAGAGACCAAAGGGACTCAGCCTCAGAAGCTCGCTGGTAAAAGGGTTTCAAGATTTCTTGAAGATTGTTTGCTGCCATTAGAGTAGATGGAGGCTGCAGCAGCCAAGAGACCAAAGGGAGGTATCTATATGCTGAAGGATACTTCTACATCTGTTTCGGGAGTCCATAGCAAAAAACCACGTGCATAAGTGCCAAATATACATAATAATCATTTAAACTCATAATAACCAAAAAAAAAAAAATCTTTGAACTCTAATATTCTACTGAAGAGAATATAAAATTACCTGCAACCATTTCACAGCAGCCACTTTTTAATTTGAATTAACTGGGCATCATGAGACACTTAAAAGAAATTAAAAAAAATGCTTAAATTCTCTAGGTATCTTTTGGCCCAACGATTGGTATGAAATAAAATTAGGGAATAATGAAAATTTTATAGAGTTCTATTTGGCAAAACACGTAACTCGCACGCCTCCCACCTTCCCTTCAACGGTAGAAGATACTAGCCAACTAGACTACTACTGTATATTACCATTTTATATTATCTCGGTGTCACTTTATCCCCAGAACTCAATAAATAGGTATTTTGCCTCCTTACTTTATATTTTAGGATAAAAGTGTCTTCTATATTGATTATTATTTTATTTTTTTTTCTGCTTTTTTGCCCTTTTTTTTTACTTGTCCCTTTTTTTTTTTATATTTTTGAATGTTTCTCCCTTCTCTCAGGTGATCAACTACTTTCTTCTCTTTATTATTATTGTCTGTATATTAATTCTAATCTTCTCAAACATATTCTTTACTTACTTCTATCATTTTTACTTTTTTTGTTAAAAGTGGTAATTATCATGAACTCTATGTTGTAACCAGATATGTGTTATCTATGCACATAGATTATTTCATATATTACTTAAATCGCTATGTAAATAGTTTAGAAAAAATTAATTTTTAATAAGAATAGTAGCGAATTCACATCTTAAAAACATAGTGATTAATAAACTGTACATAAAAAATTAAATAAAAGTACTACTTACTTTATTTAATGGGTATACTTTTAAATATTAAGTAATTTAAAGTTCTAGCTTGCTGATATCTTTTTAAATAGTCAAATTGCTAATAATATGCTCCTTTTAATTATGATAGGCATATATCTATCTTCTAATAGTGTAAATAAATAAAATAAGAATGAAATTATAAGTAAAAGATAATTATAATATTATAATAAGCATAAAATTAGTAATAGAGTAGGAAAGTGAAACAAAATAGTGACATGAGAGAAGTGAAAAGAATAAAATAAAAAATAAAAGAAAGTAATGGAAAAGAAAAAACAATAGTGCCTAAAAAAGAAACAAAATAGAATAGTAAAGGCACTTTGGTCTTAAATATCAAATGGATGGACAAAATACTTATTTAATGAGTTCAAAGAAGCAAACCGCAGCTAAAGTAAAGTTCAATGGCGTCTAGTGCATTTAACCCATATATATATATATATGCAGATAGATGTTTTTTAGGTAGATGTGAATCTTTTGTATTTCAAAATTGGTGAAACAAAGAGATCATTATCCTTAAGACTACATGTTAATGATTTTCCTGATTCACTTTGCTAATGGTTCTTGTCATGAAAATGTTTTGGAACTTATCACTATCCTTTTCTTCCAATCCAACTTTATAAGAGGTAAAGACTATAACATTTGCTGTAACAGATGCATATGGCCAATTTTAGATTCCAGATTATCAGTTCTGTCATTTGAATCAACATCATATGCTTTCTATCACTAACAGCACATACAGATTTAATATTGGTGATATAAACTAATATAGGCTAGAATACTTCTTATAGAACATAAGCAATAGATGTATATTACATTTAGGAAAAAAAGAAAACGAGTAGTTGTACACTGAGACTTGAAAGCGTCAGAACCACAAGGAAAGAACAGTTTAAGGAGAGAACACGTGACTTGCACGCCATCCCACCTTCTTGGCCTGTCCACCAAATCTTCTACTTGAAAGTTCAACTTTTCTTTCTTGATCCGTAATCAATGTATATACACAAAAATTTGTACAGCCATAATTTATCTATACAATGCACACATCTAGCTTATATAAATTACGCTGGTGTATATCTTTTTTCTCTTCTTCGCTTTTTGGAGATCGTGGTATGATATGGAGTCTCCAGAACTCAATAATTTTCACTTAAACACTTTAAAGAATACATAAGTGAATGTTTCAAAAAAAAAAATTTATCTGACAAGCAAAAAAAAAAACTACTCCTATAGAAGTAAAACATTTAAGAAACCAAGATTTCTAGTAGCTATATTTATCTTGCTAATGAAATTAAACTGCATATTTCTGTGTGTATCATCTTTGGACTTGTTAACAACCATTTTGAAGACTTGCAATCACTGAAAGAATCTGTTGGAAAAGACTATGCTGCCAGAGCAGTGGTACTGTACTGCACAAGAGTCAAAAGCCTGTTGATCACTTCCACGAGGCTTCATTTGGAACAAGATGCTGTGGATTTTGCTGGGATGGAGGGTTATGCTAGTGAGCTGATTGCTGGTAGCGGCAGAATGGGTATGGAGGCTTTTAAGATTCACGTACACATAATTAATTGAGATAATTTCAGAAGCCTCCCCTGAGGTTTCTAACAATTTCACTTAATTCCCTTGAAGTTTCAAAAATTACACATACCTTCCTTATCCATTAATTCAAAATGACAATACTGGCCTTAACATTCTAATGAAACTTCCTTATGTTCTATGCTTATACAAAAAATGATTTTATAATTTATTTTCCTTTTTTCTTCATGTTCATTTCTTTTATATTTAGTTGGAAAAAACAAAATAAAATTATCAATGTTACCCCTGACCTCTATCCTGATCAAATGTCAAACCAATAACATTTTTTTTTTGGATAACTTCTAATATTATCCAACTTTTTTGCAGCTTTCATTTGTTTTTTTATCAAAATCAAGAATAAATTAACAATAACCTAAAAACAAATGGCCCAAAATCACTACCAAACTATGATAGTTCCACCACTTAACTAGTCCACAAACTCTAAACAAAAATCAAGATGTGATTTTTTTCTCTATCTTAGAAAGAATCTATATATCCAATAAATCACTATGAAAAGTAGTCTATTATAGTGATAAATTTATTGTTATACTTGATTATCAAATAACAAATATTGTTATGAAAATTTTGACGCTCATTTTTTTGTAATTGTACAAAATGACTATGAAATTGTTTAGAAGAATAAATTAAATTTTATAAGATAACTGCATTTTAGGGTATTCATTAATTTTTTTGATCCTGTTTTAGGATTTGGTTATCGAAAGTGTCAAATCAAGGGAGGTAAATACAATTTTTAAAACTTTAAGGGAACCAACTGACATAGTTGAAAGCCTCAAGAGAGATTTCTGAAATTATCCCTAGTTAATCCTGCCTACGATTCAAATGCCATTGAATAGAGTTTTCAGACCTCACATTCTGGATGCTGTTTCAATTTATTGTCTTTCTTCTTGCAATTACACATACACACAGAGAAAGATGACTCCACAATATTTATGAAAAGTTTCCCACTCCTTTCTTTCAAGAAATACTCCGTTTTTTCCACAATAACCATTTTTCTCGCAAAAGCAATAAGTTGTCAAAGAAATAAGCATCTAGCTTATTTATCAAGTTTAATAAGAGTGATGATGGACAGTTTGAAATGCCAAACTGCAAGCCAAGTATAATATCCTACAAAGTGGGTAATATTCAGGGGAATAGAGATTTTCAGAGGTTTTAAATTATTTTTTATTGGGATTTTGTTGTCGCCAAATGGAAGTACATTTTCAAATGCATGTAATCTTAAATCCTTTTACATAACTTGAGTGATTCAAATTTAATTTAAGAATTAAACAATCCTGGAAATTTACTTACATTGATCCCAAGTTGAGCATTAAAATAAACATTCTTGTCGACTGAAAAGTGGGAAACAGATTGAATTATTATAAAGTTTAGGGTTGTTAATTAAGTGGTTATGAATTGTAACCTTCTATCCTACGGGCAATTTCCACCCCATGAAAATTGCTTTTTCCTATAGATGTCAAAAGCTCAGAGTCATCTTCTAACTACAAGTAGAAAGCATAGGTGATGAGGTAATTGCATTCTTTGTAAAAACTTATAAAAAAAAGAGTCACTTATAAGCTCCATAGATATACTAATTTTAATTCTCCTTTTGTATTGCCATTATCAAAGTTGCCTGATGTTCCACAGCACGAATGTTGTATGAACCCCTTGAGCGTAAACTGGTAAAAAGACCAAAACAAGCATTAGTGCATTAAATCCGTTAAAGACTAAGTAGAAATCTACATACCAAGCACACGCAAGGCGCACGCAACAACAAAATGACATGAATCCAAAAATGTATCCGATAGATGTTTTCGCCAAAATCCCTCGAATCAGTTTTGTGTGTGTGTGGTGAGTACATGACAACAAACCATATGTACAAAAGTACCAAACATTTCTAATCAATAGCAGGCATTTATCATTATAATTATTCAAGCCCAAAATAAGAGAAAACATTAACTCTCATATTCTACCGAAGACAATTTTAACAATGATGCGAGAAGATGGGAATTCAAATTACCTGCAAATTTGACCTTAGAGTAAGAATTCTAAATCATAAAGAACCACGACTTTATTCAAGAAAACTAGATAGTATTACTTATGCATCATGTGACACCCAAGAAAAAAGATTGAAATATGCTTACAATATGTAGGTTTTTTCAGCCCAAGGATGCGTATGAAATGAAATTAAGGAGCAATGAAAATGTTAATAGAATTATACTTGGCTGAGAAAAGATTAGATTCGTTGGTGCTGATTAGGTTACTATCACTACTTAGTGCCATATTTTATCACGAAAAAATATGGACAGCTACATACATTATCTGAAGGGAGAATTCGCCCAACACACATGTCGCACGTTCAAGGCAAGTTTAGCGAGACAATTAAAAGAAAATCATGGAGAACAAAAATCTGGAGACTGAAACTTAATTATGGTTTTTTTTTCATTTCTCTCTTATTGATTGTAGTTGTCCACTGGGTGGAAGAAGATTAAAAATTAATCTTGTTACATTTCTGAAGAACCATTGCAAGTCAATTATTTGACTAAACTTTGTAAAAATAAATGAATCCTCCAAAGTTATTAAAAAAAACAAAAAACTACTATCCAAGCTAGCAGCCTAGCAAACAAATCAAAAGCAAGAAACAAAAAATAATAATCTTGGAACATATGTCAGGAAGCATTACTAAAACGAACTAAGCAGTTCTTTTCACCCATGAATTTCCAGCTCCTCTCTTTAAAGAAGTACTCCATCTTTAGATCCTGACATAAGATTTCCATTTTCTTCTTGTTGTAATACAACTTCCCAGCAGAGATGACAACAGAATCCCTCACTTCCACATCGAAACTTAGTCTTTTTCTTGTCACTTCCATTCCCATGTCATCAATAGCATTTGTTTCTTCAATCTGTAACCAAATGTTTGGGGAGGCTACAGCAAACTCGACACTCTGGGTTGTCTCGTTCATTTTGTTCAGAGAAAATGTCTCCAAAGAAGAACTTGAAATCTTATGACCATTGTAAAACAAGGACATATTCAAAGTGCAAAACCACAAACTCGTTAACAAGTTGCGGTTTTTTACCGTGAATCCCATCTTATATTGAGTGGAATTCGATATATCGAACGAGTTAATGTGGATAATTGGTACTCTTGGACGAAGAACGTACCACACAGCGAAGGTGCATGCACTAATTGCTATTACGAGCAAAATTAGTGCCCATATCATGCAACGTAGTAACGGCCTTGCCTTGTTAAGCCCAGAAGAAGTTGATGAATGTGGTGTGAAATGCAGAGTCGAAGTTCGTATTCGTGCAGCTTCAAGATCAATGGATGCCATAGTTCATATGAGAAATATTATTGTATCACTAAGAGATGGTATATAAAAAAAAATGTAACACGAATTACCTGAAGGACTGTTACTAAAGATTTGTACCTCTGACAATTAAGTAAATAATTTGATCGCATGAGGGAGTGAAGACATCAGGTGAATGAGTTCAAGAATGTTGGAGACATGTATATAAATGTATATATATGCTAAAGT
Organism: Coffea eugenioides; assembly: GCF_003713205.1. Lineage (NCBI taxonomy): Eukaryota > Viridiplantae > Streptophyta > Magnoliopsida > Gentianales > Rubiaceae > Coffea > Coffea eugenioides. The sequence goes on along the minus strand of NC_040035.1, from coordinate 41,027,304 downwards.
GCAACGAGTGGCTTAAGGTTCCTGTGAAACTTCCTGTGGCGGCTTTTGTTGATTAGAATGATGAAATGCCATGAAAACGACGTTCAATTTTTCTTGACTGGGCAGGATCCATTGAACTGCAGGCAAAAGTCAAAGTTAACGGTGTATACGTGCTTCTGTTTCTATGGTGGTTAATGCTGACATGAAAGGGCGCCATGCATGGGACTCGTCTTTTTCACACTTTGTATGGATGGTCGGTTGTACAGTGTGCATATGTGATGTGGAGTTGTTAGAGACACAACAAAATTAAATATTTTGGTAAAATGTTTAAATACGTAATTTTGGTAAAATGTTTAAATACAGAGAAACCTTGTATAGGATAGTTAAGAGGAAAAATCATCCAAATGTCCATCATATTTTATCAAATGAATTTTTTTCATCTTTTACTTTTAAAATGTTAATTTTACATTTTTTACAAATTTAAATTAGTAAAATTTAGTTTCAACCTAAATTTTCAATCACTTTTTACCTCAAATCATTATGTAACTCACATGCAGTTATTTAAAATTCAGATTTCATTTTTTTAATGACAAAAATAAATATGAAATGAATCAAATCTCACTCTTTTAGGAAAAAATAAATATGTTTTGGGTCACATCTTACGTTTTTAAGGATAAAAATGAATATGAATCAAATCATTTGTTTAATTACAATAAGACCTAACCTTTTTGTCGCTAACAAAAGTGACCATGTATAGGTTACGTAATGGATTCAGGGTAAAAAGTAGTCGAAAATTTGGATTATCACTAAATTTTACAAATTTGAATTTGTAAAGGATGGAAATAAACATTTTAAAAGTAAATGATGAAAAAGTTCATTAAACAAAATGTAAGGAATGTTTTAAACAAATTTTCTAGGTTAAGAGATGGGTAAGTGAAATTTCATTTTCTTTGTGTACATGTATTCGAGCAGAAAATGTTGGCAAACTACTGTCTGTGCTTAATTTTATTAGAGATTCAAAGCGTAAATCCCACTATTGAAAGTTATGCTAAAAAAAAGGAATTTGGGTGGACAAAATCATTTAAAAAATTGTACATCATGACTTTCGACAGCCAAAACATGAAAAAATTTGGAGGGTTAAAAAATGAGTAAGAAATACACTTGGAAACCTACTTATACTTAATACAAAATTATGAAAAAACAATCAATTAATACTACTTACCACCGATATATTTTTTTAGGCCTTATCTATGTAAGAATTATGGAACATGGTTTTATTAGTAGGTTTACTTGGGAAAGAGAAAAAGACAACCTAAAATTAATTAGGACTCCAAGAAAATTCAGCAATCTATATTCTGCATTTTTTTTTTAAATTAACGAAAAGGCCAAATGAATCAATCCAACTTTTTTCATTCTTATATTAATTGACTTAGTTTTGACCCTTTTCTCAATTACGCGGGGTAAAAGGCAGCTGTTGCCCTTGACGTCATATTCCACGTCACATCCCATTTCAGGCACCGCATCTGCACAACTAGGCCTGTCAATCGGGCCTAATGAGCCGGACTTTGATGAGCTCAAACTCAGCTCATTTAATTTGAATCATTTTCGGGTTTCGGGTTATGAGTTTCGGGTTCGTAAATGTGAAGCTCATACTCAACTCACATAATATTCGGGTTGTGAGCCTTAATTGTGCTTAGCCCAAACTCACTTATTACTCCTTAATTTTCTTAATATAATTACTATAACTATTAAGTTGTAAAACTAATTTAACATTTACAAGACTATAATATTAAAACTAAACATGAACAAATAATAGTTCTTAAAACGTATATAAACCAAAAATTTTTCAACAATATTTATATTTAATCCATTTAAAATGCATGAAAAATAGTAATAAAACATGCGATCATAAGCCAATACATCTTTAAAAGTTGAAACTTGTTTTATAATCTTGTGATTTAAATCCAAATATGCTTGATGATTTTTGTGTTTGTAGACCAAAAAAAAATCAACCAATATTATGCCAATACAAAAATTTACTCAACCAATAAGAAAAATTAGAGATTTAGTTATGCATTACCAATATTGGCTCTCAAGAAAGCTCATGAAAGAGTTTTTAGATGTATTTTTGTGTTTTGTAATTTATGTATATATTTAGTATTTAGTAATAATATATTTGGATATATAATTATACATAATATCAAAATATAAATATTATATATATAGGTAATTAAAGGGTCGGGCCTATATCGGGTTTGAGCTTAATAAGGCCCAAGCTCGGCTCACATTTAATTCGGGCCTAATTTTTAGGTTCAGGCTCAGACCGGCTCACTAAATGATCGAGCTCGTCGGGCTTTCTGTCGGGCCAAGCGAGCCGAGTTCGGGCTGGCCCAGCCCCATTGACAGTCCTATGCACAACGTTACGGTAGGAACTTCATCCGAGGGTCCCGGCGTCAGGGAAATGGGTCGTGTGGGCAACAAACACTCGGGTGTGTTCGAATTGTCTACCGATTCATAAGAATTCTTATAAATAATCTATGATTTTGGGGCATGCTCTGATTTGTATTATTAATCAGAATCGAGCCATTTAAACTTCTAATTACAACAAAAAATCATGAAAATGAGACAATAATAGTTGTAAGATCGATTGGCGGCCAATACAAAAATTCAATTGTAAAATTATGGTATATAATTTTAACAAAATTAACGTGTACGGGTGATCAATACATGATTATTACATCACTTTCACAAATTGTAACAAGTTATTTATGATGAATAATCATATATTTAAAATGTCATACACGATTCGTATCGTTCATAATTTACTAAATAATTAATATCAAACTTAGTGTTACACATTGTATTGAACAAGTAACACGAGTGTTTTAAACTAGAGAAATGTATAATGACACTTCTCTTTTTGTTAGTCACACTCCTATTATCATTTTTATCATATGATTTTTATTTATTAAACTATTTGATAAAACAAACAGTGAAAGTGCAGTTAACAAAAAATAGAGCAAGATTACCTTAAACTAAATGAACAATAATGCAGCCTTTGTACTACCAAAAAATATATATATATACTACTTGTGTAACAAAAAACTCACAACTTTCATCAACCACACACGGTAGATAGATTTGATGATTAACTATATAAATTCAGTGTTACACGTTGTATACCAATTGTGTACTTAAAAAAAAAAAAAATCCAAAGCCTTTCATCTACCACACTGCAGATTGGTTTGGTGACAACTTGCAGCAGTCTTTGTGGGCGATTGACCTTTCCTGGATTCCACGGTCCGTGGACTATGGAGTCAATCACCAGAGCCGCAAAGGACATACGCGGATGCTTGCAGACGCGCCTTGTACTCTTTCTCAAGTGTCCAAAGATCAATACTTCCCCTCGTTCAGTCGTCAATTAGGAAAGCACGAGGTCAACACTCAAACACGTGCAAATTTGAAACTTTTTCCAGAATATCGTGGCATGCAGAGAATGGAGGCCTAGGTTTGAACTTAACTTGGAAGTAATATATATGTTCTCAAACATGGAATTTTGGCACTAAAGGGTCTAAGCAGGTGAAACTTGGTTAAAAAGTGTAAAACTTCGAGCTGGAATGTTCAAGAACCCTTCATGTTTTAATGATCCTGAGATTAGTCCGGACAATATTCTTGATTTTCAAAAAGTTGTGTATTTAATGATCCTGATCCATTCAAACATTTTTTTTGACATTTCAAATTGTATATCTGATGAATGACATTTGTAAATTGTCCGAGAAGGCAAATTTTGTCTTCTCAACTGCATTGGTTGATGTACGGTACCAACCAACACAGTAACCTCTAAAACAATGCAACAACATGGAAGTCTGCTCAAGGAAAAGATTTGCCCAGATTTAGCTGAAAGCAAATGGAGGGAGATATTAGCCTGCGCGTGCAAATGAGAATGGATGTAACAGTACATCTGCACAAAGCATTCTCAAGATTTCTTCTGAGAATATCCCTTCGGGTGATACAAGAAGGAACAGTACTTCTAATCTCACTAACAGGATAACGATATGATGTTCCAAAAGATATCCTTACAATTTTCTGGAACAAAAAATTATTGGGTTTATATTGTTGCCACTATGTACAAAATATTGCACTGAAAGAATTCCAAGTAAAAAGAAGATGAAAACATGTATTAAATCTATGTAGAAAACTTTTAGTGGAACTTGGAGAATGCCAAATCTTTGGAGCCTGATGAACATGCAAGGAATTGAAAAAAAGACTCCTACCAGCAGGGTTTTGGCTAATTGTTCATGACATCCGTCCTGAGTCTTCAAGCATCATCCCTTTGAGACTCTTAGCTAACCAGATTGCTGTCTCCCTTGGAGAAACCTTATCTTTTCCGAAAGGTTTTAGAACAACAGCAAGCTCTTCTAGTCTATTATGCTGAAGCAAATCTGCAGACAATTCTAGGAGCCCTTCTAGTGCCTCTGCCCTCTGCCGGAAAGATTTGACATCCAAAGTTTCCTTTGCTGGTGTTGTTGGGGCTTCCTCCTGTGCTACAGGAGAATTCATTATTGCTGGTTCTGAAGAATCTAACTTTGGAGCTGGAGTGAAGTGATTGGTCGGAGCTTTCACGTCCACTTCTTTAGCGTTTGCATTATCTGAGAGGTTTGATTTTAAACTCAGAGCCTCAGAGCAACCAGGAGATTTTGGTGTAGTGGCTAGGTTTTTAATATCAACATCATCTGTCACCACATTTATTAGCTTCCCCACATCTAAGTTTCTATCCACTGTATCAATCACTGGTTGATCACTTCCAACTCGGAAGCTGCTATGCCGAATGACGTGAATCACATCATCGAAAGCTGGTGGAAGATGATTACCAGTTGGTTTTTCGATAATGACATTTTGCTGAATCGTTCCCATATCTGACAGCAAATTTTTTTGGCTGGATGGCACAGGATAGATACCAAGAGTAGTGCTCTCAGGTACTGAAAGTTGGAGTTCCTTTACCATGAACTTGTCATCACCACTGGATGCAGATGGGTGGATTGCTGGAGTTGAAACATCAGGCCTATCACTTGACCTCTTAACTGAGGCTTCATCTTTAGAAGGAAGCAGCTCTTCAGAATGCCGAAACGGAATCTCCAAATCTCCAGTTGAAATCAGTTTGCTGTTATTAGCAGCCTTATCCATGCTTTGATGTCCGACATGCTCCTTTGGTGTTTCCACTAAGCACGCTTCAGATTTGTGTCTGACATGCTGCTTTGGTGTTTCTACTAAGCACGCTACAGGTTTGTTTTCAAACCCATGATTCTCTCTAGAAGAATTTTCAGGCATGTCAGAGTACGAGGAACCGACTGAACAGCTTGGCCGTGATTCTAAACTTCCAGTCTCAGTCGTGTGCTCCTGATTCCAAAATATCTGCGCTGCTAAATTAATGAATGGAGTTGTTGCATCATCACAAATCTCGAATGCTTGGATTGACACAGAAGAGGATGCAGAATTGCTGCTCTCCGTAGGAGCTCCTTTAGATGCCTTGTGAGTTTGCTGCAAAGTTCCCCTAGAAACACGTGTCATGCAGCCATTAGGCCCTGAATCAGGACTCCTCTCGGGATCTTCAGCAGTCTCAGATGGAACAATCTTATTACTTGCAGGAACAGGAGCATCAAGTCCAACATTTTTCATCCTTCCAGGGCATGATGACCGTCTCACTAGATTTGGAGGAGTTTTTTGTCTTGGCCTCAGAGGAAATCCATCTTCAGGAATATTCTTTACAGGAAGAGGAGGGATCACCTCATGTCTTGGTCTAGTCTTAGGGGTGGAATCAGAAACAGGTAACTGCAGAGAAATGTCATTAATACGAATAACAAGGTATGCTGATACCAATTGTAATGCAAGATACAGCTAGTACCTGATGCTTCAAAGATTGCATCGCAGGCCGTTTGACAGATTCAGAGCCGGCCTTGGCTGTGACAGGAGATGGCATATCTGTGTTTCCTTTTAAACCTGGTGTAACTGAACTAGGTCTGGGGATTTTGGGAGGTGCTTCAATATTAGTTTTCTGTGTACATATGCCACCAACCTTTGTTCGGTTCCTCATGGGAGAACTGTTTTCTCTGGCTTTTCCTTCTTTAAGAGCCATCATGATGTTTCTTATCATCCTTGGCTGCTTGACTTCAGAATTACATCTCTGCTCATCAGGGAAGGGTTTAATCATCTCAGCATCCTCAACATTCGTGGTGCATATGTCGGATCCATGTGGTTCATCACCTGGATGAAGCAGCCCAGAAGAAGAATCATCATCAACAGAAGCCAAGTCTGCATCACTGGTTCCTTTTTCACAGTTGTACACCACGGCCTGAACATTTCTTTCAGTTGACAGCAAACTATCTCTATCACTGCATGAGCTGTTACTACTTTGGCTTTCAGCCATATTCTTCCGAGAATCTCGAGTGGTCAGAAGTTTCTCAGGATGGTTGGCAGGAGCATGTGTGAAGGATACGCGATATTGGTCAACATATGCCTGTAGATAAGGGTGCTTTAGGATTTCAGATGCCTGCAAAATATTGTGATCATGTAGTTGTTATTACATCCTGATGAAAACTGCATATCAAAATTGTCTTCTATAGAAGATTACACTTGGCCGATGTTCAGGATTCTTTCTTAGCATGCCCTTGATAAGTGTTTTCCTGAGAAGGAAACAGGAAATGTTATTCTCTGTGAAACAAGGCATGAGCAAGTATTGCAACACAATGCAACATAATACACCAAATAAAAATAAGATTGCGATAAAATTTTCAGGGAAGCTGAGAAGATCAAAATATCATCTCATCTTCAGAGAACTGTGACATAGAAAAGCTCTTTCCAGTTCATACTGTTCAGACAAAAACAAACTGTGATGCTGTTCAGACATCACGGGCTGTTCAGGAATTTATTTACATCAAGAGTATGAGCAATTATGAACAAACATCAACTTGCATCCACAAACAATATACTAGACAATGAATGTAATAGCTTCCTAGGAAAACCACCCAGGAACCTGGAAGTGCAAATACTTGCTCATAAAAGCAAACAAAGCGTAACAAATATCAATGAATATGAAAAATGTATGCAACTATACATAAGTGACTGCATGACTGCTCGGTCACATCGCCCACATATGCTGAGGGGATTCCAATATAGATAAATGACTAAGTGATTCATAAAGGAGTATGGGTTTTAAGATGTTCACAACAATATTGATATTTGAGTAAACAGCAGAAGCCAACTTACAAGGAAGGAGAGTAACAAGAAGGCAAAGGACCTATTGATGATCTGTTGATCTTACTAATCAATCCAGCCATGTCCTGAAACACAGCATCATGCCAGAAAAAGATCAACAAGGAATCCATGCACGCAGAAAAAGCATTAAAATGAGGAAATTGCAATTTTTTGCGCTAACGTCGAGTCTATTAATTCTTAAGTTATGTCCAGTAGGAAAGCGGCACAAAAAAGCCAGTTTACTTACTTAAAAGACAAGAAGAAAGAACAAAATGCAGACAGCAAAAGTCCTCTTTTAAAAGTACATCCTTTATCTTCCAAAAGTCTCATAAATTAAGAAGAAAATGATACAATGAAATTTAAATTTAGGCTGATCCTATAAGGAGTGTTAACAGCTTAAAACATCTGGGCAAAGGAATCGTTGATGACCTCGTCAAACAGAGAAATGGTTGATAAGATTACAATAAATAGCAAATGAACAGTTGAAGTTTCATGTAGCAGTCAATTAGCACAGTCCAAGTACAAAAGGATATGGCAACTTTCAATGAGAAAAACTCTGGTCTGCAAAGTTTCACATGAACCAGCCAATCACATAACCGCCGAAAAGGTTTCAATTGAATTAATTGGATAATAGTTCTAGGGCTATTATCACACAAGAAGCTCATTTTATTGACAGGATTGGATAACAGAGAGTGACAAATACATCAACGAGGAACTAAAGGAAGTCACCAAAATGTCTCAGTTTAGTATGACCTCCCCAAGCTTTGTACAATAGAATGAGGTAATGTCCAACTTTCAAATAATCCTGTGGTTGGCACCAAATTGACAAAGATCTACCCAATATCGCTAATGTCTGGTTACGCTACAAAGGACATTCACAACATCAGACCACCATTTCCCATCCTGCACAACCTTCATCCCATGGCAACAGCAATAAAGTTTCAACAATTTTTTTTCCAGTGAAGAAGAAAACAGAAATCCACTACATCTGCAGAAGCTCAAGTCTTTGTGGTGCATAAGACTTCATACAAACCTCTACATTGGTATAAAGACAGACCTGCACCTGTTTAAAACAAAATATGTCCTGCTCACTGCACATACGGAAGCCATTTTTTCTGGTTGGCTAGTTGGTTCTTATTTTCATCTGCTGGAAGAACACCAAAGAAGCATCTTCACGGAGCCAGTTTCCTAGTCAAGACCCAGAAGGTTAACTGTTGCTGTAACCATAACCATCGGAATCGGGCTTTTGAGAACCTATTTCAAAATATCATAAGATAAGAAAAAGAGCGCCCAGCCCAACAAGTCCCATGCTTTTCCTTGGTCAACAACCAAAAAAGGTGATTTCTAGTCTACTTCTTCACTACTACTCCTACAGGCTTGATGGAGTTAAGCTGTCTGGAAGGAAGCATTTTTGATTGATCATGATATGGACCCTAGGTTCTTGAACTTGTTATCCGAAATGGCTCAGGACATTTTAACCATATTTGGGGTTGCATATCTTCAGCTCATTGTTCTTATCGTATTCAGGGTGGGTGGTCACCTTCGCAGTTTAAATGAGGAGAACATGACCAAAAGGCTGGGGCACCTTTGTTTCAATACCATCAAATCACAAATTCAGGATAAGATAAGAGTTACTACAGCTTTACTATGGTAATATGGAGCTTCCATCTGGTCAGAGGATTCAAGACGTTGCGACCCATCTACATCAGGATTCTGATTCCATGGAACAACTTCTGACTATTTTAAGAAATCTAACTGAATTGGGACTTCAAAGTAACAGATGCTATGGCAGAAATAACCTACAGCAGGTTTAAGTCTTCACAAGTTGATCCTACTGGCTTAATGTGAGAGTTATTGAAGTTGAAACCAGTTCCACAGGTAGTAATCATCCCCTGCAACATTGGGTAGCTCCATTGATCACAGCTGGCAGATGTGAAGAGAATCTTCTTGGGAGTGGTGAGAAGGCAGAGAATGGTCAAACTAAGAGTGGCAACTGGAGAGGGTTGAAGCAGTGGAATAGTAGAAGACCAGAAGAGTCGGCAGGAAGGTTGTGGAAATGAGAATGGGAAGGAAAGTGGCAGCAACAATCAGAGGAAGCAATAAAGATAGCAATGAACAGAAAGATTATTTTGGAAATGGAGGTCAGAAATCTATTCAGGAAAGAAGATTCAAGCTTTTAGAGTTACATAAGACGGCAGATGCAGGATTATGCCATTAATATGGAGTACTTATCACCTTAATATTGATTAAGCACTATAGGATCCAAAAACCAGTTCACCTGATTGTAAACAAAACAAGCCCTAAGAAACTAACGTTTTATGCTGCATGGACACCTAAGAAAAGCTGTATATCATTGGTTTTATGCAAGATCAAATGTTTCTAATAGTAGAATTTTCTATTCCATCCCTCCATCATCCAATAAGATTCAGAACTATTAATTCATAATTAGTCGCTATTATGATCCAACTGTAATTCGCAGTAGATTGATCAATGGCAGGATTGAACTGCAAAAAGAAATGCTTTTAAAAAAATAAAAAAAAATAAAGAGGATTATCAGTAAAAGAAGGCTGGATGTCTTACAAAAGCTTTAAATGCAGGCCGGTGAGCAGCCATTTCATACATACAACAACCTGTTCCAAAAAGAACAATAACAATTTCAAGACTAAAAAGAGAGGAAAAAATTTTGTAGAAAGAGATAACAAGAAGTACATGCTAGATGTCGAGTCTGATGACAGCTACTTAACAAAGTAAATGTTCAGAGTTGACAAAAGTTAGCCAAATACTAATTGAAAAACTCAGAACCAAGTAAAACTTCAAAACTCGGGTACACATATTGTGAATCCAACAAAAGATGTTACTATTTCTTTCCAGAATAACTCAAACTATGTAAAAATAAAATAAATATAAAAACCTTAGATATTTTTCTTTTTGCCTCAAGTGAATAACCATCTCCTCGACTGAATACCTTAAAGAACTAGCGAAAATGGTAAGACTTACTCAAAAGTAAACCAAAAAATTAACTTGACTAGTTCTGTCTAATTCAATCCACTCCATTGGGAAGTAAAGCAAATTTGGAAAATCTATAACCATGCACATCTCTATATGTGATAATATGCTTTTCATAATATACATAGAAAGTGAAACTCAAATGGCAAGGAGAAAGTATATGCTTCATTTCTTCGACTCTAGTGCTTGATTACCAATCAAGTCACCAATAAAAAGAGCAGTACTAATAACGCCACTAGTGTCAGAATTTTTTGATGATAATTGCATCTAATAACAAGTCACAGGAAGAAATACATAGCTTTTTGCATTGAGTTAAATACAAATGCTACATTGCAAGGAGAAAGATAGAGCAAAATTATGTACCAACCTAGCGACCAAATATCGGATTTGAAACCATATGGAATATCAGCAAGAAGTTCAGGGCACATGTAATTGGGAGTCCCAACTACCTGGGTAGAAAGAAACAAGCAATTGGTAAAACATCTTTGACACTTAATCACAGAGAAAGCAGTTGAAATATAGCAGTTATAGCTTAATTCATTAGAAAGTGCCAGATGAATTCAGATTAGCCACAATGAGCCAAGGCTGAAATTCTCTAACCAAATCCCTGCTACATGCTTATAAGTCATTTAAGTTTAACCAAGAACTCATTGTAAGGCAACTAAAGTAAAACGATACTTAGATCATTTCTCTTGAAAGGAAAATCCTTGTAGAAAAGTGCATTATTTGTCTCTTCAAATTATAGCAGGTATCCTAAACATGCTAGTAAAAAAAGGTTGATTCCTAAAAAGACAATCAATAGATACAAAGAGAGATACATACTGAAGAAGCCAAGTCATCAGCCTTCAAAGTTTTAGCAAGTCCAAAATCCCCTGGACAAGAATGACAGTTTCCAATATAAAAATCAGTATAAAGGTTTATACAAATTAAGCATGTCATTCAATATTCAATTGAGAAAGCTGAACTCACCAAGACGAACATCTTGATCTTTTGTGAGAAAAATGTTAGAGCACTGCAAGAAGATGGTGCAGAAATAAGTCATAATCTCAACATAAATTCCTAAAAGCCCAAAATTTCAACTGGTACTGGGGTATATACTTTAAGGTCTCGATGCAGGACAAAGTTGGAGTGCAGATATTCCACTGCCAACAGTAGTTGAGTAAACCACTTCAATAGTTTCTGCATGATCCACATTGTCAGAAGTAGTCAGATAACATAGATATAATTACCAAGCATATCTCAAAGTTACTGAAATTCTAAGTTAAAACTTATCTTCTTAAAGAATATTGAAATATGTTGCACATAACTCAATAACAGCACCACCCCTTTATGTGTTGTGATTCAACAAAAATCATTTTCCCAACTAAAAAAGTGAAAGGAATACCTCTTCCGGGAAGTATTGCCCATTTGATTTCTTCATGAGTTCAGCCCTGATAAAGAGGTATGCATAAAGAGAATTTAACTGTCAATATCAGAAATGACGTGAACACTAAAACCGATATAGGATTCATTTTCAGTATAAAACTTACATGTCACCACCTTCACAGTAGCCAGTAACTATGCAAACATAACAACCCTACATTATGAACAAACATTGCATCAAAAACAGCTGATAAAGTACTAGCAACAATAACCAATGACCAAGTATAGATTTTATGATTCATCTCACCTTCTCCACCCATGCCTCCTTGAATTCAACAATATATGGGTGCTGAATTCTAGAAATTAAAGCCATCTGCATGTCCAAATTGGCAAAATGTCGATTATCAATTTCACCTCACCTTAACCACATATTAACCAGCAGATACACGCAACTAGAGAGGGCGCAAAACTTAAAAGTTTGGAGCAAACGGGAAATAAATACGCGAAGAGCGTTCCAAATTCAACCAAATTGCAATAATCAATTGTTTCGCCAAAAAAAAAATTCAATCATTTTCATTTCTCTTCACCCCCCCCCTCCCCCCTCACACCCAAGAAGTGTACCTCTTGATGAGCAGATCTTCTGCAACGCTCAGTTTGTCGAGCTAATCGAATCTTCTTCAATACATACCTAAAATGAATATCGACACAATCCAACAAAAGATTCTGAACAGATACTCCAAAAATCAATCTACATTACAGAATATATAGAAATAAATTGACAACAACCACATTGCACCTACCTCTTTCTCTCCAGCTTATGATTGACTAAAATGGCTGCTCCAAAAGCCCCTCTGCCAATCTGCTCCATGATCTCATACTGATCCATTCTTGACTCCATTCTCAAACCTCCCAAATCCACTCAAAAAAACAATCTTTCTCCAACTAAAAACACCCCAAATTTACACACTCAAGAAACCCAATAAACACTACAAAAAGATAAAATCCTTGGATCTTTTCCACCTTCTTTGACCCATTTCAACATCAAATTCAAACAAACCAAAAAGAACCCACCTGGGAAAATGCATTACCAAGCCTGATTATCTACTCAACACCGAAAATGCTTTCTGGGCTTTCACTTCTATGAATGCTATACAAACTAGTGTCTGTCTGTGTACGTGAAGTGCTTGTTTCTCTCCTTCTTGGGCTGTTGTTGGCTGTTTAAGGTCTGTTTTCTGATCTAAACAAACAGTTCCTACAGGTGTTCTCTTTCCAAATTTTTTGTGAAAGTGCAAGTGAGACAGGACATCATTAGCACTATTTTAATTGGAAAAAAGAAAGCTAATTTTTTAAATTTGGGAAGTTGTGTAAAGAGAAAAAGTAAATTAATAATAATATGGTTTAGTGGCTAATCATGGTTGGGGAGAGATAGCAAGAGAGGTAGGTTTAGTTACAACTTCCAACCAAATTCTGTCTCTCACTCACTCCCATTGTCTTCTTCTCTTCCTTCCTTGCCTCTCTGATTTCTGTGCAGTAACTGCAGCTATTTAATGGTAGTGTACTACACTGCTGTTACTATTTTCCTAGGAGGGAAAAGTATATTCTCGAGGAGAATCCTGTGTGGTTTTCTATCCCACATCGGGGGTTGGGGTTTGGGTAGATAAGTCCCTCACAGGTCTCCAAAAACTTTTGGAGTTACTGTGGGGATTAGATTTATTTGCGTAAATTCTTACCTCAGTAAGAAAATGTCAGAAAGAAAACTCATTCTCGGGGGTTTGGGGGGTCTTTATTTCTTAGCAGCGGGGCACCCTGTGGAGTTTTCTATCCCACATCCGTATTGGGGGGGTTGGGTTTGGGTAGATAAGTCCCTCACAGGACTCCAAAAGTTACCGGCTTTTGGAGTTACTGTGGGGATTAGGTTTATTTGCGTAAATTCTTATTTCAGTAAGAAAATGTCAGAAAAAAAAAAAAAAAAGAAGGAGAAGCATCCCTTAGCTAGAAATGGTTGTAGGTAGGAGCATTAATCTTGTCTACGAAGGAAGATTAATAATTAACCCGATTTGGAACATGTTATTCAACTAATTTTTAGACTTTGAACATGTTAGGGTAAAAATTGCTCTTTTTTAATTATATCTATAGTGTTCCTAAATCAAGTTATAGAATATAAACATCCGTACTACAAAAAGATGTCATGTAACTGATGCATGATATCAGCCTGTGCATCACATATACGTTTCGGATGTGAAGACTGAAGAGTTATATCTGCACCTCTTTATTCTAAATTCATGTTTTATATAAGATTTAATATTATGGTACAAGTCAATACTGCATTCAATGTGCAAAATTCAAAATAGAGAAGTGTAGATTTATTTCATCCGGTTTTGAAATGTCAATTACAGTTTTGCATAGTCTATTCGATTATTAATATTAGGGGGTTCACAAATTTACGACGGCAATTTTACTGCGTGAAACTCATTTGAATTGCTATTTTTGGAGTTTTTGAAGAAAAAAGTATATTGTAACAATTTAATGTATGTAAAATAAAATTTTGATTAAGAAATATATTCACGAAAAGTCTAAAAAATTTTTTTAGTAGAAAACTATATATAGTTCAAACACCACCTAAGTTACGACCTTTTGCTAATGAAAATGAGTCAATTAGTTTTACTACTTGACTTTCAACAATTTCTATTGAACATTTGATTCATTCATGACTCCTTTGACTCATCCATTATTACAAATGAGCCATTTCATTTAACCGAAGTCTAACTTTAGTCTAACAACTGTGGAGCAGATTTCACAAATTCTTGGAAACATATTCTTGGAGAATTGAGGTCAAGACAGAGAATTATTTAAGTCCATTTTGTATTGTCTTAATTTCACTTTTCCGTCATTTGACCAAAATTTATAGTGGCACGTATACAATTATCAAGAATTGATGATGAAATTAGCAACTTAACTTCATGGGATAATTTTAGAAACCTCCCTTGAGGTTTTAATTAATTTCACTTAGTAAAACTGAAATTTGAAAAATATCACTTGCCTCCCTTACTTTTGACTTTTGTAACATTATCGACCCATTTCAAAATATATTATTAAAAAAACTCATTTTTGGATAGAGAAGATGTTGTCATTCCAAAAGTACCTTTTGTTGTCATTTTTTTTTCAAAATTAAAAATATGTTAAGAAAAGCTTGAAATCAATAGACAAATTATGTGAATGTGCAATTTTAGTGGGACATAATATAACACCAGGGTTTAAGGTATAAATAATTTATTTTTAAGAGAGTATTCAAGGTGTTTTCAAGCCAAAAAATATTATTAATTTACTACAAAGCATTTGCAATCAACTTAGGAAGTTTTTCAAATTGTTAGAATTTATGAAAACTAGAAAAAAAAGCACGTTTAATATTATTTTTAGAAACTCATTTAAGATGCTTTTAAAGACCAAAAAGAAATTATTCTTTTGCTGAAAAGTGTTTGTGAATTTCTAAAGTTTATGTTTATTGTACCGACTGATGACATGAAAACTATTAAAAGGTCCTTCAATACTGTTAACATCCTATAATTTTCAACTACAAAACCAAATCGGCCAAGTTTTTAAAAGTTTAAGAGATTAACGAGATTTTTTATGAAAATAAAAAAGGTACACAAGAAAAGTGGAATATTAGAATGAAAATATATTCTCTATCCAAAAAGGAGTTTTTTTTTTAACAATATATTTAAAAATGGATTTACATTGTTACAAAAAGTTGAAAATATGGGAGATAAGTAATTTTTTCTCAGTTTAAGAATGCTAATTAAAATTATCAAAAATATTGGGAGAGGTTTCTGAAATTATCCATAACGTCATTGAAGAATGAAGCCGAGCTCATGGGACTGCTTACCTTCCGCCGACACACCCAGCTGGTTTTTCAGCCAAAATTAAATACTCTACGCGCTAGCGCATAGCCATCAAATAGAGATGACCCCTTAACAACTCATGATGGTGAGATGCAGCTTCATCATCACCGTTGACCACAAAATATGGGTCCTACTAACTTTAATCCCAACCACCAATTTCACAGAATTTTTTTTTGTTTTGACCAAAATATTTTAGCTACCTAATCCAGTACAATTTCTCAATGATTAGATTTTGTGATGTACGAAGGATCGTAGTAGGGTGTATTAATGGGGGTAGGGATCTAATTAGGGGTGCATATAATTTTGATTACCATGTGCTTGCATGCATTATGCTCCCCGGCTAGCACTGCGCCCATGCACCTGCCCATTGAGTGGCCTTGATGCAACTACAAATTTAAAAGAAATATGTGTTTTGATATATTTAATTGGGAATAGTAGTAGTTTTTTAAGATTATTTTGTATAAAAGTAATCAATCCAATTCAATTTTAAAAAACGGAGTTGCTAATTATCTCTTCACATTTCACACTTCACTGGGGAAAAAAAAAACGAAAGAGCGAGCGGTTTTCTCGTGACCTCAAAACGTTACTTCGGTTTGGATGATTATTTTTGAAGTGTTTTTGAAAATTTTTATTGTACCTTTGCTGGTATTTTTTTATATGATATAAAAGTTATTAAAAAAAGTATTGCAATTTTTTCAAACCCACAGAAATATTTCACCCCTTGCCAGAGATAGTGTGGTACCATGCAGACATTTATTCCCAAAACCCATAAAGGGGATTTAAGGCACACCACCCCTACCAAAAATGGTGGTCCTTTCTTTGTCATGAAATAATGACGACAATGGTGTCTGTGAGTAAATTAAAGAGAGGACGATTAAATAAAGCTTTTCATTTTGTGATTGTAAAATTTGAAGTGAAAATGAACATACATGAGGAAGTAATTCTTGATGTTATACCATCTACATCACCTGAAAATAATCTTGAATGAATATTCTACCCAATGTTCATTGAGTTTCTAAAGCTTAGGAAGATTTTCTTTGGTGCGAGTGAGCTGCTAAAGGGACCATAGAATTGCCCTACTTTAGGAAGCCAGAGGATTGATAGCAAGCAAAATAGTTCCCAAGTCCCAATCTTGTTGTCCTAAGCAAAGGTACTAAGTCATGATAAAAGAAATCATAATACTAAGGAGACGTCAAAGGAGGGGCAAAGAAGCATCCTGAAACAAAAGAAGACATGATAAAATTGCCAACACATAAATTAAAGGGAACGCCATTCTTTTATTTTTTTGTCGAAACGATAGATGTCCTATAACCTAATCTAGCCTAGTCTAAGGGGAAGGGGTTCGATGTGAGTACAGACTCCATCGATGAAGGTCAATTAAGACCGTCACAAATTGTGACAAATTTGTGGGAGGCAGTGATTGAACCCCTGACCTCCAGCATCACCTTTAATGGTGATGACCACTAGACCAAATGGCCAGTGGCGGGAACGCCATTCAAGTCCCCTCAATTACAATAATATTACATAGGATGGAAGGTGCTCTTGGAGGGGTACTTACAAAGTTACAACATTGACCCCTTTAACATGGCTGATATTCCCTAGGTGTTTTCATGTGTCACATGACAAAACTTGCAATTGAAAATTGAGGATCAAATGATAATAATAATGATTAAAGAAAAGTGTTGGGTTTCTTTTTTTTTTTTTTTTTAAAAACTTCAATTTATAAGCCTACCTTTGTAAGAGATACTAAAATATGCTACTCAGATAAGTGTCAAAAGTGCAGTGCAGTGGTATGACATGATATTACAAGTAACTAATTTTTTCAGAACAAAAAAGTTTTCATGTATTGAAACTTCAAAGCCATCAAGGACTATTAAGTATTTCTTATGGAACTACACAAGTTCATGAGTGCAAAATGTTAAAGAAAATTACACGAAATTTGCTACATCAGTTCATGAGTACAAAACGTTACTTTATTCACACCACTGTCTATTCTTTCCTCTCTCTCTCTTTTTTCTTTTCTTTTTTTTTTTTTAAAAAAATTAGGTATCAAAAGAAAATCTGCAATAACCCTCAAATCTCAATATACTAATCACGTTAGATTTAGACATGTCAAAAAAAGGACAAGAATGCATGTCAATTCTCCTCACACTGGCGTAAACTTTAATTGACAAAAAATTGTTCATGCTGCTATTAGTAGTAAAATTGTCATTTGACAATGGCAGATGTTAAATTGCCACTGCAAATTGTCTGTTTTTGTTTGATAGAGCCGACTGCATGGGGGAGGGAGGTCCGGGGATTCTCATTTGCCTCTAAATTCCAAGCTCCAAAAGGCCGATAAATTACTGTATTTTTGTCTCAGTAATAGGCTGTAATTCTCATTCTGAATTCTTTATTCTCATGCTCACATGAAGATTCTACACAACAAATATAAACATCTACATGGGTTTGTACTAGTGTCCCTGTTAGCTTCAAGACCACAATTGCAACTGAGATTTTGAGTACTTTATGCGAAGCCAAAATTGTAGAAAAGTACTACTATAAAAGATGGGTTACATGGACTGCTGCCTAGCTGGTCATGTAATTAATGTTGAGCTATATATAAGCACTGCATGGGAGTATCAAGTAAGTACCATATATGTTGGATGAACATGTAATTGATATAGTTTAATCTTTAATCACATGATAAATTAATATTTTGGGAATCAAGTTTATTGGTTTACTTTTGGCATTGATTCCACCATTGATTTTAATCTTTGTCTTGTCACCCAAAAAAAAATCAATATTCACTTTCTTTCCACTTGTCTATCACACTTGCTAATGAGGTAAAATGGGAAATCACCTTTTGGTTTACCCTACCTCTATGGACCACTTTTCTTCATTTTGAATGTTCTTGATTCTGATTATGATGCTAGCTAGAGTTAGTAACCCCCCAATAATGGAGTATCATTAGGTGGGGGTTAACCATATTATTAAGAAAACGATATTGCTTAATCATGGTTTCGTTAACTGTCCTATTAAAATCATGACTTCTTAACACCTTGACATTGAGAAAGTAACCAGAAGATTATTAACGTAACATGTATGCATGAAACAGAAAATCTTTATAAACGTAACTTTTGACAAAATGGATGGTACACAGTATATAGTGTATCATGAAAGATCATTTGCACACAGGACTCATCATTAGATAAACCAAGTATGAAACTGTAACTAATTAATTTCTCAAGTTTGGTTTATTTCACAGGTCTTTATAATTTTTTTTTTCTCATCTGCAGTTCTTTCTTCTTTTTTTTTTTTAACCTTTTAAAGATCATCTGCAGTTCTGTAATGAGCTTCACTACGCTTTCTATGCATCAAGGCAAACATTGCAACATTATTACTAGTCTATTATGGCCATCGACCACATTTTTGGTGGGATACATTTCCATCCACAAATTCTAATGGGAATTTAACTGGAAGAAGTGTGTAAATTCTACAGGATTAATATGAAAATCAGTTATCCATTGCCTTCTCTTTCTCCTAATCTGTATAGGGTTTTTGCCCTAAATCTGATCAGCACATCTACCAAGATAACATATTTTTCAGTTTATAGCCCTTAATTCTTTCAATAAAGGATCATGTTATTTAATCTATTGTAATTATTGAGGAATACAATATTGTTGTGGCTTAAGTTTAAAATTCCTTCAATTTCTTTTTTTTTTTTTGCTGGTTTTCTCCAGTGTCTTGTCATATATTTGGTCTGTAATTATACCATGAGGTATAGTGCAGTTCTTCCTGCTGAAAAGGTTTCAAGAAATTGAAATTACCAGTCATGAGAAAATGTCAAATTGTTGCCACAAAATAGATTTTCAGACTCCCTCTTTTAGAAGATTTTTAAAGATAGTCCACCCTCCTGAGGACCTAATCTTTTGCTTTATTTATGAATAATTTTTTGGGTCCGAACATGTTCTATTTATTTCATGGCACAAAATCTTGTTTGATAGTAAAAAAAAAACAGAGTGGTCCTTTACCTGCCAGCTTAGGTTATTGAATAAAGTTAAAGCCGCATGATCGACTTTCTTGGAATTTTCTTGTTTCTTCTCTTCGTTTTTGCTTGAAGATGGCCACATGCATTTATCTCAAAGTACAAGAGTACATGTGACTGTGAATGTTTAGTTTATTGGCTTCATTCTTAAAATAGCACTGTTCAAGATCACCATTATTGCTTACTATAACAATTCTGGAAATTTATATGTATGTTTTGAAAAAAAGTTGTTTTTGTGGGGTGGGGTGGAGGGGGGGGGGTAAAAAGTTTTAGTGGCAAAATAACTTTTCTATATTAAAAAATTTGATTAAATAATACTTCAAACAAAAAAGTAACAGAAAAGCATTAAAAAATTATCAAACACTTTTTGACGAGTTTTTATCATAAAAATGAATAGACATGCAATTTCACCAAGGCTTAAATTGATCTCAATATCAATTGTAACCTGGCTAACACCATGTAGGACCAGCAATGAGCATAAAAAGTCACAAAATATGATTATTCGGGAAAAACTTTCAACCACAAGAAAAAAAGAAAGAGTTTGAGAGTCGAACTGCAAATTTTAAAATTACTAACATGACCGTTTAGAGTTTAATGTTTCTATGCCTCCTTATATTTGTTCTCTTGGTTATAAATTATAATCATTGGACTTATGGATTTCTAATCAGAGCCAAGATACCATTCATAATTAGGGGTGGCCTAGTGGACCATTTCATACCATAATTTGTTGCTGTAAGTTCAAGAATTAGGTGTTTTTCAAATCTCTTGAAGGCTCTGAAATTGATATGCTCACCTATTAGGTCCACGCAGCCCCCCACCTTCAAAATAATGAAGAAAATAAAGTGAAATTTCATTATAACCTATGATTTTCTACCTGAAAAGTCTTCACCTTGAAGCTGTATTTTAATGTGATAAAGGGTTTTTTTCTTTCACATTTCCCTTTAGCTTTTCCTTGTAATTGCCCAAATGTTGAATCTATGTATTAATGACACTTCTTTTGTTTTTTCTTCCTCATGCATGGACAAATAAATTAAGATGGATTAAAAGGCGAATAAATTCTTAGCCAAACAACCACAGGGGTTTGTTTGGATATCATCTTATTTTTAAAATTTTTTTGCTTATATCATGAATATATTTTTCAAACATAATTTTTCTATTTTCAACTACCATTTATCTCACATATCACATTATAAAAAGTATTACAGTATTATTTCAAATAATTTTTTAAATAATTTTCTATCCAAACACGATATATGCCTAACTAAGCCAAAAACCTGACAATCCAAAGCCCAATATTTAAATGGTTTAAGTCCAAAAGTTAAAGATCTGGATAGGCTTCTGGGCAACACAAACACCAAAGCTAGCTTACAAGCAAGCCCACTTCTAACTTGGCTTTGTCCAACAAGGCTGGTAACTTTGTCATCATGGCGTTAATGGGCTTGCAAATTGTCGATCAATCTCCTTCACTTTGACATGGTATTTTGTAAGTGGCAATTTCACAAACATATTATTTTGTGTTGTTCTGTGATGGAGACTCTAAACTTTAGAAAGGAGAAAGAGCAAGACCTGGGAGTTAAATAAGGAATTTCAAAGTTGCCTAGTAGTTAATGTTGCAGTTACTAACTTTACTATTATTTGAAATAATTACTGTAATAATTCTATGATGTGATATATATGAAATAAAAAAAGGTAGCTGAAAAGATAAAACAAGTTGATTGAAAAATATGTCTGACATATATGACATAAAAAAGTGATTAAAAAACATGTTTATGATGCAAGCAAATAATTATGGAAAATGTTATTTATATTCCCTTTTTCGTTATTTGCACTTCCACCATTTGTTCTATCATATAGTTTTTAAATGATAGTGGATGCGTGAATAATAAAATGAGAGTACAAATAACATTTCTCATAATTATTTGCAAATAATGCCTATCCAACACAAATTGGCAAAATGGGCGGGATGCATTTTGGAGAATGATAAATGGGCTCATGCGCAAACAGAACACAGCTTAAGGGATCCACCCAATTCCCTTAACGCTCCCCGTTAAGACATCTAAGGCTTCAAAAGAGGTTAATAAAGGGCCCGCCCAAAACTTAATAGAATTTTTTTTTTTTAACTTAATACAACTTATGGGAACTTTACCAAGGGAAATCCAAAAGGGCAAAAAAAAAAAAAAAAAAAAAAAGGCAACAATCTGTACAACCTCAAAACCTTTCTCGTATAATTTAATCACACTCCTTCTATCATTTTAATCGTATAATTTTCATTTATCAGATTATATGATAAAACAAATAGTGAAAGTGCAAATTACAAAAAATAAAATACAAATAACATTTTCCATGATTTAATTGCAAACAACTTAAACATCACCTTTTTTATTTTTGCATTGGTTTTCCATTCTAACTTCCGGCCTTTATGTAAGCATTAACCCGACGACTTTTCTTTTTTTTTTTTTTTTAACTCTAGCAAAACTCAAATTCGATGCTTTTGACTTTCAATCAATGTTCTTATCAAGTCAAGTAAGATGGTTGACCTAGTATTTTCACATGAAGTTCTTTTGACACGGTCATGGCCAACTTGAACAAAAATTAATGTATAGTATCAACTAGTACTTGTTTAAACCCAAGAAGCAAAAGTCAACTACAGAAGCAGGAAAAAATAAAGCTTAATGGGAAAGTTCTTCAATCCCATGATTCAAGGGACGCCAGCTGATGAACATTCCTAGAATCCTTCTCACTAGTTGACAAACATGTTGGTACATGTCTTTCTTTAGTAGTATTTCTCAAGGCACAATTTATAGTTTTATTGAATGAAATCTTGATCAAAAGTCTTATCTAAAAAAATTCTTCAAGTCGACCAAGTAAACACCAACCACTTTCCTTGCCACACAAATGTTTCTTCTCGTTTATCAGCTCTTTCTGGGGCCAATTTCTTCTCTCTGTCATTCATTGCAAATCTTGTTTACTAGATAAACATCATGTTGTTTTTGTGATATTAGTACAGAAAAGGAAGAGGGATACTGTTGGAGGAAGAGTTGGATGGAGAAGGCAGGGGACATGGGAATTGGAAGAGGAGGGAGGAGGGTGGTGGTGATAGGAGGTGGAGTAGCTGGCTCCCTCATTGCTAAGTCTCTTCAGTTCACTGCAGATCTCACCCTCATTGATCAGTAAGCTCTCATTCTGATTTTTTTCCTCTGCTGATCATTACCGGAATTTGGACACTTCAATTGGCTCTCGTATGATGAGTTTCTTTAGTAGTCATTATTGATATCTACTTTTGTCTGTTTTGCCTTTATTCTTCATCTTGCACAGTTAATATTTGGTGGCTTGAGATAAATTCTGCTTCGCTTACTTGTTCAGGATAAAATAGTTGCAATATAACTTGCTCTTCTGTGATATTATAAACAGGAAAGAGTACTTTGAGATCCCATGGGCAAGCTTAAGAGGAATGGTGGAGCCTTCATTTGCAGAGAGATCAGTGATCAACCATAAAGATTACCTGACTAATGGCCGTCTTGTAGTATCCAAAGCCATCAATATTACCAATTCTGATGTCTTAACTGCAGAGGGTCGCCTTGTTGCTTACGATTACCTGGTCATTGCTACTGGCCATGATGATCCCCTTCCCAAGATTAGAAATGAGAGACTTACCGAGTATCAAGCAGGTATTACTGCATTGGTATAGCTCCTATCTATACTATCTGCAGAGAAGTAAATCATACTATCTATAGCTACAGACCAGCAAATTATACTATCTATTGCTGAAATTTACAAGTGAACAACAGACACGCAGATTAAACTTCTATAGAAATGGTATAGCTACAGACAAGCAAATTATACTGTCCATAGAAATGGTATAGGTACAGACAAGCAAATTGTACTATCTATTGATGACATTTGTGTGTGAACTAGGAGTGAACGTGCTATGTTTCATTTTACCTTGACAAAAAGTTTTGCAGGGCAAACGCATGCTTGGAGTTGTAAGGATTTTCTGATCTGTTGTTTTCTGGATTTATAATGACTCAAGCACAAAATTAGATTCCACAACTAAATTAGATGTTGGCCTAATTTTTCACTAGGATATTATTTTTGCTTAATCATAGTCATCCAGTCACTGGTGATAAAAGCTAGATCCTGCTCCATGGCAGCAGAGAGATATCAGAAATCTGTGATGGTTGTAGAGCAAACATGATGTTTTTGGTCCAATAACTACAGCTAAATTTAAATTAAAATTTCCTTGAAAATCTTACATCCGACAGAGTATCACATCCTTGATGTCATGTTTTAAATTGCATTTTCTCTTGGTGGCAGAAAATGAAAAGATTAAAGCTGCTCGTTCCATTTTGGTTGTCGGAGGTGGTCCTACTGGAGTTGAACTTGCTGCAGAAATTGCTGTTGATTTTCCAGAAAAGAAGGTTGTTTTGGTGCATGATGGACCTAGGTTGCTAGAGTTTATTGGACCCAAAGCTTCTGACAAGACTTTAGGCTGGTTGAAAAACAAAAACGTAGAAGTGAAATTGCAGCAATTTGTTGAGTTGGTTAGAAGTTCAGATGGAAGCAACGCTTACATAACTTCATCTCGTGAAACAATTAAAGCAGATTGCCATTTTCTGTGCACTGGAAAACCAGTGGGTTCAGCGTGGCTAAAAGAAACCATCTTGAAGGATGGCATGGATAGTTTTGGGAGATTGAAAGTTGATGAGAACTTGAGAATCAAGGGTCACAAGAATATCTTTGCAATTGGAGATATCACAGATATTAAGGTGAGTCCTAAGTAGCACATAAACTTTTCTTTCTTCCTTCTTCTCTTTGCATTTTCATGGTTGATCAAGGAACTATGGCTATTTCTTTTCACTTAATTGGGCATTTAAGTTGGACCTCGAATTAGACAAATGCAAATATGATAGGGATGTTCTGGTGCATTTATAGTCACTATGTCAATTTCAAAATTCAGTAACAGGTTTCATCTGCAACTCTCATGAATAAATCATAAGTGTAGAACTACGTGTTTTGTTCCAGTTGGTGTAAGTATCTTGTGCTGTTTGAACCAGATTATGCATTTCTGCCTTCCTAGTAAAAAGATGGGCCTGAATTCCTAATCAAATTGGGTAGTTCTGAAAATGCAGAGCAGCCTCTGAGATTTAACTTGGTATCTGTGGTTAAAGGAATAGGAGGAATTCGGACTGCGCTTTATGCAATTTCATGGCATTGAACTTCCTCTGATATTCAGAATTTTCTGTCTGGGATTCTCTGTAACAACTGACACTAAGAGTGGATGAAGAAAAATGAAAGAGGAACTTGGGTAACTGCTAATTATCCAAGCAATAAATAGGAGGATAGAAACACAGGATGGGAGGATTGTTAGCAATATTAACTTCTGTCATGCCATGATCAAAGGCTCTCTTTCATCAATGTCATACTTTATATACTATTTCTTTAGTGCTGACCGCTGATAGTAGATTCAAAGTTTAAAACAGCTTTGATATATCATCAGAAATCAATTCCAGTACTAACATAAGATGAACTTGTAAACCAGGAAATTAAACAAGGGTATTTAGCTCAAAAGCATGCTTTGATTGCTGCAAAAAACATAAAGATATTGATGGATGGACAAAAGGAAAGCAAGATGGCCGTTTACAAGCCTCGTTCAATCAAGGTTATTGTTTCACTTGGAAGGCATGATGCAGTGGCTCAATTTCCTTTCACAACACTGATTGGTCTTGTTCCTGGTTTGATCAAATCCAAGGATCTATTTGTTGGGAAAACAAGGAAGGCGATGGACCTTAACCCTCATATTGTTCACTACTAGTTTTGGGGTTGATTGCCTTGTTTATACATATTCTTTCCACAAATCATCTGATTTGCAAGTTGTTCTTGCCCTGTATGATCTGCACCAAAATTCATTTGTTCATCCAAACGTGCATAACTCCAACTCCTGAGTTATGATCATTGATTCATTTCTTTAGAGATATCAGTTTTCACATATTCTTAGCTATATTACATTATTATTATGATTGTGAAAGTCATAATCTGCCGACATGTTGGTGTATGTAAAAATAGCTTAAATGGTATTGAACCATCAATCCAAAAGCCTAATGAGGCAAATGCTTTTGTACTAATCAACTCAATTCCACTTTTAATGGATTCTATGAGAAAAATATTAGGTATACCATGTAACAATATCACCTGGTGCATTATTTCCAATCACAATCTACCAATTCTTTTGGTTGGTCATTCTTTTTATTTATACCCACTAAACAAAGAATGATCAACTGTCATTATTTGATGATTAATTGGTCCTAATACATACCACAAGCTATACATGATTTACCCAGTAGTTTCCCAAGTCTGCCATTTGGATCAACACCATCTGCATGATGAGGTGGTACATTGATTACTTACATGACTTTGATTACAAATCTTTATTCTACATTTTCTTGAACCTAAATCGGCAATCGATGTAGATCGGGGAGCCAAGAGCTATTGGACTTCAAAAGATTGCTCCGAGGCATAATGGTATTATGTATGGTTGTTTCATTCAACAGTAATTAACAAATTTCGTCTACTAAAAGTGCTACACTTAGATAGCATAAGGTACTAAATTTTGACAGTTAATTTGCAAATCAAAAGTAGATCAGGGAGATGAATTGCAAAAAATCCTTTTTTTTTCTATGAGTTTTTTCTGGTTTATATGTTAATTTTGGAATTTTTGGATCTTTTCATCAGATTTCAACATTAGCTTTGAACTTGAATCGGTTGGATAATAAATCTAAAGAAATAGACATGTATAGATATTTATGGAACAGTTCGTGCAATTGGTGATGGTTTGTGATTTACAGTGTAATCTTTCTTATTTTGTAACTCTGTTAAATCTAATGATTTTTCATATGAGCTAAAACTGTGTCATGTTTATGTATTATCTGCCATTAATGCAACGATCTTTGTCAAGTAAATTGTATTGGCTGGTTTGTAACTAGTTTATTAATAATATTAACTTCTATTTTATCAAAAAGAATCCAAAATCAAACAAAGAAAATAACATGGGTAGAAATAATTTTTGAAGAAAAGAAATTTTTTTTTCCAATGACATCATTTTTTGATCACTGATGAGTGATGACTGCACGCTGTCGACCATCTTCTTGACCACTATCACATTGCAAATCTCAGCTGTACTAACCTCAAAATTTCTTTTTAGTGTCTCTGTGCATGTAACTGCAAATAGGCATCATGATATAAATCGAATCTCCTCAAGTAGATAGCTAACTCTATCTATAGTCTAAAGCTAGCTAGCTGCTCTGCATCTCTGTGTATTATATCCTGCTGTCAAGAATCAGCATCATCAAGATTCAAGAAGCAGGTTCATCAGAAGGGCATGGTCGTCATTCCACACCATAAAAGGTATAGTCCCAGAATAAAGGTGACCACCCAAAGTATCACCGTACTGATTCAAAGAATATAGTGAGATTTTAGTACTTTATAGTAACGGTAACTGCTAGTTCTATAAAGACTTTTATTCGTACAATCTGCACCGGTTGGGCTGCAACTCAGCCATGGTGCAGAAGACATTTGTAGAGTGACAGAGGAGAAAGATGTAAAGGGGAAAACAAAAAGAGGCCACATGTGTCATCACTGAGATTTTGCATGGATTTGGAGCAGAATTCCTATCTATTTTGAGTCTTTAACTCTAGATGAATTAGAATTAAAATGTTTGTTTTATAGAAAGTAGGAACTAGACAGATTTCTAAGAAATGCAGGCAATTTCAATTACATTTTTGCATGGATACAGTTTGTATAATTCCAGACAACGTACACAATATCGTTTATGTTTCACATCAATTTTTTCTTTTTTTTTTTTGAGCTATTCGCCATATCTTGGAGTTAGCTTTGTTCCTCTTATTTCACGTATGGATTAGTCTTTTTTTCTTTCTTTTTTTTTTGAATCCGGAATTTACTATTTTTTGACAAGTAAATAATAAGCCAGCAATTATACCTAAACTATTTTAGCACAAAATTCTTGACGATTATTTGGGACCTCAATCAAGAAAATTATTAAATGTAAAAACCCTCATCACGTATTCTTCGAAGCGGTTTAAAATTATATCATTTTCTATAAAAAGTACAAACTAGGTTATTTTCTAAATTAAAATTTGCATGGAAAATTGAATAGTTTATGCATGGTGTATGTATGCGTGTGCGTGTGCGTGTGCATATATATATCGTTTTTGTTTTCTGAGCTATGTGCAATATCTATATTTGGACTTATTTTTTTCCTTTCTTGATGCGCATTTGGTCGGACTTACTTTTCTATGAACAAGTAATAAGCATGTAATGTAAGTATACACAAACTATTTAAGAACAAATTTATTCATATTATTCATCCTAAAACAAACAAGCATTTACATTTATGCACTTGTTACAATAACTATCCCTCCCTATACATTCTAATTTCGATACTATATGGCTTGAAAAAAGAGAGGGGACAGAGACATAAAATATGAGGTTAAATTTATGAAAATTAATTTGTGTATAGAAACGGAAAAAAAAAAGAAGAAGAGAAAAGCATACTCTCTCTCTCTTTTAAAGCGTTTGACAGTTACCTATACTATGACATTGATAAAGTATTTTCAATCAGTAGAATAAAACGTCATAATAATAATTATTATTATATAATGTTTGGTTTGTAAAAACTAGTAATAAAGATACTTTTTGCCAAACTCTTAACTAACAACAACACCTAATACCCTTTTTTTTTTTTTTTGAGCAACAACATATAATACATTATATTGCATATATGGTACTGAACCCATTTAAATAGACGTAAATCAGGTAAATTTGCAAGAACTCGATTGATGAATGTACAATTTGTGGATTTGTAGTTGTGGAACGTACTTGTCTAGTAGACTAATTTGCCAGAACTCTATAGATGCATGTACTACTAATTGTGGACTTGTAGTTGTGGAAAATACTAGTCTAGTAGACTAGTTTGCCAAGGGGGCTGCTAACAACTGCTAAAGGCTTTGCTAACAAGGACAGTAAATTAACTTTCTGATGTGCGAGTGACATCGTCGAAGGCTGCGCCGTCCCCAAGGAAAACTGGTTTGATGAGCTGGCCGTTGACAAGGGTCACCTGCACAAGTTGTCATCAGTAATAAAGATGATGAGATGAGTATCGTATCTCAGTTACTACTAGTCTACTACTACTTTGCAGATGGATTGTCGTAGTTTTAGTGTGTTAAATTGTTGTGTAATCTCTCTCCAAAATTGGCTGCTCGTGCAATCATTTGATAGCCTTCCAAGACTTCTATAAATTGGCCATTTTTGGCTTCATAAGCTTCACACTCACCTTTCCCTCTACCTTCTTTCTGAGAGATTGCATTTGCATGCACTAGTAAAAGTATTGTACCAAAATGGCCTTCCTTTCTATTGTTTCCAAGTCTGCTGTCATGCTCTTCATCACTGCCTTGTGCTTCCTCTTTGTCATGCAGCTCCAAGCTTCTGGTACTTGAGTCTTCGTGTTTGTAGATGTGAGATTAATTGATAAAGTTTGGTACTTGAGTTTGGTTATTGATTATTAACATGTATTTTAGCCTTGGCAGATTGCAAGATGGGCAGTGGATGCTTCTACGTCAAAGCAACTCTGCATGAAGTGCATTCCAGAAAGGTGATTTTTCATATGCAGCAAAATGCATCAATAACTAAGTGAAAAATCAGAAAATCTCCCTATAAGAAAAAAAAAAAAGGAAAAAAAATGTTTAAAGGGTACTCTTTTTTTTTTTTAAACATTTCTTTGGTTTATTTTGATGCACTGAAATGTCAAGTAATTTTGGTTTTACACTTGTATAGTTGCTTGAAGGGATGAAGGGCAATGAAATGGTTTTCAAGAGTGGCATGGCTGGATCGGCAAGTGGTGGCAAAGGGATGAAGGTTGGTGCTGGTTGGGAGTTGAGGGAGGCTCCGATGGGTCCAGACCCCTTGCACCACCACGGTGGCGGCCCCAAGAACGCCAAGACACCATAGTGCTTTTGTGGATCCCTACCCTTTTGAGACAGAGTTGTCTTAAGTTTTGGCTACTCCGATCCTGCTATAAATCTAGAAAATGTGCGATAAAGTTTTTTGGCTTGCTTAGTATGATGTCAACATGTAAGATACTTATTATCGTTTCCTAATGGTAATGTAATGCTATCGTAGCATGATCTTTTGCTCTATATACAGTGCATTTTGTTACATGTTAATCGAAAGCAGAAGGCGCATTATATTCCCTTGAACTAAGTCATTAGACATCGACTACATTTTAAGGACATTCAGCTATATCAACAAAAAGTTTGGACGACTTAACTTTGGACCATACATTCTAAAAAGAGGGAAGAAAGTTCAAAAATGTGGTTTTGTTTTCTCTCTTGAGATTCATTAAACCCTAAAAACTTGTAAAAATCGAATGCCCTACTTGAATGCCCATCTTATTTTGCCAAAGAAGTCACTTACAATTGTCTTACAAAATCTCTGCTGGCGCACCAGCCCAACAGGGCCATTAGTTACAATTGTTTTTGTTTTGTTTGTATCATTGTTCAATATTAAGGGCATTAAACAACTCCACTTTGATAGTAAATTGTTACTCTGTATGAAAGTTGCAATGTTACAACTCTCGGAGATTGCGACAAATTTTCTTAATCCAATACTTGATTCCACAATTAATGAAAAGCTCTTTTTAAAAAAAAAAAAATTCTTTCATTCTTTCTCGCATCCTTTCTCACACCCTTTCTACTGTTGGAGACAGAATTCAAACCCGAACCCAAATCAGTCTAATTGAACTAGCAAGCAACTTTTATTCAAGATATATATATCATCCAACAGGATGATCTAGGCAGTCTTTTCTGAAATTAATAGTCTAGTCTGCTCAGAGGTAATGCTATCATAAGTTACCTGGTTTTAGCTTTGGTAGTACAATTTTCTTTGTAAGTCTTGTGTCAGCTGTAATAGATGGCAAAGGCTTCTTTCTTTTTTTTTTTTTTTCTTTCCGTCGTTTCTCTGGCAAGGGAAGGCAGCCTCTCGCATGGAAGAACACTTTTGTCTCCCTTGCCGGAAAGAGGGGTGCATTGCATAGAGGTCTACTAGGGAAGAAAATGCCTTTCAATGCAAGATGCTCATGCTTATATGTAATGTCTTAATTATGTCGATGCAATTTATTTAGTATACGGATAAAATTTGTTGTTGGTATAGAAATAAACAAGTGTTTACAGTAAAAGATAGGGCGATGGTAACCAACTGCCAAATGGTAGAAACAATTAGAGATTAGCAATGAGAAAACAACCAGTTATATATAAAGAAAATTAAGGTTAAATTAATAGTAGTAATTGTGCACATTCTTTTGAAGCAAACTTGATATTTACTCTAATGACTTGCAGTCAATCCCCGCTTAGTCACCAGTGATTATTGAGCCAAGTGGTAAAGAACTCGATACTACTTAAGTAACGTCTCTACAGTAAGTTTTGTGGATGAAAAAAATAACGTTGAAAATATCTTTCGAAAAGAATCTGACAATGCTCGACTTTAAATTAATCGGATCCAATATGATCACCGGATGTTCGAGTTTACGCCAATTCTCTCCTAGTCCACAAAGGGATCCCAAAACTCAAAAACTAGTTCGAAGTAAACTTTGTTTGGCTTTCGTTTTAACGCTTCAAATTAAGGCAACTAAAAATTCAGAATGCTAGTCCAATTTCAAAAGGATCTCAAGCATCCATAATTAGTCTGCTGTCTCTCAAGTCGTTGATTAATTCCAAAAGGCATCCCAAGCATCCTTCATTACTCTGTTGTCTCCAAGTTCTTGATGAGATCATTGTTCGCTTTTTCAATCTTCAAAATTTTATCAACGTCTGCGTAGATCACCGCAGGGCCACCCAATCCTGTTAAGAGTCTTCCTGAATCTGCATGCCATGCATTAAAACCGGTGACTAAAAGGGCCTCTGCAAGCGGCAAAGACCACATCAATCGATCAGTCCCGCTTGATTTGGATATGATAAAAACAGCCATCCATATCCATATATACACACAAAGAATAATCAAATCTAATCATTGCGTATCAGTTGAATTTACTTCTATTGACAAAATCCCAGTTCACAGCTACATTTGTATAGCTATGTACCCATAAGATCTTTTCAATCTGTGCTCATATACATTGACTTTACACCCCTATGTACAGATTTCTTGTGTTCATTTCATGCAGCAACAACTACCCATTTCATAGTTTATACACAAGAATGGCAATACAGTAAAATACTGCTTTGATGTGAAGAGAATAATTTTTAGTATCTACTGAAGAGAATCCCAGATGAGATTTTCGTACGTCTACCAATTTGATTCTGAATTTAGTACATTTGAGAAAAAAGGCAAAATCTCCTGGAAAAAAGTGACAGTATATAATTTGTGAGCTTCATAGTCCACCGTACCAAAGTGGAATCTAAGCATAACAGAAACTGCAAGTTGTAAAGGCAATACATATCTGATTTTATCAGAAAAAGTTTCCATATGATCATGGCAAATGCTGTTAGGGGTGGCTGGCTGGGAGATGTCACCATTTCTCGAGGGGAAGCATAATGAGCTGGAGCAGTCGATATAGGATACATACACTCTAATCTTTATTGTAGAAGCCTTCGTTTTTTTTTTCTTCTAGCATTGAAGCAAGTTTTATTCCCATAAATTTTTTTTTTAAAAAAAGGTTTGTTTAATGGGTGTACAAAATGTTTCAAAGGTGTTAGTTTTTAAGAAAATTAAAGCTATATCAGGAAAGGGTTTAATTGCAATGGACAGATAATCAATTTGAGTGCATATATTGACATGGTGATCTTGGCATAAATTATGTGTACTAACACGTGTATAGGATATGTCATTAGAAAAGTCATTAGAAAGAAAAAAAAAAGAGCAAGTTTTTTGGAAAAATTATACTCTATAGGATATGTCATCCAGAACATAATTACTAATTAAATACACTTAATTTTGTATTTAATCCCTGGCTATTAATATGGGAATAAAAATGCTTAGATATGGAGGGTGAATCAGCATCTAATTATTGGTTAAAAACGAAAATGAAGCAGAATTGCTTCCATTCCCATCTCTAGTTGAATTAATCTCACACTCGCTAATATGTGCAGACAATTGCTAAATATGAAAGGATTAAATCATCAAAAATGATGAAACTTTGACAAGAATTTATTTAGTCGATGAACTTCAAATTCACCAATTAATTCAGTCATGGACATTTCCCATGGTTCTTGATACATACCTTGGGACTCTTGTGGCACGATATGATTTACTAGAGGAGAGAAAAACTTTGCTCGAATTGGAATGAGGGCCAATTAGAAAATAAAGAATAAACATTCAAGGATTAAATCGGTGAATTTTCAAATACTAGCATTAGAGCAGATGGATTAAAAAATTCTAGGGATATTTTTTGTAATACTAAACTAAATATGTTTTTCTTTTGAATAAAGATATAAAAGTTGATATTCCACGTACTTTCTTATTCTATTACAGTTCAAAAGAATTTTTATATAAAGAAAGAATAAAGACTATTTACCATTTATGCTTCCCAGCTTTCCAAAAGGGTTTTATTTGTTTTTTAGCCTCTGTTGCCTTTGCCATTCTTTTGATCTTCTTCCTTAGTTTTTGATCATAGAACTACGACAGTTCGATGAATTAGTACAACTGCCTCAATTCCAAATGATATAATTTGTAGTAATAAGATTCAAGTGCATAACCAAGCTGTGAAATTCCATAATTTCCAATCTGAATTCTACCTTATCCGTGATCTTGGACATGCAAAAGCAGTTTTTGTGTCATTAGTACTCGAAAGAATCATATGATGAGCCATGTGAAGGAATTCCTCGTTTCTACTTTATGTACTACGAAATGCGAAGACTTGATCCAAAAGTATCGTGGGAGGGAGCAGCATTTCAGTAATATGATGAAATCTAGATTGCAGGTTCATGCAACGGTTTGTTGCTTATAATTCTTGGAAGTTTTTTCTACTTGTGGAATCCATGGACAACATACTTCAGCCACATACTAGAATTAGACGATATGGACCTGACTATGGTGCAAGAAATCCTCACTATATATGTTGTACAAATTCTGGGAATTGTTACAGCTCATGCACAGACGATTAGAAGCAGTGATATGGATTACAGATAGATAGACAGACTCCAAATTGTAAAGATGATCTTGTTTTGGAGGCAGGATTGAAAAACAAAGGTTGGTAAGAGCTAAATTTTCCTTATCAGCGTCCTGAAAGAACAACAGGAGTGTTATTCAATGGTTTTCTGCACTTGAGAGCTAATAATGGTGATGATTTTTGTAAATATCTTCCACCTAATAAGATCATTGATTTTGATTCAAAAACTGATCATGTGAGTGAGGTTGCATTGCTGAAGGACTGCAGAAGCAAGGAAGACAGTGTCATATTTGGAGAGGTCATAAAAAATATCTCATTTACCATAATGGGGTAATTTATATTTTCCATCCTCTTAACTCTAGTTCATTCCTACCTCACTACTTATCTACTTAGAGGACCTCCATTGGCGGTGTAGGATTCCACTGAAATCTGTTTATGTTCTATGTTAACTTTCCTAGTATGCTCAAACAAGCTAAAGTAAGCAAGACAAAATCAAAATGGTGGACATTCTATCAAAATTTCATTTGTGCAACGAAATAAATTTCAAGGAGGGAAACAGATTCTGTGTTCTCTTCAAAAACATGAACATCCGACGTTACCAATGATTCAGTCATACTCGTACAATTCTGATAAATTAGTCTCTGGCATGTAACCTGATACTCTTAGCTCTAGCGACAACAATTCTAGCATGGCATAAACGTACTCTGTCTCGACATGGGATTTATCACCAGCTACAAATTCATGGATGACACCATCAAGCTCAATTGAACTGATTCCTGGTTTTTTCCGTACCCCAAGTGCCTTCATTTTCTTCCTAACATGGCTTGCCCCATGCCAACTTCCAAGTGCTGCATATATGTTGGAAAGCAATACATGATTAGAATCTCCTTCAGGATCCATTTGATAAATATAACTCATAAGCCTTTCAGCCAATTTGACATCCCCCTTGTTCCTACATGCTGCTAATAATGATCCCAATACAACTTCATTTGGCTTCATGGGCATGTCTTCTATCACCTCCAATGCATTTTCTAACATCCCTGCTCGACTGTATAGATCTACAATGCAGCCATAATGCTCAATTCTTGGAGAGATTCTATGTACCGTGCTCATTGTAGAAAACAAATTGAGGCCCTCTTTTACTAAACCTGCGTGGCTACATGCAGTGAGAGCTCCAGTAAAGCTCACAGCATCTGGTTCAAACCCATCCTTTTGCATCAACCAGAAATACTCGATTGCCTCCTCTGCATGCCCATTCATTGCCAAGCCAACAATGATGGAGTTCCACGATACCAAACTCCGTTTAGGCATGCTTTTGAACACTTGACGAGCCAAATCAACAGATCCACACCTACAATACATGTCAATCAATGAATTATTCACCCGAATGTTATCCCTCAGGTCACATCCCATCACATATCGATGCAACCATAGGCCTAAACCAAGCATTCCCAAATTAGCAATTGCAGATAATAAGGAGATCAAGGTTACATAATCAGGTTCTTGCCCTGATAACTGCATCTCCTGAAACCATACCAAAGCTTCCTGGAAAAGTCCTTGTTTCGAAAATCCACCAATCAAAGCAGTCCAAGTAATTGCATCTCTCTCAGGCATTTCATCGAACAGATTCACTGCTGCTTCAAAATCGCCATTCCTCATGTACCCATCAATCATAGTGTTCCAAGACACCTTGTTCTTGAACCCCATGTGATCAAAACACAATCTAGCCAGACCCATTTGTCCAAACTTGGAGTACATATCAATAAGAGCCGATCCAACCTTCACATCCCCTGTATCCAACCCGAGTTTTCGTGTATACCCATGAATAGCAGCTCCAAAACACAAAGCCCGAGCTGGAAAATGGGCACATCCAGAGATGATGCTCACAAAAGTAATGTGATTGGGTTCAACACCGGAGAGCCTCATGCGGTTGAACTCTGAGGCCGCTACGGATAACCGACCTTTCTGGCAATGGTAGGCAATCGAAGAAGTCCATGAAACTATTAGCTCATCAATAAGAGTATTTGGTTTGTTCTGGGTGGTCTTGAAGGTGGGTTGATGCTTTTGAGGACTGCCATTGACAGTGATGGTGTTGGGCGGTGGTGGGTTGGTGGTGGGATTATGGGGAAGAGGTGGTGGAGGGAGTTGGTTGGCGGTGTTTGTGGTGGCCGTGAAGGCGGGAAGGCTCATAGTTTAAATGACCGTTGAAAATCCCAGTTGGTGGTTCCATGGGCACAAATAAATGGGCAATAATTACAATTTTTTTGGTTCACCATTTTTTTTTTTTGGTTCACCATTTATTTTGTATGAATAAAGTCAATTTATCCCCTTGAGCTTTGTCTTAAGTTAAACTAAATTTTTAACCGATGATTCATCTTAAAAGATATGTTGATTAATTCTTTAAAACAAAACAAAAAAAAAGAGTAATTGTGGTATAGTTAACTATTGAAAACCAAATTATAATGCCTATCATGAAATTTTTGATAAAGCATTTATTGACCTATCTATTGATTAAAATTGAAGCTTTTAGTCATGGTGGCTACTGTTACAGGAAGAATTAGACCAATTAAGGTAATAGGGGCATAACGTCACTTCTTTATCAATCTACTAAATGATCGGCTAAAGTACATACCAAGTCCTCTAAATCAATATGTAAATAACGTTGTAGACAGATTTTAAAATGAGGTAGATTCTGATCAATAGCATATTTAGACATTTGGTTCTGTTTGGTAAAACTGAAGTTTAAAAAATGAAATCTGAAATCTAAAGTATGATCTATTTTGAATGTCAGTACTATTTAATTAATTCAGATGTTCTATTTTTTGTTGTCAGACTTCATCCGAACATGTTAAGATCTGAACCGCTTAAATTTAAATGTTGAATTGAATTTTCAACCAAGGTCTAAAACATAGATAAGGTTGGTAGATAAGGAGAAAATTTTCTGTACAAACATTTGGATAATATTTCAATTTTTTTTCTTAACTATTTGTTTGCTACAACAACATTCAATTATTATTTTCTAGTGGATGAGAGGGACCACAAGTATAATAGAATGACCATCTCTAGAGATTAGAACCACAATTTGACAAAGAGTTAAAAGCATTTGGACTTGAGTTAAGACATTATTGTTAGGAACACAAGGGTTGTGGCCTAGCAAAGTTGATGGGTCTTTTCACCATCAACTGAAGAACAAGAAGGTTATCTGGCCTTTAACTAGAATGGCTTCGAAAGAGTTGAAAGGAGTTGTACGAGTTTCAGTCACATCTGGGCAAAGGTAGGTGAAAATCTCACATTGTGTCAAATTTGAAGACGAAAAATGATGCAAGCATTGGCAAGCCAATCCATGGACAATATCGTGAAAAAATGAGTACCAGTTTTTTACTGCTACTTAGTAATGATAATAGGTCTCAAAAAGTATTTAAAAGTATCAATTTGGATTTTTGTACCTTATCGAAATACTACTATAAAGTTTGAATTTTATCTGAATATATATAAAGTCTTGAGTAAATATTTACAAATCATCCAGTTCTCTCACCCACGGTGGTCGTGGCCCTGAGTGTTAAATACAAGAAGCAACTGGCAGAATTCAATCATGGTACTTTCACTTCTTGATGGTGGAGCTGCTTGACTCCAACAAAGCTTACAAGCATATATAACAGCAAAAGGGCATCAATCCAAACTAAATTCTTCCACGTTGTTGCCTTGAAATCTCAACCATTGAATGAATGCTAGGTCTAAGCCCCATGATTGAAGCTTTCAAGAATAAGCAATGTGACTGGTCTCTGTAGCAGTTGAATAATGTTCAGAAGATGGCAATGGAAGTACAAGACAATGAGACACATAGATCCCACAGTCCTCACTAATTAAAACACCTTGTACTCATATGGAAAGATGCTGTGGAATCAATTCTACACACTGGACCCTAGTTTGTTTGGCGTATTTGGGTGGTAGGTGAAATGTCCAAAACTTTCTCTTCTTCTTATCCTGATTCCTATCTTTTGGGATCATCACATATTTGTGAAATGCCACTTCTGCATAGTTATATTAACTTTGAAAGTGAACTCTGCCGACATTTTTTTTGTGTGGTAGCAGAACATCCACGCAGTACTAGGACAGAATTCTACTAAAGCCTCCAAAAACTAACATTAAGGAGTTGAAGAAGTTAGACCACATCGGCAGAACACTTTTAAGGTAGTTTTAGTCTTGTCAGAAACGACAGTTGACAACCACATTCTGCTGCTGTATATCAAGCTTGATGTTGGACATTTTCAAGAGGGGTGCATGAAAACCTGTTCAAGAAATTTTCTATAACGGTAGCTCGAAATTTGAGCAGGACTGATGAGTCTAATTTTAGGAAGAGTAGTATATACTGCAAATGCCCGGGAGCTAGCTGTGATCACCTATAAAGCTGCTCAATTATGCAGTTCTGAGTTAAAGACCATCTAACACAACAAAAGTGTAGAAACAACAATTGCAAGTTGAAACTTGACACCACCTGAATGAAAACTTTCAAGATAATGTATTGTTCAAATTAAAAGAAAATTTGAACATAGCGTATGGATTTCTCTGCGTATCTACATGAAAAACAGGTTGCTTACCAATATTAACATAGAAGGTGCAAGCACCTTATTTGGAGGAGAAACCAAATAAAGATTTGCAGCTAGTAGCTATCCTTGACTAGCGCGCATCGGTGCTAGTAAATGAATCTGCAAATCCAGCTGGTTTAGCCGGAATACTTCCCTTGCTATCTTGACTAGAACCAGTAAAATCTTTCGTTTCTTCTTCTTGCCACCCCTTCAACATCTGAGGAAGAGGTAAACTGTAATCAATGCCCCCATGTTCGTCTGTGTCTTCAACGGGCGTCCATGTCTCAACAAGTGGAGATAGCACATTAACTGCATGCCCCATTTCAGGGCGATGATTTGGATCTCTTGCAGTGCAATGTCCAGCCAGCTCTGCTACAGTGAAGACGCTATTGTCAATATCTCCTTTCATATCAAGAGCTGGATCCAAAGAAGCAATAAACTTTTCTTTGTCTGACTTTATTTGCCAAAACCACTCGGCCAAGTATCGATTTTCCTCTGAGCGTTGCTCATCAAGTGCTACTAAGCCTGTCAATAGTTCCATCAACACCACCCCAAAGCTGAAGACATCAACTTTAGTTGTGATTTTCCCTGTGACTGCAACAACAAAAGAATATGATTATCATACACGTCCACAGAAAGAAATTAACATATTTAAGTTCTCTGATCGTTTACATATGACTACCAGCAGCATCTCAAATTAACATCGTTGACTTTAAAATGAATAAAGAGAAAAGGAAATGGAATGCTAGTAAAAGACATTTGTACTTCCTTACCAGCATACTCGGGTGCAAGGTATCCAAATGTTCCTGCAAGCTTCGTTGCAACAGACATCTCTCTGTCAGGAGCCAGCTTCACCAATCCAAAATCAGCAACTTTTGCCCTAAAACAACCATCCAAGAGAATATTTGCTGATTTGAGATCTCGATGAATGAAGCTTCTGTGAGCCAAACTATGTAGATATTCCACACCTCTTGCAACGTCTAAAGCAATAGATAACCTTCTTGTCCATGATAAAGGTTCTAGGTTCAGGTTCTTCCTCCGAAAGAGATGTCTACTTAGAGCCCCTTGATTCATATATTCATAAACAAGTAGCCTCTCATTTCCTTCAATAGAGTAACCGAGAAGGGAAACCAGATGACGATGCCGGACCTTGGAGAGAACTTCAATTTCTGCCTGGAATTCCTCCAAAGCCTTGCTGGTAATTGTCCCAGCTTCCATTCTCTTCACTGCTATATGAGTTCCATCTTCTAGTACCCCTTTGTAAACTGCTCCAAAACCTCCGCGACCCAGCTCATTCTCTTCAGCAAAATTTTTAGTCCCACTACGAAGGATCTGAACTGAGAATCTAAGGTTTCCATCCTCAATAATATGAGCATTTTCTACTCCAGCACTATGCTTACTTTTAGGACTGCTTTCAGTCAGAGAGTGACCAGTATGATCAGAGACTGTGACCTTGATGATGTCATCTGATTGAGATGGATCCTTAGGGTGGACAACGATGCCACCAGTAACAACTTTGGTGCCTTTCCTCTTTTTGATGCAGTAGATACCCAAAGCAATTGATAAAAGAACAGAAATAATAGAACCTGCTGTGACTCCCACAACTAAATCTAGATTGGATCTTTGAGGACCTTGTGGTTTATTTTGCTCATTCCCAGCACTAGGAGATCTAGCGGTTGAGCCTCGAGAAGGGGAAGGTGGATTATCTGATGATGGCTGTTGATTATCACCAGATGGGGAAGGAGGGCTGTCTGTTGGTGGAGGAGATGGTCTAGGTTTTTTACCAGGAACCAATCCAGGATTACCATTAATCATCACTTTCACACCATCACCGAATTTTGGCAATGGTGAACCAAAGTTATTGTCAGTTATATCCAACAATCTCAAATTCTTCAATTGAGTTAAATTTGAAGGAACAAGACCATGTAAATTATTTCCAGCCAAGTGAATCTCAAGTAATGAACTTAAGTTGGCAAGCGAAGGACTAAGTGTACCATTAAGCTTAAGATTCTGTAGATTTATAACAGAAACATGACCCTGTGGATTACAAGTGATTCCCCACCAGGGTTCCTTACATGGATCATTCCCCGTCCAGCCAGAAGCAAGATTAGCTGGATAGTTCAAGCCATGAAGAAATTCCAAAAGGGCATTCACTTCAGGAGCGCATAACTCACCAGGATTTGATTGACAAAAGGAATTTGAACTATAGGTAAAATTTGCAGCTTCAAATTTAGGAATAGGACCCATAAGCATATTATTGTTCAAATCTAAAGACTGTAGACTCATACTAGCCAAGCTCTGAGGAATTAAACCAACAAGATGATTTCCATTCAGGTTCAGGTCTCTCAATGAAGTTAAATCCCCAATATTATCTGGAATTGACCCTGTAAATTGATTTCCATGAAGCCATACCTGAGATAGACCGACCATGCTTGCAATCACAGTAATGGAGCCAGTCATTCCACCACCATCCTGATCATTCAACCAAAGAATCTGCAAATTTGAACCACCAAAACTAGGAGGTATCTGACCGGATAAGTTGTTATATGACAGTTTCAAAGCACTCAAAGATGCTAATTTACCCCAAAAATCGGGCAATGGTCCAGCAATATTGCAAGTTGAGCATGAAAAATTTGTCAACTGAGCAGACTCCTGCAGCTCAGGAGGAATACTCCACCCAGTGCTAGCATTGAACGGATTTTGATCCAGTGCTAAAACACGAACACTACCTAGCCCATGAAAGAAATCCGAAGGGATTGTATCAAATTTATTGTTATCCAAGTATGCAAATTGCAAGTCAGATAATCCACTAAAACTTGGCAACTTTCCCTTGAAATTATTCTTCTGGAGGCCAACATTTTGCAACTTAGCTAACT
This sequence comes from Coffea eugenioides, assembly GCF_003713205.1. Classification (NCBI taxonomy): domain Eukaryota; kingdom Viridiplantae; phylum Streptophyta; class Magnoliopsida; order Gentianales; family Rubiaceae; genus Coffea; species Coffea eugenioides. The sequence continues at coordinate 40,986,148 of NC_040035.1, read as the reverse complement.
GGTTCAAGTTCTGAGGTAAAGTTCCACTTAAACCCATGTTCTGGACTTGAATTTGTGTAACTCTACCCCCAGAACAGAACACATGAGGCCATGCAGGAGGGCCACAAGGGTCATTCCCTTTTGCAGGCCATTTCAGAAGATCTGCATTGTCCAAACCATTCCTGAAATCATCCAAAATCTTGAAATCATCCTGGTTTGTTGTGCCTAAAACCACATTGAAGAAAAGGGTTGGAAGTATAATGGCTAAAAAAATGTGAACTTTCTTTTGATCAGCACCCATTTCCATATGGACCATATCTAACTATCCTTGCATCATAACAAGTTTGTCATACCATCCCATTTTTTTCCTTTCCTTGCTTAAAACAAGAAAACCCCAGGTGAAAAATGAAGAAAATGCTAAAAAGGTGCAATTTTGGGTAGCAAACAAAAAAGAGTTCTTGGGTTTTGGTATTTCTTCAGGGGAAAGATGGTGGAAGCCCAGATCAGAAAATGTGGGATGGAGGAAAGAGAGAGGGGTTTTTGGGAAGATTTCCTCAAGCTTTAGGGTTTACAATCCCTTGAGAATTAGATCAATGCCTAAAGAAGAGTAGAAATCTGAGTTCTCTTTTGCCTTTTCTCTTCCCTCCCTCCATCTCTCTCTGTTTTTGTTCTATTTCTAAGTGCCTATGTCCTTTTCTTTCTGGCCCTCCTTTTTTTTTCCCTGTCCTTGTTCTATTTCTTTCTGGCCTTCTGTTTCTTCATTTTTTATTTATTTCTTTTTCCTTTTTTCCGTGTAATTTCTTAGATTTTGTTTTCATAATTAGTCAAAAAGATTAGAGGGATAATTGTGGTAGGAACTTGGATAATTCATTTCTTAATGCCGGATTAAGATATCAAATAGTATCAAACAAGTGTTATATTTTCAAATATTAATCTACTTACATCATAGATATATTTCACATCACAAAAAAGTGTTACGATGTTATTCTAACAAATTTTTCCAAACGATCTTTACCAAATTATCGATATCTCATACAAGTCAATAGAATCACAAAAAAACTTGAAACCTGAGGGAATAAAAGTCGTAGGTTCTAATTTACTTATTTCCTCTCCGCTTTTTAAATAATCTCGCCCTTCTTCGGTTAGGAAAAAAATTAAAAATAAAGAATAAAAGACTTTTCTCCCCAACAAAAGTCAGAAACCAGCTAAAAGCACAATAATAACCGTCATTTATTTATTTGGTTTGCTTTTCCTCCCGTGTCATTAATATTGCCATGGGCTAAGCATGATGAGGAGTGATGAATGATGAATGGCGATGATGATGGAAATGGTATGCCGTAGGGCGGTAGGGGTAGTAAATAAAAAGAAGTCTGGTTGTTCAGTTATTTGTAGGTCCCATTTGGACTTTTCAAATTTAGGCAGAAGGTCCCAATGTCCCATACGGAGTTAACCCGTCTGATCCGCGCTCATCAAGGGCCAATTTTTCTTGCCACTCCCACTCCTAGCAAAAATATCTTCTCACATACTTTTTTTTTTCCAAGAAAACCGAAAGAAAAGAAATTTGGTTTTCAAACAAGATGGCCTGATTTTTGACAAAAAAAAAAAAAAAAACAAGATGGCCTGATTGCTCACTTTCTTTTTTTTTTTTTTTCTGAGGATGAAATAAAGATTCCATTCATTCAAATTGTAAATTACAGTTTTGAGCAATGAAGGACGGAAATCATCCCAGCGGACAAATCTGTATTTTAGATCAATCGAAAGTTTTGCTAAAACATAGATTGGAGTGTTAGAATTTAAAGAAAAAGGTGTCTACATGTAAGAAGAGCAACAGTTTGGATTGCATTTTCTTGGATTTTTTGTAGAAAAATTACTGTAGCGATTTGATGTATGTGAAAAAAAAAGGTAATAGGGAAATGTAATCACAGAAAACGACGCAATTTTTCGGAGAAAAATGGACAGTCCAAACGGGGCCTGATGTATATTCTATACTGCAAAGATTTTTTTTTGTGTACTAATGAGTGGCCTGAAGGCACTAATGGAATTGGTTAGCAAATTCCCTTGTTCATTTATGGCCTCAATTTTCTTCTATTGCTTAAAGGGTTTTCAACTCCACATCGCAGATATTTGTAGTTTAAACAACAAACAATTAAATTTGGTTATCAACTACATATTCATTAATATTGAACTAAATAGGGTGATAAGCACATTGACATATCGCCAACTTGGAAGATGAAAATGTGGATCAAGAAAGTTCCTCCTAATCCAGCAGTATGAACAGCATAATTAATTAGCCATTGATGGGGACAACAACATGCATAAATTCTCAACATCTTCTCTAGAAATAGGGAGAACCATTTAATCAGTTGTTGCTACATGAAAACTAGTTTCTTAAGTTGCAGTAGAATGACAAAATTTTGTGTCTTGATTTTCCAATATTCGAGTTTGGGATGTCAAAAAGATTCATCATATGGTAGTATTTGTGAAATTTCATGTTGGATGAGAATTCGTCTAATGAGTATCTATTAAGAAAAATATTAGACGTTGCTTTTATAGAGAAGTGAAGTTTAATGCAAAAAAAAAAAAAAGTCTCAATTTTAAGTGGACAATAAATGCGAGTATAAAATACTAAGCAATGTTCATTGGAAAATCACTTCTGGCCATGACTCCATACTATCAAATGGGCATCTTTGTTCGTCAGATTTCTGTTTAAAGGCCTCCTCAGCATCTTTGGTGCATGCATGATGTTTTGTATTATGATCAAAATCAGGTTTATACTCATTTCAAGAAATTTTGAAAAAAAAAATGTGTTAATTCTTTTCTTGGAAGAATCAGCCAAATTTCGAAACTAATCTCTTTACCATTGAATGTTGCACGACAATCAGTCACCAGTACCGTTCATCATCAAAGATTTGGATATTTATTTGACAATATATGAAAGAAAATGGGAAATTTTAGGCTGGCAAAGTTGAGACAAAAACAACGAAATGGTAGATTAACGATTGTAAATTGATGGGGACACATACATTAACTTATTGTGTCTGTTTACTGTGTCTTGAATCATTGCATGTGCTTCGAAGTTGACATCCTTCAACAGAATTGTGTAGTTGTTAAAACCCAATAGGGAAGCCAGACTTTTCGGCCAATTAAGCGTATAGAAATCCAACAAATGGAAGAAGAAAATTCAAAGGGCTGTGATCACCTTGGATAAATGCACTGGAAAGCAGCAAATAATCTTCTTCCACACGTAGGTTTGTATAGATAGTGGTATTTCAATGTTGACGGCACTCTGTCATTTCGTTGTTATTGTGATGTGTAAATGGTTTCTTGCTGAGACGATTTGTTGGCAAGGCAAATCGTTACAATAGGTGTCAGATTTTTAGCTAGTTTCTAGAAATGTAGAATTAAAGAGTAAATCTTATACATGCTGACGGTTGGATGTATGATACACGAGCAAATGATGCATCCAATGATAATGACGTATACACTATCAGTGTATAAAAGATTAATCAAAAATTAAATATGATAATCTCTGTGTCACATAAAATTTGTTATATTTGTCACTTTTTTGGTTCTAAATTAATTGTCATCTTAGAAAAGTCAAATCATATTTTTGAATGAAATTTTATCTTTACTTTTCATATGACTCACCACTTATTCCATATAGTTATCAATTCATCAAATAAAAGACGACTTACTACTAAGGATATAAGAGAAGAGTAAAAATTCTCTTTTCTACTAATATCATTCTACATAAATTGCCCGTTCTCCTAAAAACGACAATATTTATGGGATAGAGCGAGTATGTGTTAACGCGTAGAGAAAAAAAATAAATGTGAAATTCGTTAGCTTTCGTAGAAGAAATTTGTTTTTTTTTTTTAAATAATAATATCATCATTTTATTAAATTCGTACTAATGACAGAAATTGCATTAATCATACACAAATATAAATAGATCTAAAGAACAAATACAGCATACTAAGAATCTTAAAAAACAAACTCCAAAAATATCAAAATATAGAACATTTATAGCTCAAAGATCATCTATGTATATGCTTCCTTTCGTGCCGCTTGCTTTCACTCAGATCTAGTAATGAACTGATTCAAATCCAATGTTAAGAGAAAACTAAAGACATATATTGTTTGGATTGCGGTTTTCCGTCGAAAAATTACGTCGTTTTCCGTGATCACATTTCCTTATTACATTTTTTCCTCACATACATCAAATTGCTACAGTAATTTTTCCATGAAAAATCATGAAAAATGCAATCCAAACACAAAACTCGTAGAAGAACCCTTTAGTTAAAAATAGCTAGTTTTATATAAATCTCAATTGTCTTTCAAACTTTAAGACAAAACCCAAACATTGACATATCTAGTGCAACATTGACTGATGATAATTTCACAAACGACAATGCCAGACACTGTTGTAACATTTTTTTTTTTCTTGGCAAGCAGTTAGCACGTAAACATATTAAATTATATGATTATGTAACAACCCATAATCTAATATTTGGTAAATGTTTCCATGACATATATAATTATTATAGATAGGTAGGTATTCGGTACAGTACCAAACACATCATGGTCACCTCATTTTTAACCTAATTTTGTGCTTTGTAGAACTGAAAGTCGAAATCTTTTTTTTTTTTTTTTTTTTTTGTAGTTGTGAACATGGTCTCATCAACTTTGTACCATAAAAACTCACCATCAGCTCAGCAGCACCAATTTAGCCTGCAAAAATTTCCTTAATTTTGCATTACAATAGATCAGCAAGCATCAATTATATTTATATCTACAAACAGAGTTATAAATTAGAATTAATGAAACTCAACATGAATGCTGACATTACATGATGAGTAATTAAAGATAGAGCCCCTTTAAAGATTGTTTACTTTCTTGTCAGCCAGAATGACTTTGGAACAATCTGATTTCGAATTAAAGGTTGAAAACACCTCTTCCTTTCTTTGACACAAGTTTTTCTTCCTTTTGTCTTGATATTTTTCGTGGTTGGAGCTAAGACTTGGCCAAACGTATAGGACAATCTAATAAATCTGCCATTGGTTAAACATAATGAAAAGGGAAATAAATTAAAGCAGCCCTTCATTTTGTTAAGATAAAACAAGACAAGAAATCATGGTTCAAGAAAGAGAGAAGAGAGTTAACACCATAATTAGGTCAACTGTCAAGATTGTCCCCAACCGTCACTTTAGTTAAGGATTTCTTTTAGGGGGGCTTAACTTTAATTAATCAAGAAATAGACAGAATGTAACAGTCTCCTAGAATAAAGTACAATGTTGTCAATTACGAAACCTTTTACTTTATACTCCAAAAGGGATTCGATTTAGAGAATCTAGTATTTAAGGGCAAATTACACTTTACCCGCTGTGGTTTAGCGACTTTTCACATAACTGCCCTATGGTTTTAAAAGATATATATAACTCCCTCATGATTTGGATTAACGTGTCAAAGTGACGGAAATGATCATTCATAACGGAACCTTTAAAAATGTCGAAATTACCCTTATAAATACATGATACACTAACCCGTATGGTTTTATGTTTTATCATATAACCCCTTTTGATTTAATGTTTTACCATATAACTCCCTTATAGTTTTCAAAATATACACATAATCCCTCTTGGTTAATAAATAATTTTCTAATTTACATAAGTGTATTTTGGACATTTTAGGTGACTCTGTTACGAGTGATCATTTCCGTCACTTTGATAGTTTTATCTAAAACATGAAGGGGTTATTTATAGGTTTTGAAATATAGGAGGTTATATAAAAAAATATTAAATCACAAGGGGATAAAGTGTAATTTGCCCAGTATTTAAAACACAAATTGCACATAGGAAATTAGAAGCCATATCCAACAGAAATCTTGTGGGGTGTTTAATGTTAATCAACAGTAATACTAACTTTTGAAGCATGTTTGACTACATGAGCCCTTTTACTGCGAGATTTACGGGGAATTTTTTTTTTTTTCCCTCTAAATGCGTTTTAGTCCAGGTTTCGATTTAATCATGTTTGACCGCATGATTCAAGAAAAAAAATCTTTGAACTCAGAGAATTTCCCTTTTATTTTTGCTGTGGAAACATAATAACTAATAAGAAATCAATGCTCTGGAAAAAGGTGCATAACTAGCATGGTTTGGAACATTCTCCTTGCTTGGCAGGATCTCCAGTCCAGAGTGAATTGACAGATTCACAGCTCAATACATCTTTTCCGCGTATTACCATGGAGCAAGAAACTAGACAGTTTCGCTGAGTCTTCTCTACTTGCAAGACCTGAAATTGGTTGATTTGATTTGATAGGATAAACTAGATTAGCTGTAGAACTAACCAATTTTGAATAAATCCATGACTCATACGGGGTCCAAGGGGAAGAACGTGGAATTACATAATTTTTCTTCAATTCTTTCATACAAATTGGATACGAATTCAGAAAATATTTTTCTTTTGGTACAAACCATAGGTATTCGCATCAGATTTAACGGTCAATCTAGAAAATATATGTATACTAATAGAATCAAGATGGCTAGATACCTTAGTCTAGGGTAATTTTCTATTCGTCTTGCCAATAAAAGTTTTGACTAACTTAGCTGTGTTTATGCGCAAGAGGAAAAAAGCAGGCAACCGCGTCCTAACTAAAGTTGGCAAGGAATTAGATTTTCTGTTGGTCCTTAAAGTCGTCATTAGTAGGTAATTTGTGAAAAACAAGGTAAGTCGTCAAATGTAGTAATAATAGCATGCCATGACATTGGAATGGGATACACCTCCTTTCTTCCTAATGTTCCTACTACACTCAGAAGGAAAAAAAAGAACTCTCACAAGGGGCAAATGTTTGAGATCGTATGAACGCTTCCTACTAGCCTAGCACCAAGATGATCCAGGAAATCTATAAAATTGCAAGTGACAATGATGCTATACTGAATAATGTAGACACTAATGTAATAAACACGTAAACATTAAAGCAAAACATGCAAAAAATTATAATAAAATTAGTTTTTTTTTATTGAAAATTATGCCGAAAATTCAATTTCAAACTATTCATGTTTGATCACCATAAATTCTGTTTAATTTAAGAATAGGAAGTAAGGATCAAACCTTCAACCTCGCACCTATAAAGGCATCCAAGTCACCTGAACTTGATTCTATGCAATCAGTAGAGGTGGCAAAATGATTCAAATCTATTTATCCATCTATATAAACCAAGTTTAAATGGATTTGGATGATTAAAAAAGGGATGATGACTTTAAAAGAAAAACCATTTAAAACCAATTAAATTGATGGATTTGCAAGGATTTTCCCTTGATCCATATAAATCCATTTACTAAAATGGAATGCAACAGGAAGACCGACAGAAGAAAACTCGTCTCAGGCCCAGCGCCACCAACTCTACAAACGGACTGCACGTAAACCCAGGACTGACAACTTCTTCCTCACAGAAAGCGTCATCGTTGTCGGCCCACAAAACTAGAGAACATTTGCTGAACACTTGTATAATTCACAATACAGAAGTGGAGCTAGAAACAAGTGGTCAAAATATGAGTGTGTCTGGACTTTGGAGTGCATCTTATTTCACTTTATTTACATCTTATTTATACACACTGATTTGCTTTCATCATCCATACATTTTTCAATCAACTTTTTATCTCACATACATAATACATCATATCAAAAAAATGCTACAGTATTTTTTCACAAAATTATCTCAAATAATTGATAGCCGGCCTCTATGAGTTATTTAACTTGAGAAGAATCTTTTTTGTTATTGTCTTGTACTTCCTTTAGTACATTTTCGTCTTTTTCTTTTAGTAGATTTTCCCTTTTAGTTGCTTAATAATCACGTGTTCTTTGCCTTCTACCATGGGCTTGTTTGGAGTTACAATAACTTGTTAATAAGTAATTCTCCAATAGAGGTTTTAATAAGAATATTTATTAAGTGCTTAAGTGCTTTTAAATATATTATTTGGAGATATAGTTCAATAAGTACTTATTGTATTGGATGATATGTAATTAGAAATTTTTAAATGTATTTGTCTCTTTATTTAGTTCATAATATAGGATAAAATGATTAAATTCAATATTGTATTTTTAAAACACAAAAGTTACTCTAAAAGTATCAAATTCAAGCTTTTGATAAAATTTTTTTAACACAAAAAATTCCACTTCTAATTTTATAAGATGATATTTATCAAATATCTTACTTTTAGCACCTAAAAATGCGTTTTTATTAGAAGCACCGCAGCCCCAAACCGGGTCTAAATCTATTCCAAGTACTAAGTTCATCATTATCAAATGTTTGAACTCAAGTTGCTTAATTTTTTTTCTATAGGAAAAGGGTGAAACTTAAGAAATAGGAAAGAAGAAAGATATTTAAACTCAAAACTAATTCTTGAGATTTGAACCTTAACCAGTTGCTTCCCTTTTTCTTCTTTTTTAATCTTTTTCATTTTCACTCAAATTTTCTAGTAAGATAGTTTGCTGCAATTTCTATCTTGACTATAGAATGAAATTTTTATTGCCAATCTTTTACACATTTTGGAAATGGAAAAAAAATCACGCTTTTTTTTTTTTTCATAGCGGCTTGAGATAATCTTTAAGCATTATGAATCAAAACTTTCTTATCACATTATCTTTGTATTAGATTTATTGGATTACATTCTAACCAATCATTATAATCAATTTTGATGAATTCCTAATTTAATGAATAAGACTAGGAAAAGTAGTAGAGAGGCGTGGGAATGAACTAAAATTGTGAAACATCATCCAGGAACCAAAAAAAACTTGCAAGAACAACAAAATATGGACAACGAGAATCCGTATGCACGCCTATAAAAAAAAACTACAATACTAGTCTACTCTACTAACTGGTTAAATGGATGGATTACAATTTTCCATTATCCATTTAAACCCTATCCATTTATATCCATTTACTAAACGGCCGTAATTGGATTGGATTGATTTTATCCACTGTCCATTAAAGAAAAACCATTTATCAACTATTTATCCATTTTGCCACTTCTACGCAATCATAATTATGATGGTTAAAACCCTCAATCCAATGCAGCAGAAGCATATTTATACCACCGAATTTCAATCCTTTCACTCCCGACGGGCTGGTGGATCTGGTGGCGACCCCAACGTACCAAGACAAATGATGACTAGAATCCATGTGTTCCTCCAAACAAGGCTTAACAGCTTTAGGAATTAACAATTCTGGCAGTATGACATAACAAGTTCCCTCATCCACTGCCATTGAAGGCGTTAATTTGTCTTCTCAACAGTTCATCCCTACCAACTTCAGATGATAGAATGGACTCGATGAATCATTGCTCCAATGAAGTCGTTGTCAACAGCTTCATTCACTTCAATCCCTTCAAATCCGGTAAGCATTAACGCGAATGGCTTGCCCGTGCCCTGAGTCTTGTCTGATAAACCAATATCCAGGGATAGGTAGGACTGATCCTGTGCTCGTCAGTTGATACCACTTTTCTTTCTTGCTGGGGGAAATCAGGAACAAGGACTGTCATAACTGCAGTTGAATACAAGATGTAGAGGTAGCCAACATAGAAATAGGGGCAGTGTGGATGTTGCTTAGAAGGGGACTGAAATGGCTATTTGTTAGAGATGGACATAGGCCTCTGCAAAATGTGGATCAAAGAATGTTGAAGCTCATGTTCTAAGGATGTCGTCAGAATGGAGTTTGAATATAGGGAGAAGGGTGGGTAAACAAATAAAAATGGCCTGTAAGAGCTTGCTACTCTATTGGCCACTACCAATTTTCGGGCAAAAATTTTCAAACAGTGCAGTTTTAGTTTGGAAAGAAAGAACTTGCGCAAAATTTGATGAATCTGTTGAGTGGAAGGTTGCTTTCTCCATGTGGTTCATGAGACAGGCAAGTGTTGTTAGAAAGCCTGTGGAAAAGAAAAACAAAATTTGAGGAGAGGTTCCGAATCCACCTCGCTCTCCTGTCAAATGAAATAGCTGTTTTTAAGTTCAAGATGAGAGTCCATGAAGGAGCTGGCTACCTGATTCAGCCTCTCATAAGAATGGAACAGTATTTATCTGGTAATCTTTGATGGATTCAATAACCTTGACACTGAATGCTTCATCTTCTGGGTAGTAAGCAATGGGATCAGATAATAAAGGAACTGGAATTTTCAGCACTCCTTCAAGGATTGCATGCAAACAATAAGCCGAATACGTGACATGATATCCACCTTCTTGGACGATGAGAAGGCATCCATGGCTATGCTTATCAGCTAACCCACGAACAGTTTGTCCAATCACTCTATACCCATCCATTGTCAAGCATTGTCTTCCATTTGGATCAAACTGAAATTAGAAGCCAAATTGTGAAAAATATGGACCTCTAGAATCCAAAAATCTGATATCAAAAGTATAACACTTCAGTCCATTCTAAGCAAGGTTTTTCTTTTTCCTTTAATAAACTTTAGGGACTAGGCTAACTCAAGCAACTGTCTAGTCTGAACAAGCAAATAGATGATTGAGAAGGCTAACTAGTACCAGATAAACTGGATTAGTGATAACTAAAACAAAGTTCAGGGAGTAGGTTTAAAAGAAATTACACGTAACACTGCAATCTCGTAAGGAATCTGTCTTCAGGTTCATAGTGCACTACTGTTTATTTTGCTTAAGCAAATTTTAACAGCGGAATCATGTAAGCAATCTTTTCTTTCATCTTTTTTTCCTAGGAAACCATACTCTCTGAAGCACAATCCTTGTCTTTACTCAATACTAGTAACTAAAACTGACACTGATTGAATGATGCTAACTTTTTATTAACCATTCATGGTTCAATACCTGACATCAACATTATTTGTTCAAGAACAAAAATGAAGATTGGGGAATACAGTTTCTAATATGGGCAAAAGATAAGCATGTAATCCCTTCCTAGTAAGAAAAGTAAAGAAAAAAAAATTGAACTTACTGCACTTGAATCTTCGCCAATAACCAAGACCAACATATCGGGCTTAAACTTCTCAACAGCAGGGACAACTAACTGCCTCATTGCGTAATCATATCCTCTGTCTCCAGTTCCATTAGGGAGAGGTATATTCAGATTATACCCAAACCCTTTCCCTTCACCAAGCTCATCTACAGTTCCACTCTGAGGATGAGAGGGACCCCAAGAACCATGATTCATATGAAGAGAAATAGTGAGAACTTCATCAGAATGATAAAATCCCTCTGCAGTTCCATTTCCATAGTGAACATCAACATCGATAACAGCAACCTTTCGGCAGCCAGAACCTAAAGCCAACTGTACAGAAAGAGCAGCATTATTCAGAAAGCAGTACCCATCACCTTGATTGGGCTGAGCATGATGACCTGGTGGCCTAACAAGTGCATAAGAAATTTTTCCACATCCATCAATTATATGCTTCATAGCAGATAATGTAGTGCCAGCAGCAAGAAGTGCACAATCCCAGGACCCGGGATTCAAGAATGTCCCAGCACAGATCATTTTGCCCCCCTCTCTATCGGCTTCAACAAGCTCATTAATGTACTCTGAGGAATTTCAGAATTCAGATATTATTAACACAGATTATTTTCACTTCGTCATTCAAAATTAAATGCAAAGAGTTGTAAAGACCACATAAATAAAACCATACAAAATGCTAGGGGACAAAAATTCGTGCCATAGAATTTCCGTATCACTAAATTTTGTTGATTAACTGAGTACAACAATCTACAATAACAATTTCTACAGTGAAAACAGAAAGTTCTCTTTTCAAGAAACTCACATCCTTCCAGTTTTCAACACCTTACACACGGAATCAAGGTCAAATCAGATTCAATGGATAATGATAGTACCTAGTTAGGTTATCAAACAGCAGAATATATTTGAGATAATGCTTTACTAAATATCAATTATATCTAAAGTCAACACAAAATGGGATCTTGAATTGAGCCAAACATAAGCAAATTCTTTCCTAGAGATAGCTAGAGCTCGTGTAAAATTTTTCATCACAAACCTTTTATATCCGCTTTTAAATGTCATATATTGGAGATGTTGCACAATTTATGCCAAAAAAGAAACTATTATTCTGCTTAAGGAAAAGTAAAAATAATATATTTATACGAATTCCTATCTTATTCCTCCTCTTTCACTTAAGCTCAAAAAATGCTACCTCCTTAATTGACATGAAAAGATAAATATATTTTTGTTTACTTCAACATCTGCACAATCCAAAAACACAATTTTTCAATGCAAATTGAAAAGACATGCTTCATTACAGCATTTCAAACACTATCTCAAGTCATTATCTACTTTCTCATCCGCCATCCCCAACTCAGATAAACCAATATAATAGGAAAACAAGGTATCATGGCAACAAAACATGTAAACTGACAATATAGCAAAATAGTAAAACATGTCCTTAAAGACTATATATCATCCGCAACTTGAGCAAAACCCACAAATCCCAGAGAAGCTAAATCAAAACAAAACCAAGTGTTACCATTTTCAAGAACAAAACAGAAATTGCTCCTGTGGAGCGTTTTTTAATACCTTGTGTATGGAAAGTCAACAGCTCAGATATTTGAGCAGGCCTACCAACATGCCAAGAGATGAAGGGTGAAATAGGACCCCTTTTGAGAATAGAGACCATATTCCTGATTCTATCAGAGTTCTCTGGATGATTTTCCAAAACATCAAGAAATCCAGGGTCCATTCCTGTGTCAAATACACCTTTTCCAGTGTCATGTTTCAGCATGCCCTCATGCCAGAATACATGGATGAGTTCAGTTTTGTAAGATGGAGGAGAAGAAGGTATAGCTTCAGGCTGCTCTGCCTCAACAGAATCCATGGAATAATTAGAACACACCTGATTCTTGATTTGACGACCAACGATTCAGAGCGGTTTCCTGTTAATAGGAGTTTTATCTACTTCCTTTTTCGTTGGCTGGGTTCGGGGTTTTGGGCTTTTCGGGGTTGTTGCCCGTTGCTTTGACTTACTTTTCATTTTTCATTTTTTGGTGGTTTTCTATTTCCTTTTTCTTGGTGCAAAATTCACTCTGACATTAAAAGTAACAGTAAACATGTCTATGTTTCTTTTGGCAAGTGATGGTTCTTATTTTTGCTATAGAGATCAAAGGATTTGGAGTTTGGACAAGGTTGCGAAGTATGTGTAGAGTACAATAAAGATTTGATAATACATTTGTGAAAAGTTTTTTTTCAGCGTTTCACAATAATTTAAGCCTTAGAAGGGTGAAGGGAAATGGGAAAATTTGAGAGTAGAAAAGTGACTTTGAAATTATTCATAAATTTTCCCATCAACTAAGATAAGTATTGGCGACACATTCAAAAAAACAAAAGAGAGGGGTTTTTTGACTGTACAAGAATGACTCGATGTAAGGGCATCCACAACGCGGGTGTAAATGTGTAATGGCCCCCCATTACACCGCTCCATGACACGGTCTCCCATTGGAGCCGTGTCATGGAGATTACACGCATCATGGAAGTCATGGAGATTACATGCATCATATCCATTAGAAGGTGGAACCCATGACTAAATGTAAAATAATTCTAGCCACCAACGGTTACATCCAATTTTAGCTTCAATATTATTTGTATTTTATTTGATTTAAATTATATAATATTATGTTATGGAGTTCAACTAATTACATTCCGAATTATTAATTAAGTATGGATTATTATGATATCTTCGCATTTGAGGTATCAAATATTTTTTTAATTTCCTGCATAATTATTTTTTTTAAAAATAACAATATATTATTTTTGAAAGATAGAAAAAGATATATTATTCAAACTTAAAAATTAATAATATCATTTTTAGAAAATAAAAAATTCAAAATGTAAAAAATTTAATGAAAGTTAGTACTTTATTTTTTAAAATAACAAAATTATTTTTAAAAATTACTTTATTTATTTATGGGATATGAGTTATACATTATTAAAATAAATATTTGATTTAATTGTGGACCCATGCTATTACACCTTATGGAGTGTAATCCATTGTGAGTGAAAGTGTAATAAAAGAGGAGAAAGTGCAATGCTGACGTGGCATGTGGATTACACTCCACAAGGTGTAATAGCATTGTGGATGCCCTAATAAATTCCACAAAGAACTCTTTAAGTAATCTTTTCCTTTTTGGCTAAATTATTTTATGAGTAATAAATTGATATTGCATTTTGAGAAAACTCCACTCACAATTGTATTATACTATTTATATGTAGAGCTTAACATGAGAGTAGTATCCAAAGTATGCATTTATATTTCAGGTCACATATTATACGAAGGGGTAAACCAGTAAAATTATTCACTCTCGCGATTGAACAAAGTGACAAAATTGGATACCATATTGTACATGTGTATCTTTTTCCTTTTGGAAAAGTCCCTATTCTCCTCTCTACACCCTGTTTTCTGAGGCCAGAAAAACCGATCAGAATACTAGTAATTTTTAGCTTCTCAAAGGCCGTTAATCACTCGACAGAGATAGTAAGACCATGGGATCCTTCAATGCTGGGACTTCTCAATATTCTTTCTGTGTTTCTCTGGTCTGACTTTGATGCATCGTCCTCAGAAATTTTCTTGAATCTTGCTAGAGATGCAAGTTGATGAACAGAGTCTGCAATTTTCACAGTGCTAGAGACAACCTCAATGAGCAATGAAGCAACTGTAATAACCGGGATTATTTGCAGGAGATCTGTTTGTTGCCAAGAATTAGTTTTCAGTAACGATTTGAGGTTATCTGCAGCAGATTTTGCAATCGCAATGTGGGATTTTGCCACTGCAACGTACGAACTAGTCATTGTCCTAATCGCCCGTGCCATGTTTTTCAAGGCATGGCTGGACTCAGAGCTCATAGTTTGGCAAGATTCTTGAAATATTTCTCGGATTTCTTGAGGTGTCTGCACCTCGGATTTGAGGTAACCATTTAAGGAGTCAAGACGAAAGGCGCATTCTCGTATTAAGCCTCCAATCTTCTGGTACTCTCCCCAAGGATGACGGAACCTGAATTTGCCATGCCGAAACTCCCATTTTGCAAAATTGACCTGTGACAGAAAGAACTAAGAATTAGTATTATATATCAATTAGAAACATACAATATCAATTAGGTATGGAATGATGTGCTGAGTTGTAAAGTTCTTTCTATTTTTTTTTTGAGGAAAAAATTACTCAACTTTATTAATAAAATTGCTGGAAATCGTCCGGCACTATTCAGTATATTTATGTATTGCCAATGATCCATATATATATATCGCAAATACTTAGGTCGCTTGGTCACTTTAAATGTTTGTACCTTTTTAGAGTGTACAAGCAATAATGGAAATAGTACAATTACCTCAGCATGTGGTCCAATATTCCAGGTCTACTTAAAATAATTTTCCATTTATTATTGTGTTGTATGTCTAGAGAGGGTGGATTGAGGATCGTCCATTTATGCAAATGAAGTAGATCCAAATCTAGTTCATTTTTATTCAGTTCTTTTTCTGAACCATTCTTTTTCTGAACCAATGTAAATACTAAAACCTAGGCAATTTTAATGGGATTGAATTATCAAACTCTTAATGGTTTGTACCAAGATTAATTTCAGATTCTAACTCACCAGATTATCTTCAATGGTTTTCGAGTTAACCACACTTTTATATTTCTCTAATAATGCTTTGCTATCTCTTACATTTCCATCTTCTAAAGTTTTGAAGTATTCATCTCCAAATCCTGCACAAGTCCACATGAATGTTAATATCTAGATGAATATAAGAAGAATGCCAAAATGAAGACCACCAAATATATATATATATATATATATATATATATATATATATATATATATCAGCATGCTGAAAGAAATGTTACCTTCCAAGAAATCCCCAAGCTTTTCAATGTTATCAGCAACTAAATGATGGAGATCTTCACCAGCCCAGACTGGAAATAATAGAATGCAGATGGCCAGAGCAGCAGATCCTCCAATCATGACTGTTGAGAGCCTCGTGAGGGCTATATCTATCACCTCATCATCTCGATAGCCCGAGACAGAAATTAAGCAGAATGTCAAGATGAATATGAGGAGGCCATAATCACATCTTGCCTTCCATTTTGGAAAGAATCTTGCAAATGTACCAGTAGCAGCTGCATCAAAGAAGAAGAAGTAATTAACTTCCAAATGACTTGTAAGTAACAGATACTAGATATGATCAAATTCACCAAAAGCCATAGTAGTAGTAATTATTTTTAACTTACCAAATATGAAAATAGACACAGCTAGAATTATTGGTTCAACTATTTCACTTCCAAAACAACTTGCTAATCTATGAGCAGCAACTCCCAGAGCACCACCTATGAATGTTCCAATTCCTCGATTCACACATCTTCCAAGTGTTGCTCCTGCAAAATGCAATAACGCTCGTTAACCTCATTAGTTGCAAGAAAATGCATGCTTAATTAGACTGGTATTGAATCTTAACTATGAAATGAATAACTTACCAACAGAAAATTCAAAAACAACCACAACAGTCATGACAGCCCACATAGCAGACACTCCAAAACCTTCATAAAGAGGATCAAAGTAGTAGATTAGTGAAACCAAGGCAATGGCCAATCCTACTTTGATGGAGTGGATGATTCTTCTTGGATCTTCTTGTGCGAGACTCCTTGCAGTTCTTGCTGGTTCTAGTACTAATTTGGAGGCTAAATTCTTCATGAATGACGTGAACCAACAACATCCACGGCTCAAGAATCCAACACTTTCTGGATTTTCTGACGCCATTTCCATGTAAAACTTGGAAAAGTACTACTACAAGCTTAATTAGTCAATTTTTGCACAGCCAGAAGAATGCTGCAAATTGATCGCTTGCAAAAAAGATGGGGGCTTTATTTCTTGAAGCGCCAAAGGATGTTATTGGATTTGTTGCAAGCTAGCTGGAGGTACCTGAGATATGCCCTGCCCAGACATCACTGGCCATATAAATAATGAAGCGTGAGATCTCATGAACCAGTACTACGTGGCAAATTGAACTTGTAATTTAGTTACTAGAAATAATTAAGTATGTTATCTATCTGTCCAAGACAATATGAAAATATTTTTTTATATATTTCAAATGTTGCTGCCAAGAAGCTTCAGATGATGCAGCACACGGAGTTTGTCTGTATACAGAACAGCACTCACCTACGTCTTCTCCATTTGTGGTGAGAAGATTGCAAGGCTTTTGTCTTTCCATTCTTAATCCTTTTTTTTGGAGTAAATGAAGATTGATTGTTGCACTTAACATAGTACGTGTGTGTCGCATTTTAGTACGGATGATAATTTTCGGCCTTTGTCAGACTCATTTATAGGACGTCTAGAACTATAATCAGATGAAACTTAATCAACACCACCTTTTGAATAAATGCATGTGTAGATAAAAATGCGATTGAAGAACGTATTTGGAGTAATTGTGAAGCGCAGCCAGAGTCACAATCGGCGAAAGCTACTGTTAGGTTGATTAATAGATTGGCATATTTTTCAAAAATAACTTTTTTAAATACAATACTACAGTAATACATAAATAAAAATAACTTAAAAATATTATATTCATACAATATAAGTTTAATATTTCAAAAAACATTTATATACACGATTACAGTAAAATATTTTAAAAATACCTCCAAAAACAGATAATTCAAAAGACACTAAATTGCATATACTTCAGCAAAACAAGAACATCAACCAAAGTCATTATTCAAAATCATAATCGAGAATCAAATAAAATAATCAAAATATAACAGCCCCTAATTCTGATGTATATAGCCTTGTAAATTAAACATATCATCCGACTAATTAGCCGTAATCACAACCTGCATTGCGTGGCTATAATTCCTAATCAATTCCCTTTCCCTCACCGGAAATGAGGAAAATCTTTATTTGGTGGATGTGACCCCTCAGGAAGTTGTTTTCTTTGTGAACTGTCAAGCAATTATTGTGAATGTGGGGAACTCATTTTGTTTGGTTTCCCATCCTAGTGTGGGTTGTAGAACTACCATGTTGACTATTGACTTTGGTCCTACACGCTTTCATTTTCATAACATATCGCGTTATGAACTTGAGATTTTGTTGTTTTCCGCGTTGTTTTGAGCAAAAAGAATTCTACAAGAATTTTGCCTCTGTAGACCCTAATAAATTTTAGCTGCCTATTCTTACTTTTGTCAAATGGTAGTTTGAAGTTCTAGGGTAGTAGTTACTGGGAACGCAAATATTCATAAATAGGACGGCATCCCCCAGAACCATTGAACTAGAAATACTTCTATTCAATAGTAAGAAATGATGATAAAACTATGGGATAATTTCAGAAACCTCCCTTGAGGTTTCACGAAATATCACATAGCTCTCTTGGGATTTTCAAAATCTCTCTTAGTACCCTTGAAGTGATAGTGAGATCATATGCTAATATCAAAGGTGAAAAATTATCAATAATACCCTCATATTTATATTTCCTATACTTGTTGTTCTTTTTCTAAATTTCCTACTTTTCTTTAACAATGTTGATACATACATACACACATACACACACATATATATAATATTGAATTGTAAGTGTCAATGAAATATAGGATTTAATCAATGAAATATTCAACGTATCTGGAGAAGAAGAGCTGCAGGTTCTTTTTGCCCCTTTTTTTTTGTGTTTCACAACTATTTTATCTATTTATTTATTTGTTTCTATGCATGTAGATCATGAGAGAAATGAAGCAAGTAAAACTCCAGGCGCTATGGTTTTTCAAATTCTAACTTTTTTTTTTTTATAATAAAGTTTTTCTTTTTCACACCGATGAAAAAGTCAGTCTATTTCGAGTAAATTTTCTATATGATATTGAAGT
Source organism: Coffea eugenioides (assembly GCF_003713205.1). Taxonomy (NCBI): domain Eukaryota; kingdom Viridiplantae; phylum Streptophyta; class Magnoliopsida; order Gentianales; family Rubiaceae; genus Coffea; species Coffea eugenioides. Next base: position 40,967,315 of record NC_040035.1, on the reverse strand, counting down.
TGAATTTCATCTATTCTTGAGTTTTTTTGCTTAAATGTATGAGTTTTATATGCTAATTACCTTCAACACTATGGAGGGTTTTATTTGTAGCAATGGTTTAAAAAATAGTATTTGCTTTTGCTGCCTCTCTCTGCCGTAGAAGTGACTATTGGCTACAACATAAATCCTTATCAATTTTTAACTCCTCACTTTTAAAATGGTTACAATTTATTACTTTTTTTTTGTTTGTAAAATGTTCATATTTTTCATAGCCTAAGGATATTAAGGGCACTAAAATAGTCTCTCTTCTCTAACATCAATTTTCTAATATTACTTTTAGGTAGAAGGGCTGAAAATATTATCAAAATGTCAATTTGAGAGGTGCTAAGCGAGATTTTAAAAACCTCAAGGGAGCTAGGTCATATTTCGTGAAACCTCAAGGGAGGTTTCTGAAATTATCCCTAAAACTATATATAAGAGCAAGCTAAGTGTACAAACGTATAACTAGTGAAAGCAGAAAATGAAAAAGAAACTGGTGAAGGTGCCATATATAAGTGTTTGTATTTGATGCTACCTAGTGATGTTGAAAAACCAGGCAATGAGTATCCAAAAGTGCAGGATTAGTACTTTCTAAAAGTAAAATCAGTTTTCCTTAATGGTGAGTTACTCGTGTGATGAGTAAAGATTAATTATCAGCATAATAGTGTGATTCTATGTATGGTTGTGTGTTTGTATGCCATTAAAATCCAAATTATCTGGTAGAGCTAATAGTCAGATAATCATAAGATCCCCATTTTGAGTCTCCAAATCCCTCTTTCTTCAACTTTTGCCTTATAAGATTCGGGGGGTTTTTTTTTTTTGAATAAAAAACAAAACAAGATAATGCCTACTAGAAAGTATGCGGAATTACATTATGCATTTTGAGATTAAAGTTTCCCGGTAAAGCAGAAGTAGAGGTGGCAAATCAACCCACTTAACTAAATTTATCCATACCCGCCCATGAATAGATGGGTATGGGTATCTTAAATTTTTGTATATGGGTATAAATGGATTACCCAATAATACCATTTAATAAATGGGTATTATTGGGTAACCCATCAAACCCAATTAACCCATTTAGAATTCTCTTCCCCCCAAGTCTCTTCTTTTCCCCCACCTTTTTTTTTTCAAATTTTTCATTTTGTCATGATGTTAACTACTTTTGTTTCATTATTATTATTATTATTATTTGTTGGTTTTATCTTATTATTTTATTTTCTCTTAGTTTGTTAACTTGCTCATTTTTTAGCATTACCAATTTATGATAAATTTTAGCCTATTTTCTTATCTTTATAAAATGAAATTTTAAATTTATATATGAAAAAAATGTTAGGGGTTCAAAATTTTTGGATTAAGTTTTTATATTAATTTTTATAGTACTTAGTTCAAATTTTTATATTCTTATTATTCAATTATTAAATAATAGGTAATTTTGTGACATAGAGTATAAATGAAAAAAAATTGGTAATTAAGTTTATTGAACAATATAAGTAAATATTTAAAACTAATGATGGGTACAAAGAGTGGTATAAATTGATAACTTAGGGCCTGTTTGGAACCTGAGTTTTTTGGGAGTTTGTCTAAAACTTTACTGTAGTGCACTGTAGAAGTTTTTGAAAAAATTTTGTAGAAGTTTTTGTAAGGTGAAAAACTTTTTTGTAGAAGTTTTTGAAATGTTACTGTAGACGTTTTTTGGATTATTTTTAGAGGTATTTTTAAAACATATTTTTGAGTATTTTATAATTTATAATTTTTATATTTTTAAACATTTATGCATTTATAATACATTTATAAATATTTAGAAATAAATATATTTATATATTTATATAAAAATATATAAATGTATTATATTATATATAATACGTAATATACATATATTTATAAATGTATAAATGTATAATTAATATAAATATATAAATTATAAATGAATATTATATAAATGTATAAATTATAATTTATAAATGTATATGATGATTATGTATAAATGTATTAATATAATTAATAGAAATGTATAAATGTATTAATATTATGTATAAATGTATAATTAACATTGTTTATAATTTATAATATTTATTGTTTAAATATTTATATGCATTTATGCATTTATAATACATTTATAAATATTTATAAATATATATATTTATATATTTATATAAAAATATATAAATGTATTATATATAATACATAATATACATATATTTATAAATGTATAAATGTATAATTAATATAAATGTATATATTATAAATGAATATTATATAAATGTATAATTTATAATTTATAAATATATATGATGATTATGTATAACTGTATTAATATAATTAATATAAATGTATAAATATATTAATATTATGTATAAATGTATAATTAATATTGTTTATAATTTATAATTTTTATTGTTTAAATATTTATATATATTTATGCATTTATAATACATTTATAAATAAATATATTTATATAGGTATATAAAAATATATAAATGTATTATATTATATATAATACATAATATAAATATATTTACAAATGTAATAATTGTATATTATTATAAATGAATATTATATAAATATATAAATTAATATATTATAAATATATAAATATATAATATTATGTATAAATGTATTAATATAATTAATATAAATGTATAAATGTATTAGTATTATGTATAAATGTATAATTAATATTGTGTGTTAATATTATGTATAAATGTATTATATTATACATAATACATAATATAATTGTATATAAATATACATAAATATATATACATAAATGTGTAATATATATAATATGTATTATATATATTAAATATATAATATATAATATTTATATAAATGTATAATTACATATTTATATTAATATTAATTTATATGGTATATAATATTTATATAAATATATAAAAATATATTTTAAATAAAATAAAATATTTATAATATGTTTAAATAAATATATAAATATATAATATTATAAATATATAATATATTTTTTTTGAGGGTGAGGGACTCAAAAATTCAAAATTTTTTTTTGAGGTTACCGGCGGCGCCGGATTAAGTGACCGGCGCCGGGAGAGGTGGTGGAGGCGGTGTCTGGTGTGGTGGGTTGGGTGAGGGAGGAAGAAAAGTTTTTGAGAAATTTTTTGTGTATAGATTTTTGAAGTGTGTAGGTAAAAAACTTTGAAAAGTTTTTTGGGGTTCCTGTAGCAAAAGTTGTTAAAAAACTAGTAGCTAAAAAACTTGGTAAAAAACTAGGGTACCAAACAGGCCCTTAGTTTGCAAAAATGAATTTAAATGAATTTACAAAAAAGTTAAAATAAATGGGTTATAAATGGGTAATTAGGTTACCCAATTCATTTTTTGACTTACCCATTTATACCCATCTAATTAAATGGGTATAAATGAGTTGACTCACTTATACCCATTACCCATTTTACCCAACCTAAACCCGCCCAAGTCACCCATTTTGACACCTCTAAGCAGAAGCAAAAGTAACAATCAACAAAAATTATATTGTGCAACTACTTTATTCAAAGCCCTCCACTAATTCGTCACAAAATAGTGGCCCTTAATGGTGTACTGGACATGCATGGTGCTATGATGGAGTTGGTACAACTTTCTGGTGAGAGAGTTGATGGGCACCGGAATTGGACTACGCATTCTGGCCCCAGCAGCTCCACATTTGACCAAAAAGCAGCTGCCACATGAGCTGAGATTCAGTGGTTTTGAGAAGAAAAAACACAAGAAGCACACTGCTAAAATAGATTGTTAAATTGATTCTTGAACCCGTCTTTCCGTAATATATAAATTTGCGCCAACCATTTGGGGAAGATGGTACCAGAGTAATACTATTTTAAAGCATAAAGATAACAGACAATGTGTGAAAACATCAACAGAAAATCATCTAACACTTGGAATTTACATTCAGTCGGAGGACAAATGGAGATAACGATAAGAATAAATATAGTTTCTTTGCTTTTAAATGGGGTCGAAGATAAGATGACACTAATTAAGTACATCCTTTGAGCAACAGATGAAGTCACGATTTAGTACACAGACACTGAACTAATCACCGATTTAAAGGGGTACTTTTAGATAGCATTGTAGGTGTACATGTGAATGTACCTTTGAATTCCAATCATGTGTACTTTCAAGAGAAAACCCTAAAATAAGGTTGGTTCAATATTATAATTCAAAAATTGTTATGTGTGATTTCTTTTTCTAAATAAAGGTACAAGATTATACTTGAATAATTATGTGTCATTGAATAATTATGTATAGTGGGAGAAATATGAACCTACCTCTTAAAGTTGGCATTAGATTTCCAAATCTTGACAACAACAGCACCTTAAAGGTGTCTGCCAAGGTTGCCAACATCAGAATCCTATAGTGAATTGTTTTGAAGGTTATAGGATCGAACCGTATGCACGATCCTAAGATCCTAAGACTTATATTTTGTTCAAATGGACATAATCATTCTTAGGGTCTGTTTGATAACATAAAAAAGTGCTAAATCTGAATTTTTTCAGACATTTAGATGTTTTGAGTGTTTGATAAATGAAAATCTATTTGCTGAACTTGTTAAGTAGTGCTGAACCTGTGTATATTTTTTTCAGCACAAAAATCCTAACTGAATGCTTAATTCTGATAAGAATCAATAGAATTACTTCAACTACCTTATCTTATCTACCAAATCTACCCTTATTTGTTAATTATGTTCAAAATTCTTATCTAATTAAACAACCTAATATTCTCTATCTAACGATTTTTAGTTTATCTTTTCTTCATTTTTAATGACTTTCACATCTTCTCCATACTCCTCATATAATATATTTCATCTTTTATATTAATTTGATTTAAAAATAAATATTGTCATTTTCATACCTAACAATTTTAAACTAATTAAATCATAGATTCTATTTCTTTTTTGAATGAAAGGATATAAGGGCAAAATTGTCAAATTAAATTTATTAAGCATTCATCTATAAATATTAATCAAACAGTATAAATAGATTTAGCATTAAAATTCAGACATTCATATATTTTTTTTAGTGCTTAAAATTCAGCAAATTAATTGTTTCAGTATTCAGATTTTAGAATTCAGACTTCAGAATTCAAATTCAGTTTTATCAAACGAAACCTTAGACAGTTCAGTAACAAGCCTTCTTACCTTTAACCTTAACTCATAAAAAAATCGAGATGATCAGCAAATGGAATTTAAATTTTCAATTCCATTTGATTATAAATCTGCATTTGAAGACACTTTAACATTTGAAGGTTGGCCCCAAAAATTTCTTTTGCTGTTTCTGCGATCTCCTCCGATTCTTAACCTTAGTACTATTGATTCAGCCTTGACTCAAATACTACTTATCAGTTCTTATTTTGTATGCCACCTAGATTTGCTCCGCATAAGCTAGCTCACAATCTTGAATTAAGGGATAACCTAATTTTTTTAGTTTTCGTTTTAGTAGGTCTTAAAATGCCTCTTTTAATAATACAAGATTACCTGGATCACTCGCTAAAAGCTCTATTAATGACTCTTTTTAATAATTAATTGTAGTTAAAAGTTTTGTTTCCCAATGAAGGCGTCCATCAAACATCCTGTCAAGAACTGCGCCTTCATTTTTCATGGTCCAATTTGTCATTAATATTTTTGTACCTGATTCTTTTTTATAAATTTTTTGAAGTTTTGTCCAAAGTAATTTAGTAGATTCAAGTTTCTAGCTTTGACTGATTTGGTAACTTAAGAATATATCTATTCTAATCTAACTTTGACTGACTTATCAAATTTCAACCAATTAGGTGGACTTTTGTCTGACTTATATCAATTAATTGAAACTCAAAACAAAAAGGGCTGAATTAGTTTCTATAAATATATTAGAACCAAATTAGTTTACCCAAATGATGGAGGACTTGTACTTTTCACCATTGAATTGAGCCTACTAGATAGTAAATACTGAAAAAGAAAGAAAAGTAAAACATATGGCTAGCTATTCCAACTTGGCTTTCAAGAAGCATTAAGGAAGAAAACAAATTAAGATGTTTGTGGGCTGAGCCAACCCTTTCAATTTGACTGAAAGATAAGTAGTCCAGCTGCCTTTTTCCTTCTTGGGTTGAATTTTCTTGACAAGTAGGCAGAACTATGGGGAAAGGGCATAACCTTTCCTACTAATCTACGCAACTAAGACAAAAATGCGAGAACAACATATATATGTACAATGGAAAAAATCATGGACCTCATTTACCTAGTTGTTCGCTTGTATTTTAGTGGGAAACAACTCAAACCCAACCACGGTTTTGCTGAACTTAAATTTTACACGATCAGCGGCAGCTATCCGCGCGAAACAGCTCACAACTTGGTGGAAAGTGGAAACAGCTTAGTAGTGTTTCAGAAGATAAGTTGACTCTCTGCCTTGATTGTTCAATGCGGTTTTCGTTCTTAATTTCCACCCTTTTTTTTCCCCCTATTTTTACCCCCCCCCCCCACACCTTCTCACACCCTTTTTACCTCAACTGTTGGGTATAGAATTCGAATTTTAAACTCGATAGTGAAATTTGAATTCTAAATTTAGCAGTCAAGAAGACTCTAAGGGTATGTTTGGTACCCCATAGAATTGGGGTTTAGAATTGGAATTGGAACCCCAATTCTAATTCTTGTGTTTGAATGCTGCCTTTTCCATAGAATTAGCATTGAATTCTAATTCCAAGAGGTTCCAATTCCATGAGTTGAATTCTTTATCAGACCAAAAGAATTCTAATTCCAATTCCACATCTAAACCTTCAAAAACGGGTCTACACGCGGATCCAACGTGGGTAAAAAATAAAAATCGGGTCAAGTTCATTCGCGTCCCCTTCTCTATCTAATTAACCGCTTTTCCTCAGCACAATTGCTCTGATGTCCACTGCCGCTTCCACCTCAACCCTAACATTTTGCCTCTTCCACCACCGTCTCCCCCATTGCCCTTTGCTCCTCCGGCCATCCCTCTACCCTTCACCACTCCTGCCATGCATCTACCCATCACCTCACCAATCACAAGACTGCTCCGAGTGCTCTCTACTTACCTGTGCCTAATTTTCTCGAACTGGGTTCTTCAGTCCAGAAGGTAACAACTAAAAGCTCTGCTCCGAGTGCTCTGCTCTGCTCCGCTCTGCTGTTGCCTTTTGGCCTTTGGGGGAACTTACAGCTTGCTAGTTGCCTCTGGTGGATTTCAATCTTTTTCTTTGCTTCTCCTTTCTGGTGGCTTCAAGGATAAGCGATTTGGATCCTGGGCTTCTGGTTTTCTCACAGTAAGTTCAAATGTTGTGCCTTTTCTTCTGTTTCGATATGATTCTCGGGTTTTTTTAGCGTTTTAGTGATTTTGCTGGCATTAATGTTTTATGGGTTGTTTCTAAGTTTTTGTAATTCTGGACTAAATTTATGACCTTTACTTGCTGTGGATATTTTAAAAACAAAAGGTGAAAATGCTATACAGTAGAAAATTTCAACGGCAAGATCCCTCTTTTCAGTTTGTTTGAGCTATCCCCAATAACAAGACAGAAACGAAACCATATCCATTTTATCTTTCATATCCATTTCTGTTCAGGTGGACTTGTTCAAGTTTTGTTTGGCTCATTTCTTGTCTTGTTCATCAGATATCTAATGACAAAAGAAGTTCCTTTGCACCTGTTTCTCTGGCTCAGTATATCTGATGCTGTCTTCCATACAAACAAAATTTTGTTTTTGACTTCTTGAAAGTTGGGGTAAGATGCAACTTTTGTAAATAAATTAATGGTTCTCCTCAGTTTAGGCTTCTTTTTTAGTTTCTATATACTTTGTGTGCACATGTATTTTGAAGCAGTAATAAATAGATTGTTTGAAAGTTATGAATGATTTGCAATTCGTAAAGCACCGCTACAAGATCTGTGATGAAATCCACTAATGGCCGTTTAGCCAAACAGTGGTTTACTATGTGATTGGTGTAAACTAGCCAATTTTCTATTGGTACTACCTACCTTTTGTACTACTTGACACCCATCTCTCAAAACACAATATAGTACCCAAACACAATAATTGAAATTGGGGCTCCAATTCCAATTCAAACACACCCAATGTGATGAAGTAAAAAAATTTACTTCACAAATTTCAATCACATTTTTTAGGGATGAAATAGCACAGATAGCTCATTTAATATATTCTGTATTGCATTTTCTGCAAATTAATTTCTGGTATGTTGGAGAACTCTACTTCTCCTTTCTAATTTCTTAGACTGACTTGCACCAGGAAAATAATTCTGTTCACTGTTTAAAAGTAACTCGTTATATTGTATGACATATGAAAGTAGGCTACGTGTTTGATTTCCTCTTCTGATTTCAATACGGCAACATCAGAAACTTACATGAGCAGAAACCCCCGAGTTTTGCATTATCAAATTTTCAGTTATATGCATCTTCATCAGTCAAAGTTTTATGTATTTTTACACTTCTCCACTAAGTTTTGTCTGTGACCTGTGTAGCACTTGGAACTCTGTGCAGAAAGCATTATTGCAGTCGGATGTCCATGCAAAATCTGATAAAAGTCCTGTAACAGTAGCTGTGTAGCACTTGGTGTATGATAAAATTAGCGACAAGGTATGTTATAAACGGTAATGACTTTTACAAATAATCCCACGATTGAATTTATTACAGGGTAGTGGAGAGAGGTTTTCTCCAATTAAATGAAGCAGAGCCTGGTCTACTTGAACAAGAACTTAAACTAACTGCTTGTAGAGTAACATCTGTATGTAAGCCTTGGATATAACTGCAATTTCCCATGATTAAGCCTATTAATTCTACTTCCTTATTTTGTTAACTTTTCACACCAGGTGCAGTGTCTTGTTCTTTAAAGGAGGTGAGATTATTGTATACTTGTTGTAGCAAATTAGTGACCCCGTCAAATTTCTTGGAAGGCGCTGAATATTAGATGAGAATGATATTAAGAAGCAAGAGGAAAAGCTAGAGGCAGGTGCTTCATTTCTTGTGAAAATGGTACATTTGCTCTACAGCTAAAGCAAAATGGTCGTTGTGTCCTTATTCAAGTATTATTTGTCAAAGGAAAATGGTCTTAATTTAGCATTGAGCTTATGCCGTTTTACAGTCACCCTTACCTGGCATGGAAACATTGTGAACTGATGGCCTGCGTAGGTCTGCAAGGAGGAGAAAAGTGGTGGTGCCTTGGTGTTTCAATGTTGAAGTTGATGGCTTGGTTCCTTTGTTTTGTGTTTTTGAAATCCACAATTGGTTGAATTCTTGTCTTACCTTTGAAGCTAGAAAGGACTAGTAATTTACTTTTTTCATTATAGTAGTCATGGATTATATCAATATTTGGCTGTATCAATGTTTGCTTTTTTCAGATGCCAAGAGACTACTAATGGCTAGGACTGGTGTTGCTTCCAGAGGCCAAAAGTTTCGATTGCTAACAAACCATTTCAATGTTAAAGTAGCCAGAAATGGGGGCTACTTTTCCACTACAGTGTATATAACCTCTATATCTATGATGGTTGTTTAAGCAAGCAATTTAGCACAAGTATTCTGTTCTTGATATGCAGGTGTCGATTTATATTATCATTGTTGCAATATTTTCTATTTATATTGTCATTGTTGGTTATAATTTTGCCTGAATATCTTAGCTAATTCGGGGTTTTGGCTGATATTTTGCCAAAAAAGGAAGTAATTTGCATTTTTCATTAAAGCTTGAGTAACAATTAGCTAAATGCAAGAAAAAGTAAATTATTAAAGGTACAAATTGGTTTTTTCCTTTAAATTTTTAGTAAAAATTAGCTAAATGTAAGAAAAAAGAAATTATTATATAAAAAAAAGAAAAAAACAAAAATTTTATGTAAGCAAATGTTTCATGAAAACAATTCTAATTCCTAATGAATTCTTCTCTCATCCAAACAAAGAATTTGGAATTCCAAATAAATTCCGTATCAATTCTATGCATTTTCCAAACGAAAGAATTGCAAGGATTTGGATTTCCAATTCATAGAATTCAAATTCTATAGAATTGGAATTGAATTAGAATTGAAATTCTATAGAACTTATCATTTCTATGAATTGGAAATCCAAATCCTTGCAATTCTTTCGTTTGGAAAATGCATAGAATTGATACGGAATTTATTTGAAATTCCAAATTCTTTGTTTGGATGAGAGAAGAATTCATTAGGAATTAGAATTGTTTTCATGAAACATTTGCTTACATAAAATTTTTGTTTTTTTCTTTTTTTTATATAATAATTTCTTTTTTCTTACATTTAGCTAATTTTTACTAAAAATTTAAAGGAAAAAACCAATTTGTACCTTTAATAATTTACTTTTTCTTGCATTTAGCTAATTGTTACTCAAGCTTTAATGAAAAATGCAAATTACTTCCTTTTTTGGCAAAATATCAGCCAAAACCCCGAATTAGCTAAGATATTCAGGCAAAATTATAACCAACAATGACAATATAAATAGAAAATATTGCAACAATGATAATATAAATCGACACCTGCATATCAAGAACAGAATACTTGTGCTAAATTGCTTGCTTAAACAACCATCATAGATATAGAGGTTATATACACTGTAGTGGAAAAGTAGCCCCCATTTCTGGCTACTTTAACATTGAAATGGTTTGTTAGCAATCGAAACTTTTGGCCTCTGGAAGCAACACCAGTCCTAGCCATTAGTAGTCTCTTGGCATCTGAAAAAAGCAAACATTGATACAGCCAAATATTGATATAATCCATGACTACTATAATGAAAAAAGTAAATTACTAGTCCTTTCTAGCTTCAAAGGTAAGACAAGAATTCAACCAATTGTGGATTTCAAAAACACAAAACAAAGGAACCAAGCCATCAACTTCAACATTGAAACACCAAGGCACCACCACTTTTCTCCTCCTTGCAGACCTACGCAGGCCATCAGTTCACAATGTTTCCATGCCAGGTAAGGGTGACTGTAAAACGGCATAAGCTCAATGCTAAATTAAGACCATTTTCCTTTGACAAATAATACTTGAATAAGGACACAACGACCATTTTGCTTTAGCTGTAGAGCAAATGTACCATTTTCACAAGAAATGAAGCACCTGCCTCTAGCTTTTCCTCTTGCTTCTTAATATCATTCTCATCTAATATTCAGCGCCTTCCAAGAAATTTGACGGGGTCACTAATTTGCTACAACAAGTATACAATAATCTCACCTCCTTTAAAGAACAAGACACTGCACCTGGTGTGAAAAGTTAACAAAATAAGGAAGTAGAATTAATAGGCTTAATCATGGGAAATTGCAGTTATATCCAAGGCTTACATACAGATGTTACTCTACAAGCAGTTAGTTTAAGTTCTTGTTCAAGTAGACCAGGCTCTGCTTCATTTAATTGGAGAAAACCTCTCTCCACTACCCTGTAATAAATTCAATCGTGGGATTATTTGTAAAAGTCATTACCGTTTATAACATACCTTGTCGCTAATTTTATCATACACCAAGTGCTACACAGCTACTGTTACAGGACTTTTATCAGATTTTGCATGGACATCCGACTGCAATAATGCTTTCTGCACAGAGTTCCAAGTGCTACACAGGTCACAGACAAAACTTAGTGGAGAAGTGTAAAAATACATAAAACTTTGACTGATGAAGATGCATATAACTGAAAATTTGATAATGCAAAACTCGGGGGTTTCTGCTCATGTAAGTTTCTGATGTTGCCGTATTGAAATCAGAAGAGGAAATCAAACACGTAGCCTACTTTCATATGTCATACAATATAACGAGTTACTTTTAAACAGTGAACAGAATTATTTTCCTGGTGCAAGTCAGTCTAAGAAATTAGAAAGGAGAAGTAGAGTTCTCCAACATACCAGAAATTAATTTGCAGAAAATGCAATACAGAATATATTAAATGAGCTATCTGTGCTATTTCATCCCTAAAAAATGTGATTGAAATTTGTGAAGTAAATTTTTTTACTTCATCACATTGGGTGTGTTTGAATTGGAATTGGAGCCCCAATTTCAATTATTGTGTTTGGGTACTATATTGTGTTTTGAGAGATGGGTGTCAAGTAGTACAAAAGGTAGGTAGTACCAATAGAAAATTGGCTAGTTTACACCAATCACATAGTAAACCACTGTTTGGCTAAACGGCCATTAGTGGATTTCATCACAGATCTTGTAGCGGTGCTTTACGAATTGCAAATCATTCATAACTTTCAAACAATCTATTTATTACTGCTTCAAAATACATGTGCACACAAAGTATATAGAAACTAAAAAAGAAGCCTAAACTGAGGAGAACCATTAATTTATTTACAAAAGTTGCATCTTACCCCAACTTTCAAGAAGTCAAAAACAAAATTTTGTTTGTATGGAAGACAGCATCAGATATACTGAGCCAGAGAAACAGGTGCAAAGGAACTTCTTTTGTCATTAGATATCTGATGAACAAGACAAGAAATGAGCCAAACAAAACTTGAACAAGTCCACCTGAACAGAAATGGATATGAAAGATAAAATGGATATGGTTTCGTTTCTGTCTTGTTATTGGGGATAGCTCAAACAAACTGAAAAGAGGGATCTTGCCGTTGAAATTTTCTACTGTATAGCATTTTCACCTTTTGTTTTTAAAATATCCACAGCAAGTAAAGGTCATAAATTTAGTCCAGAATTACAAAAACTTAGAAACAACCCATAAAACATTAATGCCAGCAAAATCACTAAAACGCTAAAAAAACCCGAGAATCATATCGAAACAGAAGAAAAGGCACAACATTTGAACTTACTGTGAGAAAACCAGAAGCCCAGGATCCAAATCGCTTATCCTTGAAGCCACCAGAAAGGAGAAGCAAAGAAAAAGATTGAAATCCACCAGAGGCAACTAGCAAGCTGTAAGTTCCCCCAAAGGCCAAAAGGCAACAGCAGAGCGGAGCAGAGCAGAGCACTCGGAGCAGAGCTTTTAGTTGTTACCTTCTGGACTGAAGAACCCAGTTCGAGAAAATTAGGCACAGGTAAGTAGAGAGCACTCGGAGCAGTCTTGTGATTGGTGAGGTGATGGGTAGATGCATGGCAGGAGTGGTGAAGGGTAGAGGGATGGCCGGAGGAGCAAAGGGCAATGGGGGAGACGGTGGTGGAAGAGGCAAAATGTTAGGGTTGAGGTGGAAGCGGCAGTGGACATCAGAGCAATTGTGCTGAGGAAAAGCGGTTAATTAGATAGAGAAGGGGACGCGAATGAACTTGACCCGATTTTTATTTTTTACCCACGTTGGATCCGCGTGTAGACCCGTTTTTGAAGGTTTAGATGTGGAATTGGAATTAGAATTCTTTTGGTCTGATAAAGAATTCAACTCATGGAATTGGAACCTCTTGGAATTAGAATTCAATGCTAATTCTATGGAAAAGGCAGCATTCAAACACAAGAATTAGAATTGGGGTTCCAATTCCAATTCTAAACCCCAATTCTATGGGGTACCAAACATACCCTAAATATACTTCCCTGATCATTGAATCGTCCCCAGTGATTTCTCAGTTTCAACCATGTTATGCTGCCTCAGTTTCAACCATGTTATGCTGCCGTGGCCTTGAAATCTATTTCTCAAATGAAAACTTTCAGCTTTGGCACATGCATGAATTAAAGCATTGCTCCTATGCACACAAGTGCATGACAAATGCGTAAGAAAGTTTTTTTTTTTTTTTTGTGAGAAATGCATAAGAAAGTTTTCTACATCCATCAGTTATACTTAAACCTTGGCGTAAGCGTGCCCAGAAAAACATTGTGTGGACGTGCCTTAAATTACTGCAAAAATGATGCATCTATAAATGTAAGAGTTCACTTATAAAGAGTGGTTTTAAAGTACAATATGTCTAAATGATGGACATAAATATGAATATTCTTGAAAAATAAAATGTGGACCATTCTTTGATTTATATTTGTCTGGCATATAAATTGTATGCCGTTTAAAGTAGAATTTTCCTAAATGTAATTACATTACAAAATATTTGACTTGAAAAATATCAAGGCAAGGGATCCTCAAACACAAACAGTTAAATTTACACCAGAAAGCCCCATGGGTGCTTACTACTATTATTTCTTAAAAGGGTAATCATATGGAAATAAAAAAAATTGAGCTTCTTTCAGCTTTATTTCTTAAAAGGGTAATCATAATCTTAGCACATTTTCTATAGTTTTTTAAATATTTTTTGTATTGTTTTCCATTTTCTTATTTAATGGATTGACTTGGATTCATGTGATTTTTTTTTTTTTTTTTTTGTCGGCATCGGCTCTATTTTTTTCCTCTACGAGAAGCTTTATTTTTTAGCTCACTATGATACAATTTTTTTCAGATTTTCTGACAAGGATCTTTTTAAGTTAATTGTTTTAACACAAGCAACGACTAGATTTTCTCTTTTTTGTCCTTAATTATCGATGCAAAAAGTTGATAAATTAGGTGAATGAACCAAATAATTACCAAACTGACCAGATAAATATACTTAAGGGACTATTTCGGATTAAGTAAACTAGTTAAGGGACTATATTAGCTCATAATAAAGTTTAGAAACTAGACCTTTGGTCTTAGCAAAATGGTGTTGTTATTGTTTAGCGTTTACAAGTCGTAGCTGCATTTTCTAAATGCACTAAACACTGAAACGGCCAGAAGAATAGAAGCGACATTCAACAATGAACAATACATGTATTTACTATTATGCTTAATAATTCCTTCAGTCGTCAAGAACTTTAGCAGCATATTCATGAAGTTAGCCGGGTTTTAAAGAATAAAAATTTCTGGTGTTTACTTTCTTGATACAGAAGGTATGAAAAGGGATGCCATATGATTTTGCTACTCATTATAAACACTATATATTATTCTAAAATTCATATTTTCTTTTTTATCTTTTTATTGATTTCAAGCATGATATAGATTATAGATTTTTTTTTTGGTCCTTTATCTCTGATACTTACACATAGTTACCAGTCGTGATTGATTAATACTTATGAAAAAAAAAAGAAAGCATCAAACGTAAGGACATAAATTTAATTTAATTTTAGAGATTGCTTTGTTAAATGTATCAATTCTTTTTTCTTACTTTAATTCTTTTCGTATTATAAGTATATATTTCCTACCAAATCATTGAGATTCCAAAATGGTCTGTCATTGTTATTGCACTTATTATTTTGAAAATTATTATATTGTTACTTTGCACAGTTTATTCGTCTTCATTGTGTTGAATATTTTCAATACCCTTTATTGTGAATAATGTATTCAGCTTTCAACTAGATAAAAATTAGATAATTCTTAAGTTATATTTAACTAGCTAGTTCAACTCTTTAACGTAATGTATTGTTTTTTTTTTTTTCATTTTGGCAAAAAAAATGTACAAATTAATTTACTTGATTTCTTTTGGTAAATTCACTAAATTGTAACTACAAGTTCATTATTTAATTCATTTGGCAGTTTTTTCATAATCTATGCAAATTAAGCTGCTTGTACCGCATTATGTATTGATATTTGTTTGTGCGTCTTTGCTTACTTTATAAAATATTTAAATGTCATTTAACCTCAATTTATTGTTCCAATTCATTTAAGATTCTAATTTTACATCTTATTTGCATTTTGCCCTGCTTAAAAATAACATATCCATTTTCGGTCCCAAACAATTTCCACTTCCCCACTTCTTTATCATTTCCTAGGAATTGTTTACTAGATTGGCTCAATGATTGTAGCACATGCACTTTTAGTTCTGTGAGTCACCTTGTGCTATTGATTTCTAAACCACACAACCAAACTTTCATTCATTACTTGACAGGTTGTCAACCTGTGCAATAATAAAAACCTGCTCAACTAAAGTTAATTTCTGTAGATAATGGTCAGCAGGGTCGAATCCACAGGGACTGGGAGTAATTATTTCTTTTCCAGTTCACAGTGACAAGGGGGTGTTTTTGTCTCAGGGGTGATAATTTAAGCAATCTAACTAAAAGTAAAATAATAAAAATAAAATAGCCAACTAGAAATTAAATAACAATTTATTAAAATCAAAGGATCTAGCCAAGGAATAACTTCAGCAATGGTTCACCTAATTGATCATTGAAACAAAGGCAATTCCAATTATTTATCAATAAATAGGTTATAACTACCAAACAAGCGATGGCAGTCAACCCCTCCTTACTGTGTCGGTGATCAAGGTACGCCCGTTAATCACTGCTCTAATTGAGAAATAATCCTAGGTACGCCCGTAGAATTTAATTCCCCAATTGCCTTACGTATTAGAGGAGCCCTATTCTAACCAAATAACGCACTACCAGGGTTATTTTAGATTAGCCCGCGTATTCCCCTGACACAAACCTAATCATGCCAGTTGTCACTATTTTAGAGCAATTAAACAATTACGGATTTAATGCCCTAATTGACAATAGATTACCCAATCAACTAATTATCTGGATCCAAGACAATCAATTAATTAAATAACCATAAGCATAGCAATCAAGAAATATGCGGATACCAATAAATAAAAGAAAAAGATTAAATTAAAACGATCTCATAATTTTAGATGACCCAAAGCATCCGTTGTCCCTTGACTAGAAAAAGGGGTTTAACTCATTATTGATGAGAAAAACCCATACAGAACTGATGCAATAGTAGCGGCCATTGTCAAATTCAATTCGGAGAAATCAAGAAGAAAGACAAGCCACAGCAAGGAATTCAATGTTTTTGCTCTCCCTAACATACGGCCGAAAAGAAACTACTAACGAGAAGCAAAAGAAAAGAAAAGTCAAAGTTCCCAACTACACTACAAGACGAAAAACTAAAAACTAAAGCCAGCTCTCCTCTGCAATTCCTATATTTCCTATCTAAGTGCTTGCTCCTCCTGTGCGGCGTCCGCCGCACGAGAGAAAAGAAGAAGACCCTGAGGTTTGCTTTCTTTTCCCTTTTTCTAGTTGCTGTCTTCGGTCAAAATTACCAAAAAGGTCATGCATCTCCTTGTTCCAAGAATGCCCTTGATTGCCTGCTATTTGAACTCTCTCCCGATGACTGTCAAATTGGCCTTGATTGTGACATTTTTATTCTACTCCCTGAAATAAATACAAATTACGAAAAGTGAGTAGAATCTAATAATTAATTCACATTGGGTTAAGTAATAGGGGAAATTAATTATAAAATAAATGATAAAATTACAACCTATCATTACTATAGGTATTACAGAATATGGACACTACCTACCATAGATGGATCCATAAAGGACACATTATTGGTATACTATCATTATCAAACCTATTCATAACGAACTATTTTGAGTACTTCTTTTTTTTTTTGGTCGACACGATACATTTTCTATTCTATTCTTATTTCTACTCTATACTAAGGGGAATGTGATGGGCTCAAATGGGTCAAAGGAGAACGCGAAGGGGACTGAATCACCATCGAACCAAACGGATGCCTTTGCACCCATCGGTGAAATTTCTAAGAAATCATGGAGATGAATGCAGCTCAAAAGATTCGATCCCTTAGGATTTTCTATACTCAACAGTAATGAGCCAATACATCTGTGAGTTCAACATGATGAAAGTACAATGTGTTTGTTTAACATATTCGTAGTACATTTGCAAATCTGAGTTGGGTTTGGATTTCATGAGATTTAATCCAATTAAAATCCGACTCAATTAATTGAGTATATAAATATTTTTTATTTATAATGATATATATTGTTTAATAATTATATGTATTACATAATGTATATAATCTAATAATTTAATAATTTATGTATAATGGCAAAATAATATAACTGTTATATGCACATTATATATAATTATGAATTAATTGTGATCTTCCACCAAGCCTGAATTAGGTCTAAAGCCCTAATATTTTTGTGAGTCAAATGTGACCCTTACACATCGAGCTTACAGTGTGAAACCCTACTTACAATACAGGGCTCGATTGACAATTCCTTTCCTAAATCCAGAGTAGTGTTGTATCATATGATGATTTGATAATAACCAAAGGAATTAGTTATTTAAGTCAAAATGGTTGTCAGTCGGATAGTAGACCATAAGGTGGACGGCTCCAAATTGAGTTGGAGAAACCCAGTTTGATCTTAGCCATCCACTCTAGAATCTGTTATTGTACTGCTCTGTTATTGTATCGTGTAGTGGACCTTGCAGATGATCGATCCATTAATCACTTCTACTTGTCAAATGATGTTGAAGTTCTGCGAATGCACAAGATAAAAGTGGTACAATCACCGCTAGTAGACTGTGAAAAATTCTACTCTAAACTATATACTGTACAACTTAAATCAATTGAACTAGCTCAGCTGGCCACAAGATGAAAAATTAAATCTATTAATCAGCTAGTAGATTGTATTTTTTCTCCAGAGAATCTCTTGAAGTATAGTCGAACGTTATTTAACTCCCTTCAAACTTTTCAATAGATTAGAGAGATCCATCCCGGCCCCTCTCTTTTTTCTAGTATATGACTAATTATAACAATATTTTACTAAAAAGAAACTATATACAATTTATACAATAGATACAAACTAAATGATGTTCACTTTTCTTGATTTTAAAAATTCTCATATTTATATTTATCGATTAGACATCTAATTTTCTGTAACTTTTGGCAGGTAAACTCATATTTATGTAATTGACTAACCCATGCAACCAATATCGCCGCCCCATTTTAACCACAGAGGAGCATCTGCAAGTGATTCTCTTGAATCAAAAGAAATGTGGTGCCCAATCTTTTGGGGCAACATTGCAACAACCGTAAAAAGCAGGTTATAAATGGTTTTGCTTGAAAACGGTATGGCTTTGGTATGAACGATGGTAAATTATGCCTGAAAGTAAGATTCGTCAATGATGTAGTTTTGCTTAAAAAGTGATAACGTTTGTTAATGAAATCATAAGTTTTGTCTAAAAAAATTAATAATTTTTATATAAAAAATGGTAAGTTCCGAAGAAAAACGTGCAAGTGTTGTTAAAAATTTAGTAAGATTTATTATTTGAAGAGTGACATATATCAATTATGAAACTTTTGTTTTTGTACAAAAAGTTACTATTGTCTATAATAAATTTCCCACCATAATATTGTTCCTAATAGAACCTTTAATGTCTGATTTCCATTTTCCCACTTTAATTATTAGCACCATCAAAAGAGAAAAGAAAACAAAAAGAAAATGGGAATTGAAGACATCTTCATGTGCGCACTCTAGAGCTAATGCGATGGAATGAAGTGATTTCGTTTTCGACATTGAGCTTAATAAAAGGCAGCTGGGCTTGAGATCTTTGAAACTCAGGCCAGACAATATCAAGAAAAAGAGCTGCTCTGATGGCTTTCATTAATATTCCATCATATCTTGAATTTCTCCCAATGCTATTTTGTTTCGTTTTGTTTCTTTATTACTACTGCTACTGCAATCTGAGCAGGAGGTGGAGAAAAAGCTCGCTGCCCACTAACTGGCCAGTCATTGGTATGCTGCCAGCGCTTCTTCAGAACTCTCACAGGCTACACGATTATTCAACAGAGGTTCTTAGAGAGAGTGGCGGCACGTTCGAGTACAGAGGCCCCTGGTTTGCCAATGTGGCCATGGTTATCACCTGTGATCCTACCAACATCCACTATATTCTCAGCAAAAGCTTCTCAAACTACCCCAAGGGTCCTGAATTCAAAAAAAATGTTCGATATCCTGGGAGATGGGATCTTCGACGCTGATTCCCAGTTATGGGAAACTCACAGGAAAGTTACTTTGTCAGTTTTTCACCACCCTAGTTTCCACAAAATTTTGGAGACAACCATTCGGGAGAAAGTGGAAAAAGGGCTCCTCCCAATTTGACAAAACTGTGAAGCGACGGAATCTCAGCTTGATTTGCAAGAGATATTCCAGAGGTTCGTTTTGGATAGTATGTCGACATTAATGCTTGACCATGACCCCGGCAGCTTATCGATGGATTTACAAAACATCCCATGCGGAAAGGCTTTTAGGGACACCGTGGAAGCCCTGTTACAGAGGCACGTATTGCCAGAAAGCTGGTGGAAGCTCCAGAAATGGCTAGGAATCGGCAAAGAGAAGAAGCTGAACAATGCCTGGGATGCTTTTGATCAGTTCATTTACCCTTGTATATCGTTGAAGCAGGAAAAATGACCAGTACAACAAAGGAGGAACCCCGGTTTGATGGACTAACCGCTTTCATGGAGGCTTACGAGGGGACAAATTGTTCATGAGAGACCGGAGACGCCATGTTAAATTTGATGCTTGCCGGTAGAGACGGCACCAGCACGGCTCTCACTTGCTTTTTCTGGCACATCGCCGCTAATCCTTGGGCCGAGGAGAAGATTCTTGAAGAGATTGCAAGCAAATTGGAGGTAGGGAATGAAGGTCAACATTGGACAAGGCTTTTCAATGTCCAGGAGTCCCATAAGCTCGTTTACCTCCAGGGTATACACTGTGTGAAGCTCTCCGGCTTTATCCACCCCTGGCTTCTGAGAACAAAGCTCTCCAGTGAAGGCCGACATTCTTCCAAGTGGTCTACGTGTCGATGCAAGCACCAAACTGATTCTTTCCTTCTATTCCATGGGAAGGATGGAGTCCATATGGGGTGAAGATTGCTTGGAGTTCAAGCCGCAGAGGTGGATAACGGAGCAAGGAAGAGCAAGACACGAACCATCCTTCAAGTTCCCTGCATTCAATGCTGGACCAAGGACTTGTTTGGGCAAGGAGATGGCTTTCGTTCAGACGAAAATGGTGGCAGCCTCCATCATCCACAATTACCACGTCTGGGCGGTGGATGGTCATCCTATCTCCCTTGCTGATTCTAGTATTGTCCAAATGAAACCTGGTTTTATGGTCAGGTTCTTTAAAAGAAATTAATTAATTTGTAATATATATATATATATATATATATATATAAATGTGTGTGTGTGTGTGTGTGTGTGTAATGTATAATAAGCTCATCACGTTGGATGAATTACGTAATATGTTTCCTTGCTAATAAAACTGCTTTGTGAAATATCAACTACATCATTAGTTAGCACAAAAAGGATCTTGGATTCTGCCAAACATGCTCAAATGTCTTTCTATATACTGCTTGAGCTCCTGTAAAAAGTTCATTGGACTTCATTTTGTCCTATTTTATATGCCCTATTTCGGAGATTTTGCAAACTTGAATTTGATATGTAAAAAGAGAAAAGAAAACCAATTTTCTCTTCAAGCTAAAGTAAAAACCATTTATTTCTAGAAATTCTTATCTAGTTCTTCCACTTTCAATTTCACTCAACAAACGTCCACCTCTTTAATTGACGTGAAAAAGGTAAATTTTTTTTTTAATTTCTTCTAACTTCTGTGGAATCCAAAAACACAAATATCCTGTGTAAACTGGAAAAGGATTGTGCTCGACAACTCAAGTGAATTTATACTTTCCTTTCCTCTAACTATAATGATTTTTATGCCATTGATCTTAAATTAAATTTCCAATTTGACCCTCCAATACAAGGACAAATTTGGACAAGGATTTAAGCAAAGCGAATCTTTCATTTGTTATTTCCTATTCCCACTAAAAGCCAAAAGAGGAAAAGGAGAGATCAAACAGAAGTGCACAATCAATGATTCCTGTCCTTTGTTCCGCAAGGTTGTAAGGTAGTCATGAACTTGCAAGATCAAAGCAGAATATTCTTGTTAACAATCACATTGTTACAGTAATTTTCTATAAAAACTCTAAAAAATAAAAATCCGAACGAAGCATATCTTCAGGGTCAATCTATGTCATTTCTGTCTTTTTATACAATCATTGCTCTATCAACATATATTTGAAAGGGAATTGATTTTGTGATTGCATATGATGGGCTTGTCCTTGTTTGCTTAAGATTATAGAAAAGTTGATTAAAATTGTAGAAAATATTCAGCATTAACAAAAGCTAGTCTTTGGTAATCAAGTGATATAATATGTATATGCAAAAATTAGCATAACAATAGTTTCAAAAGTATGTATTATTTTTTCAGGTAATACATTATCGGAAATCGTAATAACCATAATGTGATTTTCCGATATTGTAGAAGCCTATTCTCAAACAACGGATGCTGATGTAAGTGAAAAGGGCTCATATTTGTTAACTATGAGGTCTCGGATTTGAAATCCATGAGAATGGAATGAACAACATTGGGAGAGCTGCCTCTACAAGAGGTCTGATCTGACTCGAATAGAATTAGTCGTAAATTGTAAAATTGATGCGAATTCCTTTGATTTATATATATATATATATATATATATATATATATATAAAAGTAACCTATTTTCCATCCTTATTCTTAACAACAAAAATAATCAAATTCTCCCATATTTATTAGAATATTATCCTATGGCTTCTCTAAGACCATAGGATCCTACAACTCGAAGCAAGTTCATTCATGAACACATTCTGCAATTTTAATAGTGCTAGAGACAACTTTAAGGAGTAATGAAGCCACTGCGAGCAATGAATTATTTCTAGAAGATCTGTTTGTTACCAAGAATCAGTTCAGTAATAATTTTGAGGTTTTCTGCTGCTGTTTTTGCAATTACAGTATGTGAAGCTGCAACTTATGATTCATGAACTAGTCATTCTCCTTATTGCATGTGCCATAGTTTTTTTATGGTAATTTGGTAAATGGCAGTAAGACCCGGTCCCAAAGCCACTTTACTTAATCTTGAACGGTAAAAAACTAGAGACGCTTCCCTTGAAGCCGAGAGACTAGACCGGCAGCTGTTGCAGAATATCAATGGTAATCTCATAGGTTATGTATGCTATGGCTATTTATATTTCAATTTTCAAGAAAAGGACATTCAAATTTCAAGAAGGAGAATTCTAACTGGTATGCTCTTATTCTATCCCATGAGATTTAAGGACAAATTTTAGCATCTTCCATTAAAAATGGCCCAAAAACAAATAATGGATGTCCAGGGGTGGGCTACATTCTTCCCTAATCCAAGTTCTTGAATAGACAAGAATGATCTTAGTATCATTATTACTGTTCAAGCCTTGAGTAATGGGCTTGCTAAGCCTATTCTTTCTGCTAAGTGCATTTAACGATTTTGAGTCTTGGCTCGGACTTTGTACGCGTTTTTTTTATGATTAATTCAATTTATGGTTGTGAAAAAAAAAAGAAATCCGTAAACCCCTCCCAATTCCTTCAAGTAGTAGTTTAAATTTTCTTTTATCTTGATTAGAAGTAACAAGTGCGTCGTTTAATAAGGAAGTGTATTTTTTTCTTCTTTATTCTTAAAAAGTTTTGAAAAAATGGGACTTTTTATATGTGGCATCCATTACTACTTCATGTCAATTGGTTGGCTAGAAATAGAAGTGCATCGTTTAATTTTTTTTTTTTGAGGGAAGTGAAAATTTCTATATGTAGCATCAGTTACTAATTTCTATCACTGTGGTTTTTTTTTTTCCCTTTTATTTGGATGTTCAATTGGCACTTGTTGAGGTGAATTTTACGTGTTAGACTTTTAAAATAATAAATTTAAGTTGGGAAAAATTTTATATGAAAAGGGCACTAAATGTAAGTATGTCAATGTATTTGTGCTTTTTTACAATAAGTAAGGTACAAAATAAAAGGATAATTTTTTTTATATACTGTCAGTGTACAATTAGATTCAAAAATAAAAAAAAAAATGCAGAAAGTCCCTGAACGGTCATTTGGCAGTTAAAAATGACAAGTTATATATATATATATATATATGTATATATATATATATACTTAAATTTGATTAGTTTTAACTTCTTTGCTAGAACCTGGACGGTCCCTGAACTCAATTTTGGCAATTAAATCCTCCAACTAAAAATATGTATTCAATTTAATCTCTAAATGCCTGCGCCACCCAAAACTTTGAAGCTTCCTCTAATTTAACTGGGGTAAAATGGAAAGTAGCCATTCCTGATCCTCTTATAGATGTGATTCACAACAGTTTTTGTATATACATGTATGCTGTCATCTCCAAGTATGAACTTGTTCTATGACATCACCTTGTCAGGCTTCCAAAGTGCCCACATGCTCAAATGATTTCTAATTGTTTAGCCGATGCAATTGACTCTAGTCAGGCAAATTCAAGAACCAAACTTCTGGAATCAGAGTTCTATATTAAGAACAATCCAACATCAAAATAAAAAAAAAATGCAGAAAGTCCTCCAACAAGGTGATGCATGCAAATACTAATAAACAAGTAGGCTTCATCTAATTGTGCAGTTTGAAAGGCGAAGTCCTTGGGAAGAAAACAATAAACAAAGTAGTTGGTAGCTTTATTAGAACATTAAATTCCCTCGTACAAATTAGTAATATATTCTCATATAAATTAATAAGTCGACAATGTATATTGCACATGTTTTATTTGTCGGAGCATCCTGTCTTTCAAATCTTCAGGCACTTAGCTGCAGTTCATTGAATATACATATTTCAGTTATTCAGTACAACTATGAGACTTCTGCCTTCAGTCCATAATGGAGAGGGATGGATACTAATGTTTAAGAAAACTGTCGTCGACTGTTTCAACTTTCAACAGCTCCGGCCAACTTTCAACAGCTCCGGCCTCATTTGACTTCCAATGCTTGGCTATGTTGCTTTCAGAAATTAGTTCATATGGGTTTGAAGCACTTTCCAGCACTCAAAAGTGCTTGCATTCTAAGAAGAGAAACAACTAAAAATAAAGAATGGCTATTATCCCATTTTACCTCCGGTCAGTCCCGACAAATAATAGAACACTTGAAGTTTAGTGTTGAAATTGGATACACTGGGGAAAAGAGGCTGAGATGATTGTCTGGGACACCATTCCAAACGATTTACGATCACCATTTGACTAATAGTGTAAAATATAAAAAATGTACAGACTAAATCTTGCCATGTAATTTAAAGATAACTGACATGTATGGACTCACATGAACCTTCACTTCGTGCTAGAACTCTGCAACCAAATTATATAATTACTTTGTAATGGATTATAATCTAATCAAGAGGTGTTACACCCCCCCCCCCCCTCCTCAGGATTTAATTAGCTAAAATTTTAGTTTTTAGCTTGTGTATCAGGAACTAATAGGTATGCATACCTGACTAGATAAGGGGGTGCTATAGCACCTTTCTTGTATTTTTTTTGTTGCAGGTGAGGTTTGAACTCCCCACCTACAGCCCAAGGAGGGATTTAAGTCCCTCTCTGATGGCCACTGAACTTAGCTCTGTGGTTAGCTAAAATTTTAGTTGAAGGGTAGAAAAATTGGATGACTACTTTGTTCATTTACCCTTCTGTCTTTCACTGTGAGTAAAGCTAAGTGGCAAAGAAAGAGAAGAAAAACATTGGTAATTGCACACTTCGCTTTCAAGAATAATCAAAGAAGAGAAGGAAAACTTTGGTGAACTCAACCCACTCCTGAACTTATAAAATTGATAAGTTGTCCAGCTGTTCTTCGGTTGATTCTTCTTGATAAGCAGCTAAAAGCCTAAAACTTTCGATAAAGTGTGTACGGTAGAAAAGTAACCTGCATAGGCCACCCACTAATCTACCTAATCAAGAAATCATGTTTTTGGGTAGGTATCAAGAAATCATGTTGGTGATGCTTTAGGTCTCGACATCAAAGTAGACTGTGTATAGCTCCTTTTGCTAATTAGATTTTAGTGGAAAACAACTCAATCTCCACCATGTTTCTTCTTTTCGGCAGATTCTGATATCATTTGTGCATGGTTTGTGGTGGCTGTTAAACTACTTATAGCTTAGTGGCAACAAGATTAGTGTTTCAGCAGATAAGTTGACTCTCTCCATTGATTATTTTATTAGGATCTCGTTCTTAATTTCAACCTTGTCATGCTGCCATTCATTTCTTAATTTGTAAACTTGCTGTTTTAGCAATGATACGAACCATCACATGCATGGGGTGAATCATTGCTTATAGGCAGACAACACTAAGTGATGGATCCACTTGTATGGTTATTGTTTATTTTCTACATAGGTGACTAATGTAAAATTTTGCTTGTATGAAAAGTTGACTTAAGATCTTCTTAATTGATGGTCCTAAATATGTCATTGTTCAACTCAAATTAAAGTCACCTTTGATTATATGCCATTTGTCTTTAGCATGTGCAGAATCTATATATATATATATATATATGAAAGTATCTATTTTAATCAGAATTTTTCTCATTTCTATATGACATGTCTAATTGAAGAGAATTAACAAATTATAGGTCACTTGGATTTTACCCATATTAAATCCTATTTGGATTATATTATATGTTTAAAAATTATCTCTAATTTTAAAATAACTTTAAAAAATAACTAATCTTATCTTAATGATATTGCTTTAAAAAACAATTAATCTTATTTTAATGATTTTGCTTTCTATCAAATTATTACATATAGTAGAACTTTTTTCAAATCACAATTATTAAAATCTTACATATCCCAAATTACTTCCTTAATTATTGAAATCTTACATATCCCAAATTATTTCCTTTCACCACCATACCGTTGATTAGTATTCAAATTATTCATCATTTCTTCCCAAAATTTTGAATTAAATTAGTGTGTAAAAAAAAAATTAACTATTACACCAATAGATTTACCAATATTATTGGAAACTGAATATTTATCGATGGAAAAAAATGAATTGCTAGATTTTTTTCTACTTAATTAAATATGAATATATAGTTCTAGATTTATGGTCAATATAAAAATTTAAATTATCTACAAGAATATCTGCCAAATTTTTGATAGGGAGTACATGATTTGATGTATACTATCATATTATAATGAAAGTATGTAAACAAATTTTTAAAAATTACTAAATAATTGAACATTTAAAATACATTAATTTTTTAAAGTTAATATAGATGAATATGTAGGATTGTTGTTACTTTTTGTATTTAAATTATTTATATTTGCATAAATTCATAATAAATTAAAAAAAAGACCGTGGTAAGGCACGGACAAAATTCTAATTTTATAGTTAAAGTTCTTTTAGGAGGAATGTAGTTAGGAAACGAACCCTTATTAACCATTTTGCAAAGTGAGTCTTCGTATGTAGC
The DNA here is from genome assembly GCF_003713205.1 of Coffea eugenioides. Taxonomy (NCBI): domain Eukaryota; kingdom Viridiplantae; phylum Streptophyta; class Magnoliopsida; order Gentianales; family Rubiaceae; genus Coffea; species Coffea eugenioides. The sequence continues at coordinate 40,940,281 of NC_040035.1, read as the reverse complement.
ACCATTGTAAACAGTACAGAAGCTCTTCAAATCTGACACGGTAAATAGATTCAGAAACAGGAGATCTCTAGGTGATTTAGCAATTTCTGGCAACATAGGCTAAAAAATAAACCGGCTGCTTTTCTTGCGTTAATGTACACTTAAAAGACTAGTAATAAGTCACGTACTTTGCACGTAAATATATTTTCTTAAGGTATACTATTTTTGATGTACTATAATTCTTGCAAAATTTTGATTTTTAACATAATATTTGTATCAAATGTAGTAATTGCCAACAAAACATTTATTGTATATTAAAAAAAAACATTTATACTACATTCTAACATATAAAAACTCTAAAGATGGAAGGTTAACTAAATTACTCTATATTTTACCATTTTACAGGAGTTGTCATAGTAATAAGAGAAAATTTTGTATGATTTACCAGACCAATAGACGAAATCAAACTTAACAAAATATTTGTTAAAGCATGCTCTTTTGTAACCATTGTATAAGAGATCCTAAGCTAACTCCTTCTTCTAGCCCCAAATCGAATCAATTGGAAATCATGGCATCTAAAATCAATGCAAGAGTTTAAGAATCTCTTAAATCTATACTCTATATATTGTTATAAAAAACTTAGGCAGAGTTAAGAAAATACCTTAAAAGTCTCTAGGAGTACTTTCAAGTACGTGTAAGTTGAAATTCTGAATCTAAACCCTCCTTTGCTTTACTATCATAACCAATTTCCAATGCCAATCCATCAATGTTTTCCCTCTTCATAATTGAGTCTTCTTTCTCATGCAACTTGAGAAAGTTTTTTCGTAACTTTACACTTTATCGAGTCTTGATTTAAGCCATTGTACAGGGCATAAATGGTTCAATCAATGATTAACACCACCATTTAATTGACCCATATTCACATTAAGAAGTTGTAGGAATTATAGAAATCAATTGATGGTGTTAGATGAGAGTATTAAATTAAATTGATTATCACCATAACTCTAAGTTTGGGGTTTTTTTTGGTTTTTATAAATAGATGACCTTTGCCCTTCCTAAGTTTTGTGCATAGATAAGCAAAGCTTTCAAGCCTCGTAGCAATAAGGTTTCATTAATAAAAATTAAGCAATGATCCCTTCTTTCCACCAACACATTCCTTAAAAGACTAATTTCTAATTCAAACTTTTAGAGCATTTTGAGAAGAACTTTTCTAAGCAACATTTTGGTGACATTTTATAGTCTAAGACATTAACAAGTGAGGACAATAGGAGAAAATATGCATTAGTATAAGTACAATTTTAAAAGGTTAATTATAGTTCAAAAATCCTTTTGTTTTAGTATTTTTGAATTATTTTTGCCATTTTGCTTTTTTCATTTTCTTAATTGATATGCTATAATAAAGTGAATTTAATCGTCAATTTAATATTTTGATGACCTTTGTGTTCTCATTCAAAATTGTAAACCAACATGTATATATAGTATTTAATCATGATTAAATAAATAATAAGGGCACAATATGATATTTCAATCATCAATTAATAATTGCATGACCGGAATAAGGAAGGCTAAGATCACAAGAATGCTTATAGTTAAAATACCAAAACTCATGGTGCTTTGCATAATAGTAATAGATAGATAGATATGCTTACAGGGTTAACCCCCTATTTGGATAAAAAAGGTTGCATTCGATGGATACAAGTTCATTAGCAGGATTTGTCTGCTCTGGTATTAGTAACAAAATAAGTTATACGTGGATTCTGCATACATAAGAATAAAATGCTAGAATATATATACTTCGATATGACCCCAAACTTTAATACTTGTTTGTGGTTTTGTATCATATTTACACTTGGACATTTTGCTTGGCTTCTTGATTCGAATCTTGAAACTGGGATTGGTGGACTTCATGAGTGGCTGGAGTTAGATTAATGGAAATAATGACACGAGGACAATCTTGGACTTGAAGCTGTTTAGTACTGATGCCTGCATTTGATGGTATTTTGCTTTCTGGGACATTCAGTTCTGGACTCTGGAATTTTGCAAGTGTTGCAAGCTCAGTAACAGACTCAGCAATATCCTCCACAGAGATGACTATATCAATTAACAGAGATGCAACTGCTGCTACTGATATTAGCTGTCGAAGGTTAATGCCTTCCCATGAGCCTGACTTGAGTAAGGATTCGAGGTTCTGGGCTGCTGTTGTCGAGTTTACAATGTGACGATTAGGAGAGGATGGCTTTGTCATTGTTCTGATTGCCAATGACAATTCTTTGAGTGCTTGACCTGATTCTTTGCTCATTATTGTACATATCTCCTGGACTTTCTGAAAGACCTCTTCTGGTGCCTAAAACAGTAGCGTAATTTGCATCAGTTTTATGAGAAAAGCAGCAGAAAATCATTTAATCCTAAAATAGTAGTTTGGTGAAAATTTTCGTTACAGAAAATGAATAAGCCCTATCTTTGCTAGTTGCCAAGAGAAAAAAAACATTGTTTCTGTTAAAGCTAATTGAAGTCGATACAAACATCCTGATTGATGTGGCTGCACCAGTCGGGAAGTGTTCGAGTGTTGCTAACTAATAAAACTGGTTTTCAACTAATTGAACACGTGATAGGTTCACTAAGAAGCAGTAATGTGGTTGTTCATTGCCTTTTGCCTAAAATTCATTGAAAAATTCAAGTTTTTATTAATTCCTGAAGAGATGTTAAATTTCTTTCTAGTTTGGTAATGCTTCATGCCATTATCTTTCTATGAAGTTGTTATAATTTGCTTCAGATTCCATATCATTCGTGGACCTTATTTAGTGATGTAACTCTAAATTAGTTATAATTACGAAGTATGGAATGAATATAAGTGTGTTAGAGATTGTTGATGGTATAATACTTTGATCTCAGAATTCAGGTAGCTGTTAAGAGCTTCAATTCTGCAGGCACATTTTCGAGTCAGAGCTCCAATTTTCAGGTACTGCTCCCAGGGATGGAGATACATGAACTTTCCATGACCGGGTTCCCATCTTGCCAAATTAGCCTGCAAAGGAAGCATGCAGAGATCAGTGCATGTACGTTAAGTACAACAGATTTTAATAGCATCAGAAAGCTTCTGCTCACTTGGTTTTCTTCAGTGGTTTTGGAATTAAGAACACTTTTATAGCCAACCAGAAAAGACTTGTTATCCTTAAACTCTGCCTCCACTGATCCTGCAAAGTATTCTTCTCCAAAGCCTAAAATCAAAGATCAACTCTTGAGTTTTCGAGCTCATAATATAACAAGAAAATTCAACTGGCTAGTGGTTTAACCTGGTTTATAAATTATAATGGCATACTGCAATAACTCTAGGATCAAAACTGTACCTTCTAAGAAATTTCCAAGTTTCTCAAGATGATCAGCTACGAGATTGTGAAGATCTTCACCGGCCCATACAGGACAAACGAAAATCGAAACAATCACACAGGTGGACGCACCAACAAATATGGTAGATAATCTTTTATGCGCCAAATCAAGTATTTCATCAGTTCGAAAGCCGGATATGGACACAAGACTGAATGTCAAGATGAAAATCACCAATCCGTAGTCATATCTGGCCTTCACTTTGGGAAAGAATCGAATAAATGTAGTTACAGCAGCTGCAAATCACCAAGATATCATGAACATATTATTAGGATGTTTTCTCTCTTATCCCAAGATGTTAAATAAGATTAAGAGATAAAGCAATGGTGCAATATATATATATTGCACTAGAAACAACATACCTTGGAGGAACACAAATAGCCCAATGAATATCGGCTCGCCTACTTTCCCTGTCATGCTGGCCAAGTAATGTGCTCCAACACCTAAAGCACCAGCTATAAACGTTGCTAGTCCTCTATTTAATCCTTTGCCGATTGTTGCACCTGAAAACATTAGAAAAAGTATCCCAATTCAGTATTTCTTTGGAGTTTACATAGATTTGGAATGACAAGTAGACTTCCCAAATAAAATGGATTTCGTAGTTGGCAACTCACCTACAGAGAATTCAAAAACAACCACTACGGTCATCACAGCCCACATTGCGGAGACACCAAAATTTTTGTAAAGTGGCTGAAAGTAGTAGAACAATGAAACTAATGTGAGTGCTAGTCCTAGTTTAAGGGAATGGATCACTCTTCTAGGGTCATCTTGGCCAATCTTCTTTGTTTGTCTAGCAATTTCTACACCTTTTGCAAATGAATTCTTAGGTAAATCCTTCACCCACCGCCATCCCCTCGTCAAAATGCCGGCTTTCTCGTTGTTTCCAGACCCCATTTCCATGACTAAATGAGCTAACAGGTACTATAGGTTGCATGAAATATATGGACAAATCACTCTTGTGGGCTATGGTCTGAGGAGTGAAGGTGATGATCAATTTATAAGAAAAGAGAGAATGTGGACGCAGACATTAAAATATATCTATGTCTTGGACAAGTCATAAAGGTTCTTTTTTCGTACGATGCAGGTACAAAGAAAGTTCTTACAATGACTAAGTTGGGGTGGTTTATGACAGTAGCATACATTATCTGTTACCCACATACAGCAGTCCATATGACCTTAAGTAAAGCTAAGTTTGATTTTTTGAGGCTTTCTTCTAATAACAGGTACATAAATATTTGAGGTACCCTTGTTCTTGTTGGATTTCTACCAGAAGAAGATATAATTGGTCCACCTGGCAGCTATCTGTGATTATTTTGTAAAGGCAAGTAGAATTCCATTGTGGTACAATGAACTGTTTTGCATTGGTACAAACTTTGAGATCAAGCTGTTATGCAGTTTCTTTAGCATCTCTTGGAAAATTGTGGATGATATGTATGGTTTTCACTTTTTAGTTGTAAGTTGATTTGGAGGTTCTAACTAGTGACGGCTTAAAGTGCCACTTGAACGTGGATAAGAGATTGAAACATTGTGAGTGTTATAATCAAATTTTAATTGGTATGTTTTATTGTTGTAAATCATATAACATCTTGTCCAACATACAAATTTTATGACACCGATTTGAAGCACTCACAAACAACATTATGTATAACATGTTAAGTACGTTAACCATCATCTTTGAACCTTAAAATTTTGGGCAATCTTAGCCATTCCCATATGGAAAATGGAGCCTCCCCTCTTTCCTTGAACCAAGGCAAATCTGAAAACAAAATCAACACGTTGAGAGGCAACATTTAAAATCTTATAATGGGAGAGGATGGTCAAATCATTTCAAACTTTGTGAGGGCAATCAATGTTTCAAAGGGCATTAGGAGATTGAAGGGTAAACACTTAATCATGAGGATCTTTTGGGAGTGGCCTATAGTTGCACAACAAATGTTTGGTGTCTTTGTTACAGCATATGGGTTAGAATTGTAGAATTTAGTCACATTTGCTAGACAATGGTTTTACCGCAATGTCGACAGGTGTTATCTGTCTACAAGTAGTAATATTCTTTATCCCTTTCGTTGAGATTATGGAATGCAATCCCTTACCCTTAGAAACGACTAGATTTAACCTGCCTCCAAAGATGTTAAAAGTCTTTTCCAAAATATTCCGACTTCAGACAAGGTTGCGGTTCATAATCACTTAACCACAGGTCCCTGGTACCAAAAACAGGAAAACCACACAGACAAGAGGTTCTATACTATTCCATTTTTGAGTGTTATCCACTTGTAAATGGTGTCAGAACTTGTAGGTGCATTGTGTGGAAAACTTTTAAGTTCATGCGTGGGATTACTAATGGATTATTCAACTAAGAAACTGATTCGGCAAGCTTAGGTTAAACACATTTTTCAACTATTTTTTTTATTTAACGTATACGTTTAACCAAAAATTTATGCAGTGATATGTTTGAGAACTACCTTAAAAAATAACCATAAGTGAAGCGAAGTGCATTTTTAAGAGATATATTTTTCATCTGTCATATTTTCCTAAGAAAATAATGTTGTAACTCTCATATAATGAACTCACTGACACAACATAAAAGTCCATCACAGAAATTGAAAAGAAAAAGGAGTCAAATTAGTGCTGAGAGAAACTAAAAACATAGAGAAATAGAAATAGTCAAATTAGTAGCACCTAAGGAGATGTTTTCCTGGTTAATTGTGAGTTTGTTGTCTTTGAGTTCAATGAATCCAAACATTCCTTGGATAAGTTTATATTTACCTTTTCCCTTACCTAAACTAAATTCTGGTGTCTGCCATTAATTGTTGTTAGGCAATTTTACAATTTCTCAATTTTACAACTAACAATTTTATAATTGTTAGTCTTTAAGGGAGAGTGCAAAATAAAGTTTGCTACTTGTGGAATTTTATGAAGGCAAAAATTGACTATAAAAGATGTCTGTTTTATCAAAAGAAATCAGCCATTCAAATTTAGGTTACTGTCTTTTCATTCCAAAAGACAGCTTAATTAGCTGCCGCTTTTTTATACAAAATATGCAACTACTTTAACTACCAATGGAGGAATATTTTAATTGTTTGAGAAAATACCACATGTCTGGCTCTCCACAAATCGTAATGGGAAGAATAATCAGTCTCAATTTTCTTGCAAAGTTTTACGAAGGGTTTTGTCATATGATCTCTTTTATCTTATGAATTGAGAAAATCATCTCATGCCTCAGAATTCAAACTTGTAACTCCTACTATCTTATTTTTATAACCTTTTTTTAATTATTTTTTCTTTTTCTTTTCTTGTGGAAATCACTTTGGCACGCACCAATATAGGGCAAGACAGAAAAGCAAACTTAGATGTTAAAGAATCAAACCTATTGGAATAATTCTGGATTTTGTTCTTGATTCCTGCTGATGCAACTAGTAGCACGAGAACGCCATCCATTTTATTATAATTTTGTCTTGTAAAAGTCATGTTTATGGGTTTGAATATATTCTGTCGTAGAAGAAGAATCCAAACTTGGTTTCTTCTTTTGATAATTGCTTTGTTAAGAGTTCAAACTTTACCCCCTATCAATTGTCAGTTGTCACTGTATGTGGCTTGCCACTTTAAGTGATTTAAATCTATACGGTGCGTAATGTATCCGTCTGATCCGATGATGGTTTAGTTTCCATTGGTACCCGGTAGGTCCAATTGGACCCTCCCCTAGAATAAACTAGAGTAGGAGTAGGGTGCCGTTTTGACAAAAAAAGAAAAAAAAAATTACTTTGTAAGATCAAGGGTTTGGAATATAAATCATCAACAAATCTAACACAAATGCCCATATATTTGTCAGGGCTGAATTTTGAACAGCATTATGTTTTTTTTAGTGGCAACCCGAAACTTGAAACATCTGCAAATATTTGCAGTTTCAATGGAGTTCATAGGGAATCAAACAGTCACCTTGAATGGCCTGGTGACTCCAGCAGTTTTTAAATTTTTTATACTCTGCCAGTTCATTTATTTGTACCATGTTATTGGTGCATTAAATATTCGTCTGGAGTACAATTTCTTGTTTCTCCTTTTTCATGCCTAAAAATCCCATGTGTGTATATGATTTAATAACTCTGACGAATATTCTTTTGTGCTGTTTGGTTATTAAAAAGAGTATTCCATCAAAATTAATTTGCCGAACCAAATAGTGAAACAATAAGAATGGAAAAGTGTTTGGAATATTCTCCATTTTCAAAGCTGGTTTGCTTCTCCTTTTCAATAAAATATGGACTTACAAAGAAAAAAAGATAGAAAAGTAGAATTATCCAACATTTAATTTGATTATTTCTTGCATATTTCAATAGCCATTTTCTACTGTTGAAATCAAGAGATTTTACTTGTGTTTCTTGATGGAAAAGCTACAAGTGAGAAATGATAAATACTGATCCAATTGCTTCACACCATTAAATTAGATTAGCACCAAATTAACTTTGGTTAAATGAGGTAAAATGTAGGGGTATAAATGAGTCTAATCAAACCGAACATCCTAATATTCAAACTTATTTGATTATTTTAGACTGGTTTGAAATTTCGTTAAAAGTTGACTTATTTATTTGACGAATCAAGAATGAACGAGTTTTTTTTTATATTATTGAGTATGAAAATTAACAAATATAAAATGCTGTTCAAGTTTGACTTGATTAATTGTCGAACCAAATTTGAAAGCAAACTACGATGAATTTAACTGTATTAATTGCTATTGCATGCAAATATTTCTTTGGTTTGGGTGGGTTTTGACATCTGATTATCTCTGCTGTAAGTAAAGCTTTTAGTGTCCTCATTCCTCATTGGAGTAGGTAAAGAAACTACTCAATGTTAATGATGTCTGATGCATGAGGTGGACATCCACTCACTCATATCTGTATCTGGTCTTCATTACAAGATTTCTACAATTTCATCCAAAGCCGCAAAACACAACAGAAACAAGAGCCTATGTTACTTTCGGAGGTGGGAAATCTCCACTCAGATTTTCAATTTGTCCATCCAATCCATGGACTGAGAGCCACACAATCCCATTAGGAATGTTTTAGCACATCTAATTTGCTTTGTCTGTTTGGGAAAGTCGGCTGAGCATGTAGGGAGATCTAGTGTAGTCATCAACATTGAGAATTTCAACTTTTTTTTCCAAGGTTGACAAAGGAAAAATTGTTGTATTTGCAGTAGTTTCCCTTGTAAAATTCAGGGTAACCTGAACTTAAAAAAAAAAAATTAATATAATTTGACTTTTAAAGAAGGAAAAAAGTGCAGTACAATTCGTATTGTAATTAGTTGAATTGTTGAGTTGAGCTTTATCAATGCAAATTTCAGCCAAAAATCTGTGTTTTTTGGCATCAAAGCTCTCTACTGCCACAAAATGTTCATAAGATTTTGAGAAGTTGAATTGAAAATGATGAAGGTTGAAAATAATTTTACTGGAATAACACACAATCAAACCAGAAGCAAATGCCAAATAATACTAGAAATAGGCAATGTCAACAGACAATTGAAAACTTGGACGACTCCTATCATCATCTCCTTTTCTGTACAGAAGCAATGTGATAATTCACAGCAGACAGATGATCAAACAGAACCCTTTCTGCAATCAAAGAGGGAGGGAGATGAAAATTTCCTTCCCATCTTGTTAAAACCTCCTTCCAACTAATAAAACTGCGACAACTATGGGAAGAACAAAGCTTCTACCATGCAAACATCTTGTTCTCTCTCGTTTAATCTCCTTCCAACTAATAAAACTGTGAAACTATGGGAAGAACAAAGCTTCAACCATGCAAGAGAGTAAACAGTCTAGGAAGCATCTTACACACTGTAGTTCTCATTGCCTAAACTCATCTTCCCAGATCTAAATCGATGTGGAATACAATTTAGCTCATGGAAGATAACAAACTTCAGTCAGTTGTTGGATCAACAAGCTAATTCGTCTGGAACAACTGTTAGTCACAGCAAGCATAAAACTTTGCTCACTCTTAACATATCCCAGACCTAAAGTTACGCAGCAGATGGATCACTGCAAATCACATGGCCTACCAGATGCTGGTATTGAGGTAGCTTGCTGAAACTGAGGAACCATCATACTCTCACTTTCAATGCAGTTGGCCAGAGTTGCACCATTTTTGGTTGTTTGCTCCAGTAGACGAACAAGTGCGATGAAGATGTCCGTCCTTGTCACATCTCTATTAGCCTGCTTGAAAAAATGTTTTAGTTAACAAGCTTATTGAGAGAAATAGTAATTTAAAATTTGCACTTGATTGCCCAAGTAAAAGGCTTAACTATTCTGTTCACATATAGTAGCAGGATATACAAGTACAGGTAGAAGAAGTATAAAAACAGTAAGTAGTAATCTAGCAGCCTTTTCCTCCACACCGAAATCACTACCTGAACTCCATAGAGGCCACAAACAGAGACGATCTCAAATAGATAAAATGATATCACTAAAAACTAGTCAAGGTTTCTGATATACTCCTAGTTATTTGCACCCCTTTTGGGGATAAGAATACAAAGTTTGAGGTCAAGATTCCCATCTGAAGCAACCATTTACTACAAGACCTACCTCCACAGCAAAGCGCGCCCAGATTTTCTCATTGCGAGTTTCCATAATGCCCTTCAAGATTGTCAGTCCCAATCCTCTAATTATGTCAGCTATTTCTAGAAACAAACCTCTTTCTTCACAAAGCATCTGTCACAACACAAAATGTTAATCAAAACAAGTAAAAATTGCAAAAGCGTCACACCCTGTAACCGATGTCAATGAGTACCTCCACAAGCATTTGACGGTGTTGATTAAGATCCTCAACTATGATAGGGCAGACCATAGACTGGGAGCCCAACTCATATGCCCATGTAACTCCACCATCATAGTTATCTTTAATAAGTAGTCCACCTTCCTTGCCAAGTATCTGCTGAATTCAAAAATAAAAGGATCAGCGTCATAAGTTTCTTCCATCACCTCAAATATTCTGTGAGTTAGTTGTTTAGACTTTCTATAGTACCCTGGTTTTGTACAAGTCCAACTAGTAAAATAATTTTATAAATCTGTACTATTTTTAGTTTCAGAGTAGCATTTATAAGTAACATGTGCGAGATGTCCATGCCACATTAATCTCCTTATAGTTTTGCATCTGCCTTTTAGAGTTTGTATTAGTAAGAAAATCTTGCCCAAGAATGCAACTACCTTAAAATCTCCAGTATGCTTCAGCTTGTCCGCATGCTTCGTGACACTTTGCAAGAAAAGCATATGCTTTATAGTTCGTTCTAGGAGTGCATCAATGCTACACTGTTACATAAATCAGGTATCAATCAAGTGCATTACTAGTCTGCGTTTGAAACAGAAATGGAACGAAGGGAAACGAGAAACAAGGTTCAGAGTTTGAATAAGAAACTCACCTTTGCCCCATTTGGCACGATTTCCCTTAATTCTTTGACACGATCTTGGATCATTTGACGATCTTTTGGCCTGGGTCGAGGATTCTCCCCAGGTTTAAGCCTTTTGCGATTTGTCTTGGTCATTTCATCAGGTTTCTTAGAATATGCAGTTGATACACTGCTACTTGGCTTGACATCTTGATGTTCAATCCATGAGCTAATTTGTGACCCACATATGGAACCACTATTGGAATAGCTTCCTTTATCATCCTTGCCGGGCCCAGATCCCAATGAATAGGAGCCAAGACTACCTGGTTTTGTCATGGATTTAGGAAAAGCAAATAAATCTCCCTGCGTTTGACCAGACAAACTGACCATGGAGCAAGGGCGTGAAGCATTTGGAGCAGAGGAGCTACTTGTGTTGGTCAACATTGTCCTGCAAGAAACACTATCATCCATGTTCAGCTTGCCTGAAGGTTGGATACTGGAGATAACAGCATCTAAAAGGTGGTCTGTGCTCGCCCCAGAGAATATGCTGCTCTCTGACTGTCCTTGATTGACAGGATACAAGTCAGTAGAAGCATCCGAACCTTTAAACCACACAGAACTATTCTTATCCAAATATGTTATGCTTGAGTCACACGTACTATTCTGAGAGTTATTCCAGCCGCAATTTAGCAATTTGTTTCTAAAATCAACCCCCAGTATGTCAAACAAGTCATCTCCAGAAGGATTTTGAGCACATCCATCTCCATATAAGGCTTCCCCAAGTGTTAGACTTTGAACTCCATTCCCATGCTTTTCATCTTTAGGAATTAAACTTGGGTTGCACTCGCTTAAACAGGTATTATCAGACTGTTGAGAGAGTTGGGCACTAAAGGCTTGATGCAAATCATTGTCCACTCTGTCATTGACATCAACCAGATGAATGCCTATCAACTTGTTATCTGCAGAAGGATATCCACTTGCAGAGTTATTTGTTAGCAACTTACATGCACTTGAGCAATCAACAGCTTTAGACAAAGAACCCTCTAGTTTAGATGAATTTGCAATCTGAGAGTCACTGACATTATGTGCGCCAGAATTACTATTGCAGGAGAGCAGGTCTGCATCTGAAAGTGAACCCATTGTTGAAACTGATATCCTATTGCTCTTTACACCACCATACGATTCACCTACATTAGCTGATTGGCAAGTGACAGAATCTTGAGAAGAACTGGATACTAGGCCTGCATTAGCTCTTAGAATGGACATCATCATGTTGTTGGATACATTGAAACTTTTATCCATATGATTCTGGAAACTACTGTTGGATAAGATTTGTTGTTCCAGCAATTTTAAGCTGCCGCGATTTATATCTGATGAGCCAATAGCAGGTTGACAATTGAATGTCGACCTTGGAATGCACAGAGAACTTTGCTGATTCAATGAAACTTCAGGGTTTGAGCACATTACTTCAGCTTTTGCAACTCCATTTGCCAGTTGGCCTGTAGAAGGATTATTTGTATTTGCTGATGGACCAATTTTTGCTTGGTATTGTTCTACATGAGATGCCAACGGACTTCGATAAAAGTCAGAGGCTTGAAACATAGCAACAGAAGGATGATCAATACCTTGAACTTGTCCAATCGCACCAGAAGTTTGAGCCAGACATGCTTCCATTTGAGTCAAGTTGGTCTTGAAGTCACAGCTGTTAGCAATAAAAGGAGTAGAGGCGTACATATCTGAGCTCTCAGAACAATTTCTCATAAAAGAACTTCCAGCGCACACAGGAATTCCAAGCTTTGGGGCTGGTTCTTTTGTTGCGTAACTTTCAGATAGCAGGATCCTCGGTACACATCCTAGTTGAAGAACTAAGGTCTTGACATCATTTACAAAAGCCACATTCTCCATAATCTGAAACACAAAATTTGATTCTTTTTTACTTTCTAAAGAAGGTTGAAGAATCATATGATTCGATAATCTCTCGATATAGTCAAAGACTTGCTAAATCCTGTGTTTTTTTAGAAATCAATAGACTTGGTATTGAGAAAACACTAAAATTACCAGCAAATTATAATCCGGAAAACACACATACAAGAGGTGCTAAGCTACCTTTTGGATCCATGATAGGAAGAAAGAACTTACAGGCATGCATGAACCAAGTTGTACAACACCGTGAGGAAGGACTGGAATTACTGCAATTGTCTGCATGTCAAACACAATCAGTATCAATATAACAGGATAGAAGAATCATCTAATGCTCCACTTGGTATCAATAGCATTTTACCTGCATGCCAGCTGAAAATTGTTGAACCACCTCTTTCAGAACCTGATGAAACAGAAAGAAACTCAGTAGCCATTAACATCATTAGGAAAAAAATTCATCATTTGATCCTATTTTTTACATTAACAGCCCATTTTTCGATATTAAGAGAAGAATTGTTTGGTCGAGTTGTTGTAGCATTGGTTTAACTTCAACAGGGCCAAAGTGTACCTAAACTAAATAGGAATGATGGAACAGCTCTATCTAAACATGGATGAATGTGCAGACCCTATTCACTTAGATTTCCATCACGTTTTGCACACACGCAACTTTGCACATTGTAATGCTAATTTAAACGCAACTTGAACTGTAGAAACCAGAGAAGCATTATGGTATACCTCTGGTGGATGTGCATCCCTCCTATAGTTCTCTGAAAGAATCCACTGGTGACTTCCAGTAAATGCAGCCCGACCAACTAGTCTGAGAGACAAAATTACCCAAGTTAAAAAAATTATATACATACCCATGCAATACCAAGCAACTCCCCGTGCCAAAAACCACCAACATTAATTAAGATAATCATACCCTTCTCCCAACACATTAACTTGATTTTCCATCATCATCTTGTTTACAAGTAAATGGAGTTCATTTCCTGCCCCAACACCAAGCTGAGTAAATGGATTTTCAAACCCTTCAATCCCAGAATTTCTGGGTAGACCAGTAGCATAAATCACTGGTTCGTAATAGCATTCTTCCCATATCAAAAGTCTGCCAAGTAACAATCAAGTTAATCAACTTTATCATGCATTTTAACAAAATTGTGCTCCAGCTAATGCAGAAAGCCAGTTAATGACTAGAACTGGAGAATAATTGGCAGGAACTAACATATATGTTGCCACTTTTATCAGCTTATTCGAGAAACCAAACAAAAAAAGGGTCCAAGATTCAGAACTTCGTCTAAAACAGTAATATAATAACATATGAATCAAACAAGGAAGATGGAATCAGAAATGAATATGTTCATATATACGAAACCAACAGCTGGGAGGATTTCATCAGAGTAGAACAAATCTCCTTTTTCCCCACTAAGATTCTCGGAGACAAGCAGAACGGACCAAACAGAAAACTCCAAAACTAGAAAATGAAAGTTACTGGATTTAAAGCAAAAACAAGACAAGAATATCCAATCAATCTTTCACACGTCAAATCACATCTTCATCGTTAACGTATAAATTATACAACTTCCAACTACCAGATATATTAAACAATCAATTTTACTTGTATATTCATTTTTCTTTTACTTCTTGCTTAAACAGCAAATATGAGAAAAAAAGTGTACAGAACTCCCAATAATTAGCTCCAGCCAACAGTTCACTGATGCAAACAAAGCTGCACAACAGAAAAGTACCGTAATACACGATTCTTTTCCTTTCATTTGTCCTCCATTCTTTCAGCAGCCAAACAGTGGTTAGCACAAAATTCCAGGAACGAAAAAGAGAGACTACTATTTCTTCTTAAAAGAAAACAACACAGGCATATCAGCATATAACAAGTACAGACTTTTAAAATCCACAAAATAATTACTTTCTCTTAAGGGAAACTAAAAAGAACAAAAGAGAATCATTCAACTCACTTGGGATTTTGACAACCGATTTTCCAGAAAACAGCATAAGACCATTGATTGACTCCACACAGAGTCTTCAAAGCCTCTTTTAACAAGCTCCCCATATTGATTGATGATACTACCAGCTGGCACAGAAGGTATAGCCTTTTCTGACTATGAGTACAAGTCGAGAGAGATAGAGATAGGCGGAGATGAATTTAAAGGGTTAACAGAGCTTATAAATATAGAGTAAAATCAGCTTTTCAGTGCCGGAAAGATTCCATCTTTGTTTCTTTCCTTCTTTCCTTCTCCGGCAAAATTGAGTTAAAAGGCCTAACTTCCTCGGCAAGAGCCTCTACCAGCCTGTTTTGTTCTCAACCCACCACTCCTTTTCCTCTCTGGATCCAAGTTTCCTGATATCATGATCCTGCTGCCCATTCTATTCAGAAAGAGAAGGGAAGAAAGGAAGAGGGAAAAGAAGAGAAATGAAACTGAAAGAGAAAAGAAAGGATAAAAATCCCTTCTTTTTCTCTAGCAAAAAACAGAAAAATGAAGAGACCTCAACAGCAGCTGAGAAAAAAACACGCCCTTCGGTGAAATCTACACTATGCCACAAGCCTTTAGCAAGTAGCTAGCCATAACCATCATTTTGTCCATTTTCAAGCTCACCCCAGATTAAAAAAAAAACCCACCAAAACAAAGCTTAGAAATGGCCAAAGATCAGAACTTTATGCAAGTTCTTGAGCTAAAGAGACTGTCTTTATCTGGGCTTGATTGATTAATGCTACTGCGTGCTGTGACTTGTGCTTGTGTTTTCTTGAGAGAGAGGAAGAGAATGTTATTATGCTGCTGCTGCTGCTGCTGAGTGCTGAGTGGAAGGGTGACTTTTGCTGTGCTGAGTGTGTGTTGTGTGTGCAATTCTGAATGGCTAGTTCAGGCTGTGCTGCTCAGGGCTGAGTCTCTTGCTCTTTTGTTTTGTGCTCAGAACTCAGAAGGGAAGACCAGAGACTGTAATATGCAGGTTATGTTTGTAATAAAAATGGACTATGCTATGATTAATCAATGAAAGTCATTAGATTTACAGAAAGGGGCATGGAGATTGGGGGAATTCTGCTTTTGCCACGGAGAGAGGAGAAGAGAGGGAGGGAGGGAGGTGGGGGGTGCTAAAGTGACCTTGGTTTTGTCTGCTTTCTGGTCTTTTTCCATCCTCAGGATCAGGACTTTTTCCTGTCTGCGTTTAGGACTGTACAAGAATCTTGGAATTGGTTCAGATCAGAATTCTTTCCATTTAAGTGTGATTTAATTGGTTTGGAGTAATAAACAAGTCTTTTTAATATATTTCGCTGAAGCCATTTAATTGGTTTAACTGCATTGTTCCACGTCTCAATTTGACTGAGTATGATTCTTAACAAAAGTTTAAACCCAAATTAGTGCTTAAAGGACAGCACTTCGTCAAATGATTCAAAGAATCAAAAAGCAAGAGATAAACCTTAAAACTTTTTCCTAGAATGAGAAATGAATAAAATTTTGACAAGATAACAATTATATGATTCTGACTAATTTTAAGTTAGGTTTTTTGATCGAGGCGTGTAAACGCTCATAGATATCAGATGCTAGGTATATAATGAACACGGTTGACACAATTAAATCACATCAACTGATCGTACGAATACATACTAATAATTATTATCTTTCTTTCTATTTATATATTTTTTATAATTAATTTTATTTTTCCTAAAATTTAATATCTAAAGTACTTCTTAACAAATGTTTACCGGGTACTCGTCAGACAAGTCCTTTTAAATTTCTAGTCACACCATACAAATTCAGCAAATTAATCATATCATTTAGAGAGGAAAAAAAAAAGAAAATATACAAAGCTAACTACTATTATCAAATTTTCCTCCAAAAATCCAAAAAAAAACCAAAGCTATTACCAAATTTAAATAGTTTCCTCCACAAATCAAAATTTAATGCTGAACTACGACCTTCTAACCCTGCAAAATAGCAAAGTTTTTCTTCCCTTTTATGTTTTGATACTTAATATGTTATATAACTTCAAATATGAGATGAATTGTTAGCAGACATACATTTCTTATTTGTTGGTGAAATGGAGACTTGGCATGCTATGGTAACAAGAGGAATTACTCAAATGTGCCTTTTTCTTGATGAATTATGAAAATCATTGGTAGGTAGATGCTAAAAGCAACCCTTTATACACCCCAACAAGTCCATACTTAGGGTTAAATCAAACAAAATGAACTCAAGGTAAAAGAAAAAAATCAATAAATTTTGTTATAAAATTCCCACCACACCTAAATATGTTGTAACAAAATATATGAAACCAAACAACTTGGAATAGAAAAGTAGAAACGCAAAAAAAATAAATAAATAAATAAAAAAGTTGTTGGGGTACTAAGTCATCTTGGATTTGTACTCTTACTTCTCTTCTATAATTCATTCAACTTTTGGCTTTAGGTTTCCGGAGGGAAGGTCAGAGCTGAGGAAAACTTCAGAAAAATGTGGAGTCAGTAGAAGGTGTTGGCGATAGAGAGTGGGGTGTTGCTTTCTTGATGACGTCTTCCATGACTGCCCTTACTTTTTGCTTGTAATTACGCAAAGTGGCAGTTCGGGCCCACACACTTTGGGCCCATAGGCAGGCCTTGTGGATGTGTGTCGGAGGACCACGGTCCACAGATCATGACGGCAATCCTCTGTCACTTTTTTTAAATTAAATTAAATTAAATTTATTAAATATTTTCAACTCCTTTTTTTTTTCTACTAAAATATGATTTTGTCCAACCTGAACAAAAGATTAATCGAATACATTTGGGGTTACGTAATTACAAAGAATAATTCTCATAATCATATGAATACTTTGAATCTTGATTACAAGATTTGGGTTAACTAACCATGGAAGTCAACAATATCTGCAATAAATAATTTTGAAGATTTAGTAGATCTGTGTGTAAAGTAATAGAACAATTATTCGTTGTACATTAGTTACATATAAAATCAATTTGTCCAAATCAGACTCTTTTTTTTTTATTTAAGTAATTGAAGCATTGACTCATGAAACTATGGCTTATCTTACAAGTATACATCTGCATTAGTTTATTGTGATACTTAGGTGGGAAGTTAAAATCCATACACATAATACATCAGTTGGTACATATAATTATATGCATACAACAGCAGATACATGTATCAGTAGATGTATTGGGAGAGGCTAAATACATATTGTAAGCATTGATGTTAGTTAACAGATTTTGAATGCATAAAAAATTGCAAATTCCTTGTATTGGTTATTTCGATTTGGTGTACCAAGGACACGATAAAAAAACGAGTTAATTAGTGTATTGTATCTGTTAAATTACAAATGTGATATGTTATATTCAGTACATATTTAATCTGTCATTAGAACAACGATGTAAATCAAATCATAGTGGACGACTTTCAACAAGTCGTTTATGAAATTTGCTTTTTATCAAAGAGTAAATCATTTTTGCACAAGTGTATGCAATTTAAGGGATAAATAATAGTTATGGTAATTATGAACGTAGATCCTTCTTGGTAAACCATCTTCAGATACAAACAAAAAAACAGAATCTAGCAATGAATTTTAACCATGGACACACGAAGTCGCAATCTGTAAATCCTTTCTGGATTTTGACTCTGATCATTGATTGATAGGAGATTGAAATAGTTTAACTTCGCTGTCGTATATGAAAGTAAAGTTTTTACTGTCTTCTAACGGTGTAAATTATTATTCCTGTTTTTGTATCCTTTTGTTATGCAAAAATGCTACTTACCAAGTGTCTTTCTCTTCCTTAATAATCTACTAGGTTATAAGGAGAAATTATAAGTGAAGTTAACTGAAGGGTTTGATTCTTTTTTTTTCCATTTAATGTTAATATAAAACATTTCTTATTTACCTTTTACTTCTAAGTTAAATTTATTATGAAATGCGAGTCATTGGATACTTATGAAAAAGCCAAAAAAAAAAAAAGTTAAGTTGTGCAGAATGATAATTGCTTTTCAACATATGTAACTTAATCTATCAAATTTTTAGAAGGAAACAAATAGAATTGCTCCAATAAAGATACTCAAATTCTAGTAAAATTAATTGTGTTTGGATTGCATTTTTCGTAATTTTTCATGAAAAAATTACTGTAACGATTTGATGTATGTAAGGGAAAAAGGTAATAGGGAAATGTGATCACGAAAAACAACGTAATTTTTCGATGAAAACCGGCAATCCAAACAAGCTACTGGAGTCAGCTGTGTAGCCACAGGAGAATTTTTAGAGTTCTTTTCGTCGTTAGATTCAAGGGTGCGGAGAGAGCACGAGGATAAGCAATGAAATAAAAAGTACTGAAATTAACAGTGGGAAATCTTTTTCAGTTTCGAATTCTTTCACTGTAGAGGAAATCTTCAGTAGATCCCCAATTCCATTACTATACGAAAACTGAATAGTTTAACCACTAGTTATGATATAGACCTTTTCTTTTTTTTTAATCTATCATTGTCTAAGGAGCATGAGATGGCTTAAGCTGATTCCACTGAAGATAGATTGAGAACTGACAAACATGGGAGTAGGACAAGATAAGTTGCATTTAAAAATGGAGAAGGAAAATGAAAAGTGCACTTCATGGAGAAACTGCGTCATGCAAATGGGATAAATTAATTTCTTGCTTGTCATAAAAAAGAAATTGAAAAAGTCAAATCCATGAAAGATTTTACAGAAACCCTCTTTTCCTATTAGCCCCATGATTTTCTTTAACAAAAAAGATAAACAGATATCCTAACTTTAAACTACTTTTTGGTTACATCAATGAAGAATGAAGGGCCCTTAATTTTTTTTTTTTTTTTTTGAGTTTGTTCAGAAGTTAGTTGGGAAAAGTGTCAAACTTGAAATGGTAAAGTTATTTATTTTTTCCCCTTTTGATTACTTATATTCTAAATGGCATGTTAAACAACTTGAATACTTGATCTTTATCACCATCTAATGCCAAAAAAAAAAAAAACTGTGAAAATTCATCGTTAAAAGCATATATTGGAAGTTTTTGTCCTTGAGATAGTTGGCAACATTTGCCCTCTTCTTTTTCTTCTTTGTTTCTTTTGTCTTTTATTTTCATTTCCTAAATTTGTGACTTTTTAACTAGTCTTGTTGTTTAGATGAATTAACCATGAAGATATTCCATCGATAAGCACCTTTCGGAGGACTTTTTTTTTTAATTATTAGACATCTAGTACACAAAGTACAATGTTTCCTAGTTAATTAATTTAGTTATCCAAATAAACACATTACATGTTCCTACTTGTGGTTGATTAAATTTTAGATAAGCTTTAATGGTAATTACTTTTAGTATTTGAGGCCCCATCCTTCTGATTTTGACATGCACTAGAGCTTTAATTAGATTTTGACATTCTTATGTAGCTGCTCAAACAATATGTGAGACTTTAAAGCCCAATATTGAAAAAAGAAAAAAAAAAAAGAAACAAGTCTGGTCATCATTTTCACAGATGTTCAATCCATAGAACACTGATGTAAGTCTTATATTAATGATCTGATTAATCATTTGATCGTTGTATAAGTTGACATCAAAACTAAAATCACCTAACTCAACTCAAGAAATTGTTGCTTTTCCAACTATTTTAATTATGTTCTGTAAAAGTAAAAACTAAATTGCATTCTCTGGTTTTTACGTTGCATGCGAAGCAATTTCAATTTAAATTTCCAGAACTGATAGAAACGCTCTTCATTTCTTTAAGTTTGAAATGGGTGCAGTGGAAATTAAACAAACGTTTCAGACCTGCCTTAGATATATAACTATTGAAGTCCATTTTGAAGAACATTTGATCAAAATCTTCTTCTTGTAATTAATTCAAATATTTGGCTACTTTTTCTTTTCCATACAGTACCAAAAACGTTTCAATAATTGAGGGAAAAGGATTGAAGAAGTGTAATTTTTTTTTTAATGTATCAATTTAAAATAAATAGGAGGCCACCAACACTTGAGAATGGTTCCTACAAGGCTCTTTTCTAATTGGGAGTCGCCAAAAATGGCCACTCACAAATTTCTTTCCAAAATTTAGTTTGTCTGTCACTTGCACTTTCGTCACCTCATAGAATATCTTAAACTGAACAAACGTTGAAATTCCTGATATTAAATACCTATGCTATACTTACCCTCCTAACCTAATATAAATCTACCCACATTGAGTAATAAGGCATATGCTAGCTGATGAATGATGATGATCCTCAAAACTTTCAGACTTAAATTACTATCTTGGAGACAACCTTTTATTTGCTTGGTACAAATTCCAAATAATTGGAACACATTTTTTTTGGTACAACTTTCTTGGGGGGAGACAATATAGTTGCTTTGAGCCCATAAACCCCACCCTATAACCCCTCATGGAAATGCCCGATTCTTCAAGGCACTTTGTGTAAGAGGAGGGGAGACCAAAATGAGCTATATTTGACACTTTATTCCATTGGTGTTGTGGTCCAAATGCCAATCTCTGTGTCTTGTAAGAGCCATGAATGATGAATTTGCTATTCCAAGACTTCCATTTTGCCTTTTGAGCAATATTCTCTTATATGGAACATTTGCATATTCCTGATATTTTCAAGTGCAAGAATAGACTAAAATGTTACAAATATCTTAGTTTCTATTATCTTTGAGCTTATAGTTTAGGTAAAATTATGTCAACTCCCTCTTGCCTTATACACTGTAGTAAAAACTTTATTTGCAAATTCAAAAGTTGCCCACATGAATACTATAAAGAGAGGATGTAAATTTGGCTCAAACTTGAAGGTACTATAAACAATTACTTGAACAAGACTAACGTGGGAGCATGTCAGTGTAAAATGTTAAATTTTACCAGAGATCTTTCTGTAATAAGAACAAACACTGGGGCACTTCAATGTAATTTGGAGATTACTATAAGGTATTTGGTTGTCCTTAGGGAATAAAACAAGGATGTTTCTCCTTGAACATGTAGTTTACAAGGTAGTGATAAAAATTTTTCTATTGATAATGTTAATTACCTCTGTCTTTCACAGTTCTATTCTTTTGTTGCTTCTAGGTAGGTTTTAATAATGCTCTGGTATGACTATGGTTGGCTGACAAAGCCAGTTATTGTCTATACTTTTTCACTAATTTATAAGTTCATATTCCCTTTTAAAAAAAAATTCAAAAGACTTTTCTAGGTGAGTGTGAAACTGTGATGCTTCTATTCTATTGTACCCTATCTTTTCAATAATTATAAATTATTGGGACTGATAAACTAATCTCTATCTTCACATGCTTGTTGGGTCTTAAGGGATTATTGTAGGTGGATGTGCATATAATCTTTGCTTTAATGGAAGCCCCAAACCAACCGTTGGATCCACAAATTATAGCAATGGCCCAGCAAATATATGGCTGCGATGGGTTCTAAATTTGACATGCTTTGCACTCAATTGTGTCCCCAAGGTAAATTTGAGATGTTTATTTGTTAGGGTTGATGACTGGTACCTTTTGCAGAAATAAATAATGGGAAAAAAAAACAATGAATTTGAGAGGTTTATTTTAGTTTGGTACAGCTGATGAGTAGAAGTACTTTGAGTGGGGCATATAAAATACTTAGGAGAGGGCATGAAAAGATGGAGCCCTAGTTGGAGGCACATGAGATGGTATTACCTTTTGGTGTTAGCCATTACTTTAATTTTTTTTTATCCCTATACTGTTAAGTAATTTTCATGGGAAAGTGAGTCAAGATTCCTATTCCATTGGAATTTATGACATTTACCCTTGTTGAGTCCTTGATCCCTCCCAAGAAAGATTAAAAACAAAAAAAAATAAAAAAAGAAAACCCTTGAAATTTGTTAATTATTTTTCTCTGGTCTTTGATCTGATGAGCTGAAGAAGAAGGATGCCCTCCTATGTTACATTACATTATTGACAGACCTCTGCAGAAATGATCATCCTCTTGGAGCTGCATTGTGGATGCACCTTCAGAAAAATTGGTAAATGTTTAACCTACATATACCAATTGTAGATAATCCACTTATAAAACATATTAAATGAGATCGAGTAATCCAAGATTTTGTGAGTTAATTTTGCATTAAAATTAATGAGAATCTAGTAATCATTAATTTCGTAGTAATACATATCCAAATATATATCCATAAGTAAAATTTACTGGCACAAGCTTTTTGAGAGGCTAGCATAATCCTTTTGCTTTATGCAGCTTTTGTTGATAATGCAAATTGACAAGATTTCTGTTCTTCAAGGAAAATTATATGGAGCACTAAATCTTTAAAACTTCGTCACATCTTAACCTTTTATGATATTGAAACTTGTTCCTTGTCAGGAAAAATAAAAGGAAAATGAAAAGAACAAAGAATAGTTGAGAACTTTACTAGATGCAACTATTTCTGAAAAGAAAATGCATGAAAGGAATTGTCGAACTTTGGTTCATCATAAATAATGGACTTCTGAGCAGTGTCTTTTGTTATGAGACAAGCTATTGCATCACGATTCAAATAAGCAGGGACAAAATGTACTACGTTCTTTTCCCAAATTTGATCCAAGGGAATAAATACTTTTGCTTTGTCATTTACTCCATTCTTTTCTTCTTCTTTTCCCTGCTGTCCTTTGGAAAAGATATGCCAAGAAAAAAGCTGGTTTCCTTCCTTCTTCAAAGCTTCCTCTGACGCAAGAAGACAACTTACATATAGAATTAACAACTTTTTAGTAGTACTATCATGAGAAACTAACTAGCTAGTGTCATAAATTTGTAGTTTGAGGATTTTCCGTTTGGATTGCTAGTTTTATGAGTTTTTGTAGAAAAATATACTGTAGGGATTTGCTGTATGTGAAGTAAAAATGTAATTGAGAAATGTGTTCACAGACAACGTAAAAAATTTTCTGCAAAAAATCACAATAAATCCAAACACATTATACTCAATTTAGTATAAGGTAGTTTTTTGCTGTTATTCAGAATATCCACTTGTGCACAAGTAAAAAATGATCCTGATTACCATCAATTAATCCGTACAATTGGGAAAAGTTCCTCTTAAAGTGCAATCAAAGAATGATAAGAAGGCAGAAGCAAGCAAATTTTCATCACTTTTCCTTTATCCATGAGGAGAGTTTTGTAACATAAGTAAATCGATCGAAGCAAGATGAAAAAGAAAAGGATTTCAATTTGCAATTTTTTAAGGATTGTGTGTTTAAACCTTGTAATTTTACAGCAAATTGGAGCCATAACTTTCTAGATTTAGCTTATTAATTTAGTGAAACGATACGCACAATCTATACATTTCATCTAGTTGAACTTCAACAAGTGAACTAGTTCAACTCCTGCTTTATTGAAAAATTTGATCAGCAAAAGCAACAGATTAAGATGTACACAAAATTTATCGTCTTTTAAGAAAGGATAGTGCATTTTCCTGAAAACATTCTTTCCAGGAAAATATAAGGCAAAAGCTAGTAAAAGGTGAGAATTATCTCAATTTTTTGAGATCTGTGACATTTTAGCCTCCTCATAAACGCAAAAAAAAAAAAAAAAAAAAAAAAAAAAAAGAAATTCTCTACTTTTCGTTTCTAAGACGTAAAAAGTTGTTCTACAGCCACAACCCATGAAGCCAATGAACTCATATCTTCAAATAACAAGGAGAGAAGAAGTAGACATAATAAAAGAAATTATATCTCAAAATGTGCAGAAAAGGTGTTTCAATTTGCTCATATCACAAAATTAGCAGATCAAAGGCTGCATGTTTTTCATATTAACAGTCGAAAACTAATTTCAAAAGTCAAGATGTTCATCGTTTTAAACGTTTTATTGACTGGATGGGAGAAGTGAAAACGTGCAATTTCCAAAAATGAGATATGGAATTAGAAACTGTAGTTATATAGTCAAGAATTTCAGACAGTATTCTTCTAAAGAACAGGAAAATAAAGTCCCACATCCTATTTATGGACTGGTACAATTTCAAGTGGCATAGCAACAGTACTAAATTTTTTTATGGAAAAAAGAATTCTTTGAATCGTGTCTGACGTCTCGGCTCTAGCCCTAGAAGGAATGACATGAAAGTCTCTACTATATATTGTCCCACAATAAATTCGTTTTCCAAAATTAAAGCAAATCAAATGTGGATACGTACCGGTGTAAATAAATTTAATCAAATCGAACCCTCTAGTGTTCAAATTTGTTTGATTATTTTAACGAATTTAAAATTTTATTTAAGTTTAAATTATTTATTTGTTGAACCAAATTTAAACAAACTTTTTAATCTAATTTGAAAGTTATCGAACATAAAATACTATTCAAGTTTAACTTCACTAGTTGACAAATCAATTGTTATACTTATTGTAATATTTTATGTACAATAATGGGATGTTGTTGTAACAAATATAAATATGTATATGTATATATATATATATATGAAGATCTTGTGACAAAAATTTTGTGACAAATACAATACAGGAAACAAAGTGGGCAGTAGGATGTCAAGCAATCTATCTTCGTTTTCCTAGTTTGTACGCAAATGCGGAATTGGCTAATTAGTGCGCCACCATGTGGCTATTAAGATATGACGGCTAGCCAAGAAAAAAGTTTTGGGGTGGAGGAGAAAATGAAGATAAAACCATAATGGGACAAAAGCAGCATGAGAATCTTGACAAATTAGATACACCCATACATGCCACCAAATTATATGAATCCATTTGCAAAATCTCCACTAAGATTTTTCTATTTTCATTATTGCGTTTCCACTCTCGAGTATTCATTTGCTTTTTAAGATAAGATTTGAGGATGATAAAACATATATTCATAATATTATTAATTCTGGCACGTGTTATATTTTACTTTCATTCACAAACATTTGTTAGGTATCACATCATGGACCAAGAAACAAAAGTTGAGAAAAAGAAAAAGAGAAAGAGAAAGAGAAAGAAAGAAATATACGAAAAAGGGAAAACTTCATGAGTTCTTGGAGCTTGATTTCTTTGTCTTCTGCTTTTTGGATTCTTCAAATATGCTCTTGAACGGTTTCGGTTTAGCTATATATGTAAGCACAATTATTGGAGAAAAAGTGATAATTGTATAAACGTCATGTCTTATTTGGCTAAGAGTTTGTTGATATAGTGAAAATGTTTTAATTACCCATAATTTTTAATTACCAGCCTTAGCAAGCAAGATTATAAGAGTCTGCTATATATAATTTCCATTTTAGACACCAAGTGTATCCATCTTGTTCACAGACGGGAAAAATAAATATTTCTAGACGAAATAGTTAATATGAAATTAGAATGCAATTTACAAAACCAAATAGACTTAGATGTGTATATTGCTTGCCAATAAAATCTTGGTTTAGTGGTCAAAATTTAATTCAAATTTCAGTATAAGCGAATTTTTTTGTCTAACAATGTACCATCTAACAATTTGTAGGGTTTAGTTGTAATATTCTTAGAGTTGTAATTTGGCTATATTACTTCTTCTATTTTCGGGTTCCTCGTAATCTGACCAAAAAAAAGTGAATATTACCTTTACTATCTTAGACTATATATCATCAAAATACAAGCCTAATATAGTCGTACACTTTGCTCCTCATTTCTAAAAATTCCTCCGGGGATAGGATTCCATTTTCTTGTTGGACGAATCTTTCTTTCTGGGAGCTTTAACTGAACTTTTTGTTTTTGTTTTGTTGGTTTTGGCCAACCAAAATACTTTGCACACGCTTTGGATTGCCATTTAAAAAAAAAAAAATTTACATTTTTCGTGAATATAATTTTTAATCACATAGTTATCTTACATACGTCAAGTCATTACCGCACACTTTCTTACAGAAACTCTAAAAAATAGCAATCTAAACCGGCTCTTAACATGTATAATTTTAGGTACTAACTTCTGTCAGTGCTCTATGCTTTACTACTAGCACTTAGTGCCAGGATCATTATCAGTGCCAAGAAGAAATGTCAATGCATGTCACGGGCACAATGGCACCTGTTTGTAGGTCGCATGAGGTCATAGTTCTGTGTAAACAAATAGGAGGGAAAGCATTGAATTTTTGGTTGAATTTGATGACCATAAATGGATGTGTCCTTGAAAAGCTATACTTAGATGATCATGAGACACTGAGATCTAGAGCATTGACATTGGCCATCGCCTTTTGGATATGAAAAGATAAGTCCTCTGATGGTTTTACTTTTTTCATAAGATGTTGGCAGATTGGCTTACACGTTGTTCATTAGCGAAGAACACAAAAACGATCTGTGGAAAAAGAGAGATCTTTGTTGAGAATGGAGTTAATTAACTAACTCATAACGTTAATCATTCTTACCTCAACAAAATGCCATCCAGATAATGACACTTGATCAGTAACTAAAGAAATGTATTTTTCTCAAACTTTCAAGCAAAATTTTCTACTCATAAATTTCAATGTGCAAAGAAGTCTTTGTGCTCGAATACCAAAACATTAGTTACAACTCGAAAGTACTCAATTCGTCTTGGATATTTATCTCATGCAACACCATGAGAGTTCATCTATTTCCAGTGTAAAAAACACTACTTTTTTCCCATTGCCAAAAATTTGTCAATCATGGACTTGTGTCGCTATGGAAATTGGTAGGCCATGACAAATTGCATGCCCCCAGACCAAATCATGTCCGGTAACGGGCCATTTCTTTTTCTTGCATTCGAGCATGAGAAAGAGAGGGACGAGAGGAAGAAAGAAGCTTTACCGTACTAGGCAGAATACTTTATACTTTGCGATGAAATAATTAGCTCCTGCTGCAAGAGAATTGCATTTCGTGGGACTTTAGACTATGAATTTCAACCCCCGGAAAGTTCTTTCAAGAAATTTTTATACGGCATACTTGTTAATTACGTTACCATTGCTTTTGCCTCTTAGGCAAAAATCCTACGTTAGCCCTATATATACATACAAGACAAAAAACAATTCAGTGCCGTAAAGCCAGCGAAAGCATGAACAGGAACTGAAAGCATCAGCACAAAATGTTCTTTGTATTTGCAATTCCGTATGAATCCAATAAATTGGATAAGGGAGGAGACATGTGCTAAATAACGAAATGACCCGTTCAAAGATTGATCTACACTTGAAAAAGACAAGAGACGTGCAACTTGTTTGGTTTTGTGGCCTGAGATTTAATTCTTTTAATAGTCCCATTCAGAGTAAAACATTGGAGCCTGAGAACATGATTGGTGCAGTTTTAATGCATATCTTGATTGTATGGTACAATCAGATCTGTTTCTGTTTGCTTGCAGTGAGAATTAATCTTTGTACCCACCTTGCATATCTTGATTATGGTGTTTGGACAAATCGTCTTGTCACTTTAGTGGGACATGAAGTTTTAATGGGGCCTAATCTACCTAGGAAACACAGTGGAGAACACCAAACCCAAGCTGCAATTAGCAAGAAAACAATCCCCTTTAGATTCCACAGGAATGTGGTTGCATGTTATGTGATAATTTATAGTGGATGGGGTTGCGCTAGATATTAGTGATTGTGGCTGCATTGGTTTTTGGTACAATAATTGCTAGCATTTCTTGATCAGGGACTTTAATCTCATGTTGTCTGTACCCTAACAGTGAGAAGGATGCTTCTTAAACGATATACATATGTACTTTGGAGTGTTTAACAATGTAAACGCAATTATGGTAGTAAACAAAAACATTTATAAGTTTATGCTAGACTGTAGTTGAAGGTTTCTGGGACATAATTTCTGGATGGAATAACATTTTGGGAGTGATCTCTTCCTTATCATTAACTTCACTTTCATGGACAAACTTTTTGGGGTTTAATCATTGCCCATAAGGGGACATTGTAGAATATGCAGTCCAAATGGTCCCGAGCATCATTTTAGACCTAAGGTCGAATTCAGCTCACAGCCTTAAGAGTTGTCGGTTGAAACCTAATTTAGGCTTTGTTTGATAACGTAATTCAATATTTAAACTTAATGTATTCAGATCTTAATACACTCAGATGCGTTTGATAACCAAAAATTGAACATCTGAATTAATTAAGTACTATTGAATTTTCTAGATAAAAATTGCTATAAAAAATAAATGAGAAGTTATTCACTGATTACTGAATGTGATATACACTCAAATGTACTTGATTTAATAATTAACAATTCAATAACTTAATGGATTTAAATTTCAGATTTCAAATTTCATATTTCATATTTTAGTTTTCAGATTTCAATTTTATCAAACTCACTCTTAGTCTTTGAATTAGGAATATAATATTATAGACCAACATCTAACAAATAACAACCATGTAAACAAATATTGTACCTCCTAGAGCGAACGAAGTCTTTAATCATGCGATCAAAACATTAAATACACGATCTTTGGTGTAATAATGAGAAAATATATCGGTTTAATTGTAATGATGATTGTGAATTCTTTCTTTCCCATTTTCATTTCCAACTTCAATTTCTATGCAATATGAGCTCCCCATAATTCGGCTACTTGAATGATGTGCAGGCTACAGGGCTTCGAGTTCTTAACGTCCACCCCATGGGCTTTAGAAAGCACAGAAATGCTCATGCTGCAGAAAGGGCCAGAGTTTGTATTTAGGCCAATGAAAAGGTGGACAAGCTACAGAGCCCACAATAGGCTTTTGGGCCAAAGCTTTTAATTTGGAGCACTTAACCCTTTTTTTAGCTTGGGTAAAGGCTGATTGCATATGAATCTAATTGTGGCAGCGAGTCGAATACTATTAAAAATCTCTTTTATCAAATCTTATTTCGCTTATCTAAACATTTTATCAAATCCTATCTGATAACTCTGCAAATTTTAATATTACCAAACCCTCTTGTCGTGCGAGTTAGGATTATCCATCGAGTAAAGGAACTAGGTTTTATCAAATTAAAATCAATTTATACATCATGGTAAATCAGTGCACTATATTGTCTTAAAGTTGGACAGAGCTATGGAACCTGTATATGAAAAATTCAACATTTTATGAAGGGTTAAATCAACATTCTTCCATTTTTAATCATAATTGTCTCCATTTGAGATTTTTAGTTAAATCATGCCTTTGGCTATTAGCAAGTTCAACAAATATCTAAAAAAAAAAAAGAAAAGACAATTAGCTTACTAAATCAGTGACTAAAATAGAATCGGAAAAAAATGATTTAGACAATTGTTCTCAGAAACATTTCCCAAAAATGGGTTTTATGTAAAACTTGACAAAGAACACTCTACAAGACAAGTATGGAGAGCAAAAATACAAACAAACAAGAATAAGCAGGTTGTGTGTTGTGTAACGAGGTGGCTTAGAGTTATTTGTTATTGCACTATAAATTTGAGATATTTTATTGGACTATAAAATTGAAACTCAAGAGTATGTACATATATATTGTGTTTTTGTTTGGTGTATTTATAATTGTACTTAGACTGTTTTTTTGAATATTTTGGTAATGTATTATTGTAGTATTGTATTAAAAAAACTTGTATCTGAAAAACAACTAAACCCAAACAGAGCCTTTGAAAAAAACTGAAAAACAGATTGAGGGCAAGAATTGGTAAAAGATTTTAAATGGGACAAAGGAAGACCTTCGACCAAGGCCCGTATTAATCTTTCAATGGACTTGTTTTCTTCTTTCAGAAAATGGATGGGGCGTCGAACCCCACCTAACCAGCCTACTAGACCACTACTAGGCTTGACAATTGCCATAGTAGCCCAAGGGCTTCTTGATTTCTCCGACCTGCAAGGCTGCAACCATTGAAGGGAAGGGTGGAAAACTGCCAATTGACACCATTAGTAAAAAAATTGGCCCAGTGCAGTCATTTGTTAATGAAGAGCGCACAAACATGATCTGGTTGATGGGGTTTGCCGCTCATTAATATAGACTTGCCAGTAGCCTAGCTGCTGAGAACTATGGGCTCTTTGGAAAGGAGTCTATTTAGTAGGTTGAGATATGGGGTTCTGTCATGTCGAGGTTGAATTGGTTCTCAAGTTGACTATGTATACAATATCACGGTTGGATATACGATCCATAAGATTTGAAACTCAAATTTTATATATGTATCGTATATTCAACCGTGATAGTGTATACATCGTCAGCATATATAAAATCTACTCTTATCTTGTTTAGCATGCTACCAGTGATCATAACTTGTCCAACTTGTTAGGGAGAAACAGGGACCAAATGAATTGTGATTGGCGACATATTTCAAGTCACTTCTGACATGAAGGTAATTTTTGTGCTGTTATGTTAGTGAAATCATGGTGAAACCTTATACAGCCTTAATTTGTGATTCAAGTTACATAGTAGAATTTTGTGTGGGATTCTTCATAAACAATCATCAATAAATAAAAATATAGTTTTTGGTAAAAAAAAGAGAATAAAATAACATATAGTCGTATGTCTTATCCAAGGCAATTAAAAAAATATTTAGAAGCTTGTGCTCCTATGATATAGTTAAAAAAAACCCAAGGTAGGTTAATGAGGCAAGAATAACTTCTTAATTAAAGGTACTTTATGAGTAGTAAACCACTCAACGTGTAATGGTGTGAGATAAACTTGAATAGGATTTGGGGCTTCTGCAATTATCAAGGTCATTATGATACACAAGGGGGGTCCTAAATCGGGAGAGGAGGAGGGGTTGCAAGTGAGAGGTTTTAGATTCGAAATCCTTCACTTACACTTAAAAAAAATAATAATGATAGGTACTAAACCAAAATACAACAAACTTTGTCATTTCTGAAAAATTATGTTTTACATCAATCCCACATATATCAAATTGAAATTAAACTTATTTGAGCCATCAACATGGACGCATTTGTCTTGGCAATTATAGTCATCTTGAATACAAAGACGGGGCATTTCGTGGTACTGTTACTCTGGAAGTGTTTTGAGGCAATTGCCGTCAGGGAAGCAATCTTTATGGCCAAAAAAAAAACTTGTACATCTCCACATTTACTCTTGAAGGTGATGCACTAGGAGTCATTCAAAGTGTGCGCTCTATTGAGATTGCCCTTTCTGCTATAGACCTTTGATCGATGATATTATAATAGCTTTATCAAATTATAGTTTTATTGATGTAAATTGGGTTCTCAAAGATGTAAATAAAGTGGCTCATGAATTGGCTCTTTATGCCAAATCTTTGTCAATCTTTGTCATTCATTTTCTGTTGGACGATTTCCAACAATCTTAGTAATAAATTTATAATTTTTTATTAAAAAAAGAAAGGGCATTTGCAGAAGTTAATGATTTTTAAGATAATTAAACAATACTCATTTACAAATAAGAGGACTTCTCCTCAAGTAGTTCATCTCTTTGAAGTTCATTTGCACAATAGAATGAAATATGCGACGTAACATGACTCTTTGCAATGTTAAGTATCATTCATTAATCTACTTCAAAATTAATGCTCAAGAAAAGTAGGTAGAGGTAAAATACTAAATCTCAAAATCAACAAGGTCAATTGAGGCAATATGGTGCGAGCTTAGATCCAGCCAAATCCCTCTTTCCCCGCTAAAAAAGAATTTTTTTTTAGAAAAAGATGCAATAACTTGATTTAGTCCAGAACCCTCCAAATTATATGATTAAATAGTGGAGATTCCAACATGTCTGCAACTAATAAAGAAGTACCTTAACATCAAAGTATGTTTGAAAAGCCATATTCTTCAATCGAAAAGGCCACTGAAGTGGCCTAAAATGATCGTGGATTTGCTTTTGTAATCCTAGTTTCTGGTTGAGTAAAGTTCATCATGTATGATAATCCATGATTCAGTTCACTTCTTTAAAGTGAATTAGATATGATAGCATGTCATCTTTCAAGTGAATCTACATCATTATACGAGGCCATTAGCATGATAACTCCCTCCATTAAGATCTTTTAAAATGAATCAAATATGACAACGAAGTTATTATGCTAATAGATCTAATCAAATATGATAATTCCTCCATTAGGTTCATCAAAAGTGCACTTACGCGTCAACTTGTCAATGGCCATACAAGAAAAAAAAAATTGAAAGTACATTACAAGTGTATGATGTGCATCTTGTTGATTTTACTTAAAAGCACTATCAAACTTGGAGTTCTTGACTAAGACTGCATAAACTAGAAACTTTAATTTTGTTTTCAACAATCCCCATTTCGTGGAAACTACATTATTTGTCTATACTTTTGAGAGCATGTAATGTCCCAAACCGACAGCATAGGCATATATTAAATCAGACGCAATGAGGAGTTGTGCTGTGTATTGGTGTACTTTTCAAGTTCACATAATCTTTTGGACACTAATGTTTATACGTACGTATATGTATGCGTTTCGGAATTTGGGATTGGGAAAAGGGCTTTCTTTTAGGGGAGGCGTATGGCCTTTGCTATTCCCTATACCTCAATGTCACATCCATTCTTTGGCACAAGGGTAGTGGCTGCTAAGTTTTTATCAGACATGTAACATATTCGTCTTTCGAATGACAATAAATTATTCATTGAGAATGTCTTGTTCGACAGCTGTGGTTATCCTTCCATGTGGATTCTTCTCATTCTTTCACCAGATGATTATTTTATTCATCCATCTTTAAGCAGAAATAATTTCAGTCAAGTGCTTTTTTTTTTCTTTGAAATGATTCTTGAATGTACTAGTTGTCGTTTCTTTTGACATTTAGAGAGCTTTCTCGTACTCTAATACCATATATCAGCTACTTTCCAAATAATGAAGAAAATCACACTCTTTGATGGAGTCAAAGATTTGCACAGTTCAAATCTTTCTCTACCACAACAGCAAGAAATTAAAGGGCTCCATGATTAAATGTTCCTACAAATTATTTCTGCGCTAGGATTAGTTATTGAGCATTTTGAAGGGGAAAAAAAAGAAAGAAAATTGTGAAGGTTTCAAGAGTAGTTTTAATGTGGGAAAGTCTCAACCATCTATTAGTTGACTTCATAGGCATATAACATTTCCACAGTATTCTCATCGCCATCAGATCTCTCTAAATTGAAGCATCTTTTTCTGGATTTGCAAACTTTATCATCCTCCTCCAAATTCTTCAGATTTTTTTTTTTTTGATAAAGCACATAACTGACCATGGATTCATTTTAACTTCTTACCGGGCAAACTTCGTTTGAAGTTAGTCTTATTTGCGTTACGGTAATTAGCTTCTTATAAGTGATCCTTCCTCCCCATTATTTCCACTTGAAGAAAACTCTGTTAATAGCCATAATTACTTAAATAAATATGCTTTAATGAAAAGTTAGCTGCAGCAGTGAGAATAAGTGGCAAATGCTTTCTCTACATGCTATGGATTGATAGTGGTTTCCATTGAAATCCTTTGCAAATAACGTTTTATTTCGGTCTTTTACAAAGACAGAAAGGGTTATATAAGTCGTTGAAGTCTTCACAATATGCTTCAGACTTTGAACTTTTTAACCTAAAATGATTATTAGTGAGCAAGCAATCCAAACTGCAGTCTACAATGTAAGGCCTTTTTTTTTTTCCTTTATTTCTTTTGTATTTGGCCAAAATTTGCAAAAAATTGGAACTTTTATCTAACTAGAATTAGATGTCAGACAATATAAATTTGTAAAATATACCTATATGTAATTGTTTTGGTCAAAAGTTTATTGTTTTTGAGCATCTAGACAATTAGACTAATGTTGCTGGGGTAAGAAATCCAAGAGAACCCGCCAAAGAGAACTAATGTATAAGTTAAGAATGTTGATAAATGATTGCAGAAACTTCTACACAAAAACACACAACAAACTAAATGACTCTTAAGGCGCGATCCAACTTTATCCTTAAGGTTTGAATTGCCCCCACTACACTTAATATTTGTTAAAGGGTTAAGATAATTTACCTCTATTGGGGAAGATCTCGAGAGAGTTCACTAAAGAGTCCAATATGTAAATCAAAAACTCAACTCTGACCCAAAAATTTAAATTATAAGGTCTCCTACCCTTACTTGCATATTAAGTGCTCTTTCTCTATCTTTCGAACCAATGTAGGACATAATCCTTTACTCATAAACCTAACAAATCTCTCTCTTCATAAGTAACCCCTCACATTAAACCTAAGTTTACGAGCTCTTTTTTTAGCTCACTTTAATACTCAACGCAAACTCACCTTATCACCTAACGTCACCTCTTCTCCCAATCATGGATCCACTTTTTTTCAATATCCAAACTGCATTATGGACCCCTGCCAAGCCATGGCTCCTTGGTCTAACACCAACTGAACATCCCCTTCCCACGCCGCCAAACCCATGGCGCACCTAATCCAACACTAGCCAAACTCCTTAACACTTTGGTACTTTGGTCCACCATCAAGAAGAGAATTTTCACCTATATCCAACTCCGACAAAAATTCATTTGCCCATGAGTAGCCCAATCTCGCAATTAGGCTCTGATACCACTTGTTGGGAAGTAGACCTCGAGAAAGTCAACCAAAGAGTCCAATATGTAAGTCAGGAATCCAACTCTGATCCAAAAATTTAAACTATTAGGTTTCAGACCCTTACTTACATATTAAGTGCTTTTTCTCCATCGCTCGTACTAATGTGGAACATAATCCTTTACTCATAAACCTAACAATCCCTAGAATATAACAAGATGAAAGGAAACTTATTAGCAAATGGCAAGTTCTATTAACAAGAAAAGATCAAAGAGACTAAAGTTATTTTAATTCCTTTGAAACTTGTTAATTTGTAGTAATGGTGATTTCTCAAAGCCACACAAAATATTTGGAAATATAATTCCATGTTTTAGGCATCAAAAGTTGCAATGAAGCAATACATTTCTTGAAAGGATGCCACAAAATGGTCTAGGAAAAATTGACCGTTATAAAACGAATCTTGTTTTTTCAATAAGCCTTCTGAGACAAACATTTTGGACAAAATACGCTTGAGGAAACCATGGTCGGATTATGGATTCATGGAATGGACGGATCTACTTAGATCCGTCCGTGGATCCTAAGTTTTGAAAATCATAAAGTCTTTGTTCCATTTTTACAAACTATTTCTTTAAAGAATTCAATTTTGAGCCAAAAGTTGAATTAGTAGGTTCTAGAACTTTTCTATATATTAAGCACTCTTTCTTCCTCTGTCAAACAATGCGGAACAACAAATCCTTTTGCATTAACCTAACAATATTCTCTTTTATGAGTAGCTCCTCAAATTTAACCCAAGTTTACAAATTTTTCCTCAAGTTTAATTTAATACCCAAAGTCAGCCCACCTTAAGTAATATCCAAGGGCTTCTACAAAAAAAAAAAGAGTAATATCCAAGGCCATCTCTTCTCCAACTCATGGACACACTCTTTTCAAACATCCAAGATCTACTAAACCTTGATTCCTTGATTTAACACCAACCAAACCTCCTCCCAAAATCCCTAGCACCTAAGTCCAACACCAGTCAAACTCTTTGACACTATGTGTAACACCTTGGTCTACCATAAAAAAGAGAACAATCTAATGAGCAGTTCAGCCCTACCAAAGAGGATCAATATATAAGTCAAGACTCCAATGTTGATTCAAAAATACTCAAACTGGTTGATCTCAGACCCTTTCTTATATATTAAACAATCTTTTTTCTTCTTTCAAGCCAATGTGGGACGAAATACCCTACTCATGAACCTAACAAATATCAATAATTTGTTTGTCACTGAAGCAAAGGGGGATTTAGTGCATGGAAAGCTTTTGCTGAGCTATAGTTTGGATGAAGGGATTTAGAGAGAAAAGTAGTACAAAGAAGAGAAGAGAGTAAAAGAGGAAACATAGAAAAATGAAGAGTACTTCTCTGTTATTTATGGAAGAAAAGAGAAGAGGATAAGAAGATTGTGTGGTTCAGATAACTTTGTTGGCAAAATTGGTGGAATTGGAAAGAAAGTTCAGGTGGTGAATGATTATGAATATTTTGGTATCACCATTTTTGCTAAAAGATGGATAAAGGACAAAACTTTTAGATTGAATATAGGTAAATTGAAAATGATGGTTTGTTTGGATATGCAAAAATTTTCAAAAAAAAAAATTAAAATTGCATGTATCATAAACATATTTTCAGATCATCTTTTTATTCTTCCAATTATTTTTTAAATTTCACATATATCATATTATAAAAAATACTATATTGTTATTTGACCAAAATTTTTTCCCAAATAATCTCCTATCCAAACATTCTTATGAATCCTTTTTTTGTTTTGTAAAAATTCTGAAACAATTACTGAGTAACTATTAAGTTTTCTTTTTAAAATTTTTGCAGTTTTCTGACAGATTAGTTATCTCTTGTATCCCTTTTTTGCCCCTTGGCTCACAAACTAGCCATGCAAAACTATAGATATGAACAACATTTTTTAACTTAACAGACATGAAGTTATACAAAGCTCAAGAAATTAAACATGATAAAACTATGAAAGAGAAAGAGGAAAGGAAAGGAAAGGAAAGGAAAGCCCAATGATTGTTTCAAAGTTTGATTGTATGGACAAAGATAGAGAGAGCGCAGTGCTAAGAGGCGTCCCAATGTATATCTTTGCTTTCTGTGGCAAGTCATAAAGAGATTGTACGGGTTCATCCAATCTTTGGCCAATTGAAATCAGTCATCATTGGACTAAGGTCAAAAGAAAAAGTGTGAAAATTCAAGTTGAACTCCACCCGATAAAGAACGCAACCTTTTTGTGTATGGCTTTTCTTCCTTCGTTTTTTTCTCTTGTAGGACCAGAAGGAACAAGAAAAATTGAAAGCTCATAACTAAACGCAGTATGAGACCACTACTGGTTCCAATATCATCCATAATGTTATGTTTATACTCTGTTCCCTTTTTGTTTCTTAGAAAATCGATACAAATTGAAAGGTGAAATGTTGCCAACTCCTCAGTGAAGCAAATGGGAGAAATAAACGAGGAGCCAATCTTTGCATATCTTCTAATTTAACATCTTCTCTCGAATTCGGTGAGATCCATATCAAAAACAGGAGCAAAAGTAGTGAAAAACAGCATAGCTACTAATGAATTGAAGACACCTCAACAGCACACGTAAAAATGGGAATGGACCTGTTTCTCATACATAATACTGCTAGCAGCCAAATCTGGCAGACTAATCTAGAAGACCAAACTCCGTAGAGTTTCTGTATAAATGTGGAAATGAAGGCATTTTCCATGGCAGGATTTATTATGTGGCCCCAAGACATTCAAATCTTTGTCAAATTTGTCAAGACTCACATTGGACTTTTGAAGATGAAACTGTTTGCAGTTTTGAATTTTAGGCTCAGATTGATGGTGTTTTAAATTTTAGTTTGAAGAAGTCACTATTTACTATTTAGTTATACAGATAACAATCAAACTAATCACGTCCGGACAAGGCTCTATTAGAGCCACATAGAAGAAAGATGTTGATGCAAGATGAGTGGCAATCAACAATTGATGGTTGATGAATTATCTTATTATAGCCCTTTCTCAGACTAAATGATGCTGCTAAAAAAGAAAATATTCTTGATAATCAACTTCTGTAACTTATTTTTTAGTTTAAAAATGAAGTTTGTAATTAAGAAACTCAACCCCCACCCCCACCCCCCCCACCAGCCAAACCATCTTAGACTTGTCATCAAATTGCAGTCAAATATGAATGGTGAAGTTTTGCTCATTCGGAGCTGATACTTGCAATATGTCAAATTCAGTCATAATCAACATCCAATGCCACCTGAATACGTGAGCCAAAAGTTAGGAGAGTACCACTTGTCCATGATCTCGATCCCAATCAAAAAACTAATTTGATCTAATGAGATGAACATATATATAGTTTGAGAGCCCAAATAGTTACAAATAAACATGCATGCATGAAGATTCTTATGAGGGATGTTAGCCTAAGTGATGAGCTTGATTGAGAGACTTGGGAGTGGTTGTTATCATTAAATTTTTGGCCACTTTTAGACGCACTAAATTTAAACATTAGATGTCGTGCATTTTTTGTGCAAGAGTTAGGATAATAATAATTATGCTATTATGTTCTAAACAACAAATCAATTGTCCACACGTTCCAATTTGTTGCTAATTACATATTTTAAAGACAACATTAATTATTCGATTTGTTGACTAATCAACTCATCTAGAATAACTCCTCCATGGTTTTACAAAGTTGTATCAAAACGTAGACAAATCTAGCATCTTTATTATTCTAGAAAGCTCACACGAGAGTATTATTACTAATCCTTATCATCTAACTATTCAAATTTCTTTTCTGTTTGATCGGCCGTGGTGATTATCCGACTACTTTGTCGATTTTATATTCTACAAATTCCACGAGAAAGACAAATCATATCATAAAAATCAGAACTAATTCTCGCTACTATCTAATTGTCCTCATACTATTAATAATTAAGCATCCCTAAGCCTTGAATCATTATGCGATCATCAATCATCATGCACCTCAAAACCAGATATTTAAGAAACATTACCAATTAATTTGTGGCTAAAATGTCATTATCTGAAAATGATGGCCTTGACAAGGTGTCATTAGCTGCATACGATGACATGAATTGGGATTGGGTGCAGAAGAGTCATCCAGCACAATCAGGTGACACGCGTCGGTTGCTGCCGACAATATGTCTCTCTCCTGATTGGTCAGTTGATTGACCTCTGAGACACGTGGGGTCCATTCATTCGTGGATTTTATAATTTACACGCCAAAAGGTGAGAGGAATCTTGGAAAGTGGGGCCGCACTACTTATGGTGCACTTGCAAGTCGACACGTAGGGTATTGGCACGACGCTCTCACTTGGTCCCACTTGATCAAGTCGCGGGTAATAAAATTCCAATCCGCGAGAATTGTACGAAAACAGTCCCTTGCATTTTGAGGTTATCCATTTTTCAGACCCTCACATTTAATGCACCATATTTTGGTCGCTAACTCTTTTTATTTTCAGCATTTTTTTGGCATAAGAAAGGTTAGAATGCTTGTCACGAATACTAATTCCAAGAGAAATTTTGGTTTTTTTTTTTAAAAAAACTATTCATCACCACGTAACGAGCATGTACATATATACATATGTGTATATTTCGTTTCTAAAGTTTACAAAAATTGAAACCAAAGAAAAGTGTGAATTTAAACACGGTTTTAGATACAAAATACCTCCTCCTTGAATCTCATCACTAGAATTTATTCACGTTAAACCAAGCTTTAGTACTTATGGTTGGGTAGAAATTGTCGCTTTAAGTATAATTCAATAATTTGCAACACCTTAGTTGTGATAAAGGGATTTTGTTAATACATAGAGAAATGGGAATTGATGTATGATTGACATGGTTGATATTTTTCAAAATGAATAGGGTGTTTTGTCCATTTTACTATGTCTTAGCACGTGATATTTTCGAGTCAAAAAGAGATCAAAATTATAAGTTGGGACAAAAATAGTGAATGTTGAATATGTGAGGGACCAAAATATAATATTTTGACTACAAAGACCAAAGAATGATAACGTCAAAATCCAAAGGACAGTTTGTGCGATATTCCTATGAAATTCCCTTCAAATGCTATATCATAAATTGCGAAAAAAATATGCACCATTGCTAATTGCTATATTATGAGGCTTAGATGCCTTGTTTATTCTTTTTCTCACCACCTATATCTATATATCTATCTTAGGTGTAAAGATTTAAACTCTTGATCGAGTTGCATCTTATGTTTTGTCTGGTAGTACCACAATTCACATCCTATGAGTTGATTAGGTTTTAGATACTCGGTTGTACACCACGCATTATGGAAGGAGAAAAAGAAAGACATTCTACTTTTTTTTTAAAACTAAATTATGTAGTGTGCTACTACATTAGCATATGTTTATCCTCCCGATCGAATTAAACATACCTGAAGGCTCGCACTTCTATACAGATAGCTAGATGTTTTATTCGTTCGCATATTTTGGAGTTATAACGGTTACATGTTATAGCCAATGACTACGGCAAAATATTAAGAAAAAGCATCAGCAACAAATTTAGTAATTCAATTTTTTTGCAATTGAGAAAAAGCAAGTCACATATTTTCTGTGTCACGACAAATGGAATTATTGGCTTACAAGATTCCTATAGCTGCAAGAGTAGAGAGAGAATTTCAACTTACACTTTCTCTTCCGCGCGAACCATCTAATTCATCCCTCCTCTGCGCTTAATGTAATTCACTTTGAATCTAAATTGTACTAGCATGCATTATAAAAGGTCGTACGCTTGACCTGTTCGAGTGGTTAGATTCATGGATTTTAAGGTGCCCTGGAATTTCCTCTAATCCCAAGTCAAGGCTAAAAAAGTTTGAAAATTTTAGCATGCATTATGCAACCTTGATTAGATTGTCTAACATTAATTAACAGACAACACATTGACTTCGAACTAATTAATTAAGACGTGTCCAAATATTTCTCCATTGTACAATTGTGGTCCTCTTCTTGTGTCCACTTGTTCAATTTTTTTTTTTTAATTTTTAACTTTTGGCATTTGTGTGCTTGGACATACCCGAATTTCTGAGCCAAATTATAATTAAATGACAAGTTGCCTCGTGGTCCAGTGCCATTAACAGCCCTTGTGTGCTCCCCTGCAATAGATACATGTGGGATCTGGCTTCATCAGGCCTCTTTAATTCTTTTTTCTTTTTCTTTTTGGAACCCGGGATTCTTTTATTGATGAGGGTCACACCATCTCAATTTCTCCTTGTTCTTTCCAATCATCCAGTACATTATAACTAAAATCGTACAACAACAATCTATGGTAGGTCTGTGAATTAAATATGATACGTAGAGCACTTTTCATGCTCATATCCTTTCTAAAGGAAAAAAAATACAGAGAAAATTGGGAAGCAATTCTTGTAATAACAATTTTTTTTTTAGGTATTAGTGTTATTCCATGCTAGTAATATTAGGTTTTGAAGAAAAGGTCAGATATTGTTCTAACAATTAATAGACACCCGTTTCAGCTAGGCTGTGTCCACTTAAAGCCAACAACTTGTAGACAATTTATTAAAGAAAGGCCTCATGGGGCACACATCAGTTGTCCCAAAATCTAATACTTGGATTTAGGATCTCATTTGTTTAACATAATAATCGTGAGATTAACTTACGAGTAAGTTTTTTATACACTGTTAGTATATAATGTAAAAAAATCACTACACTAACGGTGCATAAAAAGTTAATCTTTAATATATTATAGGTAGAGAATCTTGTTATACGAATTTCTATATGAAAGATAGTGCATAGAAAAGTACCTCTTCAGATTCTAAACAATAGACCTAAATTTGCTTCTGCATGTGAAAACTCTGAAATGAAAAGGGTTTGTGAAACAAATAACCAAAATAAAGATCTCAAACATGATATGGACGTAGAAAACCCCACGACATTGTATTTTTCACATTCGAGAATTTCCTTGTTCACTGCTTTTCCTAGTTAATTGAATTGGGCAAAAAAAAAAAAAGAGCTTGTAAATGCGTGAAGGAACGAGCAGTCTAACTTGCCTAGCCTTCAAAGGGCATTCTTTCCCTTAGATTTTTCTACCGAGCACAAGGATTTTTCTTGTTATCCTGTTTCATTTTAGCCAAAATTAGTTGCAAAAAATGGAACAAACTCTCATGTAGGAGTTTAGGGGCTCCAACTTTATTTGCTGCATATGCGAAGTGCTTTACTTTGGTCTTGTTTTCGGTTGTTTTAAATTTTACAAAATCTGATTATAGAAATCAATTATAGAGAATAATCAGAACCAGTAAAAGCTACTTTGTTGATGATTATAGATTTTAGCATTTTTTATGATTAAAAAATGTACTATCAGAATGCAAAAGTAATCATCGAGAACATTACAAAAACTGATTATTCAAAATTAAAATATATAATTATTTAAAATAATCAATCGAGAGAACAAGCCATTTAACCAACTGACTTTGCTAATTTTTGTGCAAGAAAATTGGAGTTAATGCGAAGTGATCGATCGGTAGTGGTCCTTATGAGAAGTATTTTATCTCAAATCATTTAATGCATGACATTTACATCGAGACACATGCGCACGCAAATCACTCAAGCTAGTAGCACTTTAACTTTAATCTGCTACAAATATCAATTCATTAATCGTGTGTTATTATCCTAATTTAGTCACGGAAGACAAGTAACCTTTGACTTCGTAAAACTGAGATCCTGATCCAACATGCTCAATCAAACTCTCACCCTTTTTGTCTCTAATAAGGTTGTAAAATTTCGACAAGTATGAATTGATGCCAACATCTCTTCTATTTATATGACTCATGCAAAGGCCTTGATTTAAAAGCTTCATTATTTTGTTCGGTAAAACGTAACATTCTTTGAAGTATGCATAAAATTTTACCAACACCATGTAAAAAATCAGTTTATATTAGAGTTTCCATTATTGTTGGGCTCACAAGATGGACATTATTCACAAACTTGAAACAATTTCGTGGACCACTTAAGCATGATTAATGAGGCCATTATGCTAAAAGCAAAACGAGATGCTACTGGAAGGATAAGTTCTGAGCATCCCTTAGTTTGACACGCATTTATAGGTGGGGGCAAAACAAGAACCACTTTGTCGTTTCATCTGCATCATGCATTCTGCCAAGTCATACAAGTGATATTTTCAATATTTTCTAATATTTTGTTTTAATTTTGTTATATATATATATATATATATATATTCCTCCAACTTCCTACATTTATTTTGGCCAAAAATTTTAGTTGTAAATTTTTAATTGTGCTCTAGGATTTTCAAACGAAACATGGAAATTAATTTGCTTCTGCTTATTGCACATGGGTTTTGGATAAGGTTAGAACAAATAGTCCAACTCATATTCCTATTCTTCCCTTATTTTTCTTTTTCTTGTTTTGTCATAATTAATTTTCATATACTTATCATCGTCTCTTTGTTTTGTACTATTTTTCATGAATTTTTTTCCCCTAAAAACCATCAAAATATGTTCTAACCAACTCTTTTAATCTCACAATTACACACACACTAATAAAGCTGTTGTAGTAAAAGTTTTCTAAAAATACCATAAAAACACTCAATTCAAACGCACATGAACTGTGTAACACAGTCTCAAGTTTAGCCAAAGATGCATCGACACACATTTTACAAAAGAGGTCATAATGCTAAAAAGGTTAAAAAGAAAAGTGGGTTCTTGGTATCCATAGTGGTGCCATCAACCATGCATGCTCCTCTCTCTTTTTACTTAACGTAGATACTTTAACTTTTCTGTCAATCAATTTCTCCTAATCCCTTTTTAATCATGGTAGATTCCCTCCAAAATAGTTTACCTAATGAGGTAGGAGAGCTATGTGCTTTAGCAAATGACGACAATTTTTTATGATTGCGACGCTGATATGAAGTATTAGCAACATTTGACACACAAGTAATATCAAAGACTTTTTTAGCTTCATTAACACTGTATCTGATTATTTTAAGTTTCATCATCCACAGATTTTTCTTATCCTGGACTGCTTTAGAGGTTGAAAGTGATGGCAAAGCTATGATAGGAGTAGTAACTAATGCGTATTAGTCTACTAGATTAGCCTGGCAGGTAATTGTGGAGGGCAGCTTTGAATTTTTTCTTGCGTCACTTTTGCATTTTTGTATTTTTTGTTAGCCCAGTAACATCACGCACGCCATAGAAAATGATGTTGAAGATTCCTATACATGGACCTGGGACGATTGCATTTCCTATCCAATTGTTGGAGACTCAAGGAAGCAACAAAAAGCTTTGTGAAAAGTAGGAGATGAGAAAAATTTTCAACACTTTGATTTAGATGTATCATGTTGCAAGAATTAATTGGTAATCGAATCTTTTATACTTTAATTTGCAAGGGAGGGTCCTTCCCAAACCTGCCACCAGTGCAAGGTTGACGATTTTTTGAGGAAAAGAAAATCAACTGCTTACATTTATTTAATTGTAAATATAGCTCAGAAGAAGAATTAATTTCTCAGTTCTTACCATTCGAATTTG
This sequence comes from Coffea eugenioides, assembly GCF_003713205.1. NCBI lineage: Eukaryota > Viridiplantae > Streptophyta > Magnoliopsida > Gentianales > Rubiaceae > Coffea > Coffea eugenioides. The sequence continues at coordinate 40,895,748 of NC_040035.1, read as the reverse complement.
ATCACTTTAAGAGAATTTGGAGTTGAAGAACATTTCATCTTGTTTCAATGGAAATATTTATTTTATAATTGAGAATTTGTTGTTTTCTTATCCTTAGAGTGGTGAGATTTATTTATTTATTTATTTTAATTTGTTGTTTCCTTTATTGTTAGGATTCCATTTCATCTGGTCACTTGCTTTCTTGTCGTACTATAAATTGTTGTTTTCTTACTGTGTTTGATATATGATGGGCTATCTTAACTTCTTCTGTTTTTTTTTTCTTATTTGTTGTTTTCAATTCAATCTTTAAAATTTCAAACTTTCAATGAAAGGAGTAGTAGTAAGTTTAGAAAAATGACAAAACTATTAAAAATACACACTAAACCTAGTAACGTTCAACTAAGGTTAGTTTAGAAAGATGACAAAACTATTAGAAATACACTCTAAACCTCGTAATGTTCAACTAAGGAGGCACAAGAGCCACTTTTCCATTGGGAAAATTACAATCTTGCTTTCCCTAAAGAACAAGGCCCCAAGGATGAATCATTGGGTCTTAGTCTAATGCTCGGGAAAAGATTTTTTAAAGCTCTTTTCTACCTAATGCATCACAAGGAAGAATAATTCTTTTTTGCTCTTTAAGAATTTCAAAAAATACAGTAATGCATTTATTTGGTCCGTTGATTCTTCCCTAACTTCCATACAAGCTCCTTTGAATTTTTCCTCCCCTATAGTGTCGATCAGTGTAGGAGTAAGATAGATTGTATCGCTGTGAAAATAAGAAAAAAAAAATGTCTCAAGGATGTCTCGACTCAAGCACATCAAAGATCTAAAATTCAAGAAATGTCAGAAAGTACAACTTTTTTATTTTGCCTTGAAGCAGAAAGTACGTTGATATGGTTGATTGGGGAAAGACTAGCAAAGTACGTTGATATGTAGACTGGGGATAGACTAGAATGTAGGATGGTCGTATAGGCAGCTTATTCGTTTTCCTGTTTCAGCCGACACTCACATGTCTATTTTTCACAGAGATGGCAAGGGATTTTCTAGCAATAAAATACATTACTTGATAAATTGCAAGTAAATGCTAACTGGTTTTTTTCTAAATGTCACATTCAGCTTTCTAAAGTTTGCTTCTTTTTCAACTGAATTTTGAAAGATCCCAGGCGACTGTCAACTTGTCATATAGAAGTCTTTTATAAAGCATTTGGACCTAGCTATTCAAAGAAGTGTGGAAGAGCATTTGGACCTAGCATTTGGATAGAGTTTTCCTTTAATTTTGAGTAGAAGACCTTCAAAGAAATGTGCGAATACTTGTATATTTTAATCTATCATTAGTAGTGCAACAATTTGAGGCGGCCGGACAAGTCCAAATAAACACAAGGGTCTAAAATGAAAATCAATAAATAAAAAAAAAAACAAGGAGTTCATGGCTTGACAACTCTGTTTTGCAATAAGAAATATGGTTTCCTTTTTTTTTTTAAATAGTGTAAGTGAGAGAGCTCGAATACATAAACAGAAATATGAAAATAAGATGGTGTTTGGCACTTTAATCAATGATGTATGAAGCTCATGAATGCTGGAATTGATTCTCTAACTTTGATGACAGTTTAATTTTTGCATGGTTTTTCTATGACTTTGCAAATTAATTCCAATCCTGCTCTAAACCTCGAAGTTCATGACAATTTGCCCTTAACCACCACAAAAAAAAAAGCTATTTAAAAGATATACGGACAAGAAAAAAAGTCTTGCACTGATATTCACTGATATTAGCTTTAATGCTTGTCGTCTAATGCTATGTGGTTTAATTCATTTTCTTATACCTGACTTCCTGTACTTGTTTTTAGATCTTCATCCTTCTAATAAATCATTTGGAAAATTTGAGCCCATTATAACTTATGAATGGCGATAGATTTGCTTTTTATTCTATTCAAAACTTCCTAACCGAAAAAAATTTGACAATCTACTTTGGTTCTGAAATTTTTCGAAATATAAAAGCCCAATAACTATAAGAATTATGCACCTCGAAGATGGTTAAGAACACGGGAAACAACTTTATTTAGCTCCAAATAACAAGAATCATAATGGTAAAGTAATTAAGAATGTTAATCATAATGGTAAAGTAATTAAGAATGTTTGTTAGGGAAAAACGCCTCGAAAGAGGCTATCAAAGAGCCCAATATGTAAATCAAGAGCCTAACTCTGATTCAAAAAATTAAGCTATTAGGTTTCGGGTCTCATTTACATATTAACCGCTCATTTTTTATCTCTTGAACCAATGTGGGACATAATCTTTTTACTCATGAACCTAACAAACTTTCCCCTTCATGAGCAACCCCTCACATTAAATCCAAATTTACAAGCTCTTCTTCAAACCCACTTTAATACTCAACATAATCCCACTTTATCACCTAAGGTTACCTCTTCTCCTAATCATGGACTTATTCTTCTTTAAGATCCAAATTGCATTCTGAACCTCTGCCAATCCTTGACTTGTTGGTCTAACACCAACCGGACCTCCTACCAAATTCATGGCACACCTGATCCAACAGGAGCCAAACTCCTTAGCACTTTGGTACTTCGGTCCACCACTAGGAAGAGAATTTCACCGGTCCAACTCCGAGAAAATCCACTTGCCCATGAATAGCCCAATCTTGCAACTTCTGATACCACTTGTTAGGGAGAAACATCTCGAGAGAGCTCATCAAAGAGGTCAATATGCAAGTTAGGAATCTAATTTTGACCCAAAAGTTTAAGTTATTAGGTTTCGGGCCCTTACTTATATGTTAACTGTTCTTTTTTCGTCTTTCGAACCAATGTGGGATATAGTTTTTTTACTCATGAACCTAATAATGTTGAACACTATATATCAGCCTTTTTTTTTAAAGCTAAATTTTCGTCATCCCGGCCACACTTATATATGCTTAAATGAAGCAAAATTCAAGTTATTTTGAGCCGTTAAAGGGTCAAAGTGCACAGGTGATTAGTGCATTTGACAAGATAATACTTTCAAACTAGCATTTGTTAAAATCACGAAGACACAGACTAATGCTTATGAACAAGCCGTAACATGAATACATATGTGGTCAACAAATGTAGCATTGATAGAATTGAAAGATACACACACACACAACTGAAACCAATAGCAATTTACGACGTAGCTTCATGATGTGAAATATATGACTAGCACGAACGTAAACTTCATGTGGGATTCGATCTATTAGATTAGATTTTTTTGGGGTGAGTTTTAGATTAAAAACGTTTAACTTCGGAGGCTTCTTAAGGTATATTTTCAGGAAGATAGTGATAACAGGTCAAGATACAAATATATCATGAGGTACAAAATCGCATCGTACCTTTGAACTGACTACTTTTCTTTTCTTTTTTTTTTCTAAAACTAAAACATTGCCAAAAAAAATTCAAAATTTGCTTCTCTATTTCATTTTCACTTTTTGGCTAAACTAGAAAGTATTACTGTACAAGTATATGGCTAATTGATCAGGACTTAGGGGACAATAATGAGCATGACAAAAAAAAAAAAAACCTGAATCTTGCAAGTGCAATCAATCAAACTATTGGGAGGACTAAAACTTAAAAGTATTGAACTGAGCATAGTTGTTTCCTATTTCCAAGCATTTCACTTTGTTGCTTATAAGTTAATATTATTTAATAAGATCAATCGTTGCTTATTAGTTTAATATTTTTCTCACTTGGACATACATTTTCCTTTCTTCATGATTTGATATTGCAAATACTCAATAGATATCAAAAGAGCTGCTTTTGAAAGAAGGGAAATGAAAAAACTGACAGTGACGGGAGTTACAATTATAGAAGGCCAAGTGACCTCCCCAACCCTATCTTGTTTTCTCAATTATTACCAACCATTGGTAGAAGTTGACGTTTCCTCGTTTTTGAGCTGTATTCCCTACCCCTGATGAATCACTTTCTCGAGGGTTAACTTCTGTAATAATATCTCAGTCGCATTTGGGGCCAACAAAATAGTTGGATATGCTTCAACAGTCCTAATTAATTGATGTCCACATTATTATTGCTTTTGTACCTGAATTGTCCATCAATTAAACACATACACACATTTGTTATCGTGGCCAATTTTTTGCCATCAATCAAAAAAGTATGGTTTAAAAATCATACAATCTTCCATTACATGTAAGCTCAACAGTCGAGTTTTTTAATCTATCTAAGTACATATATTTGTACATACACATGAAGGAATAGCATCTGGTATATTTAGTTATTCTTGGAGGCACCTATTCAAAGTGCTAGCATAAATTATGAAATGATTTTGTAAGGAGTGTCATGTCCGGGAAAGTTTTGTTTCTTGTCCATCACACGTACCTAACACAAGAAAAGGAGGTAGAGAAAAAGCAAGGAGAGAGAGAGAGAGAAGGAAAGGGTGTATTGTGTCCAAGAATAACAAAGATAAAAACCTCTCAATTATTACCTTATCTTTCTCATTTCAGACTTGTGGAAAAAAATGACCCTAAAAAGTCATAAATGTCATGAGAGCTAGCATTTGATTATCTCTAACTCATATTCTACTAGTGTTAGTACCCCACTGTTCCCTCTTTTTTAATATTCATTTTCCCTTTCTGTTGGAGAGTTGCAGAAGTTGAGTCTGACAAGAAGGCGACTTCAAAGCCGAAGCTTAACAGGATAGATAGTACGATATATGGACATGTGAGTGCGATCTTAAGCTTTCGATGTATCCCCACCTCGTGTGTTTTATCTGTTGTTTTGATGGTACACAAACTGTCTCTCTGCACCAACATCTTTCATCCTTCTCTATATATCTATCTATCTATTTCTCTCCCCCATCTTTTTGATATAGTTTTCAATTTTTTTTCCATGACAAAAATTCACAGCTGATGACGATATTTGATGGGCTCTAATTTATCTCCCTGTAAGCAGCTAATGTTTATTTATTCTGCATCCATATCTATGACTGTTGAATTAGCTAGTAGTACAATATCATATCATATCATGATGGAGTTTGTCCAATATCATGCTGACTTTGAAATTTTCCATATCCATGTAATATTGGATCGGATGATGTTTAAGGTCATGAGTCAAGATCTTGTTTTCAGAATGTTTTCCGTAATCTGGGTGTTGCATGGATTTGTCATCTGTTCCATCTTTTCTTTCTTTCAGGTTATACCAGCAGCAGCATCAGTTTTGATTGCAGATTCTCCATCTGACAAGAATTCTTGGAAGACAAAACTACCGAAGAATTACAGTCAGATCAACCGATCAATACTATAATCTTGTTGGTCCTTGAGATTAGAGGAGTGTCTTTATTGACCTTGGAGGACTATACAGCTGCTACTTGAATCTATGGCTATGTACTATCAAGGAAGCTCAGAAATCCAAGCAGATGGCTTGCAGACGCTTTATCTGATGAACCCTAATTACGCAGGCGGCTACTCTGATGCTCAACAGCAACCTGCAAACATGGTGATCTTGAATTATGCTACCGGAAACACGGTCAATCTTGCTAGCTTAGCAAGTAATCAGCAGCCACATACACAGCATCTTGTTGGTGTCCCGCTTCAAGGGAGCCTTGGATCAGCAGCCAATTCTCATGAACTCAAGCATGAAGTTTCAGCTCCTGGCCGCGGCGGTATCCCTCATTTCCATCCAAGTTTATGGGGATCCCTTGATCATACTGGTGGTGCTGGAGCTGCAAGTCAACCAAATATTCCATCAGGGGTGGTTGTTAGCAATCCTAGTGGTGGTGGCGCCGCCGATGTTACTAGGCACTTGGGGTTCCATAGGCCGGTGGTTTCGCCTAGACAGCAGGGTTTGTCCTTGAGTCTATCTTCTCAGCAACCAGGCTTCAGGTCTCTATCTACGGAGCAGAATATATCTGTGCAAACTCCAGTTGGGATTTTATCACCAAGAAGTGGTGATAATAATTTGCGAGGTTCAGGTGGCTCATCTTCTTCAGTTTCTGCCGTTTCAAATGGAATTCATGGATTACAAAGTGCTGTTTTCGGGTCCAAATATCTTAAGGCTGCTCAGCAGCTTCTGGATGAACTTGTTAACGTTGGAAAAGAGATCAAATCTGACACCAGGGAGAAGGCTAAAGATAAAGGAAAGATGAATAGGGAATCAACTGTTCATAGTACTGGTGAGGCCTCACAAATAGGTCAAAGTGACACCAAGAGTGGTGTAACTGAACTTACTGCAGCTCAAAGACAGGAGATTCAAATGAAAAAGGCAAAGCTTGTTAGCATGCTCGATGAGGTAAAACATTTTTTAACCTTTTGTTTTACCCTTTCAAGAGGCATACTTACTATAGACGAATTCTGAGTGTGTTTTCCCAAGTTTCTGGTCAAGAAATTGATCATTTTGTCTTCGACTTTCTTAGTTATCCTATATTAATAGAAAAAAGAATCGATCATTTCAATCGCATTTGATTGACACTTAAATTCTTGTCCCCATTTGCCCGCGTTGCAAACATAACCTCTGAGAGCCAAATGCAAGGCAAAGGCTACATTTTTTTTGTTCAAAATTCAGTTGAGTTTTAGGCCAACAACTTTAAAGATAAATTGTCATCCTTTTCTTTTTCTTTTTACTTCCTTGTTTTTGCAATTCATGGTAAATCAGAGTAGAAGTTTCTTTCTCATGCATACTATTTGCATTATCAGTGATTATTCATTGGATCTCTTCCAAAAGTACTCAGAAGTGGCACTTGCAAATTCTGTTTAATAAAGGTCGATATTCAGCACCCAAATCACACAGCGTAGATAGATATTCCCGTGACAAAATACAATTTTCTTTCAGCAAAGAAAAAAAGAAAAAAAAATTTTTGTGATCCCACTTCCATTTGAACATTGAGCCTACTTGTCCATTTAAGATAAGCATATTCATCTGGTTGGTGGGTTCATCATGTCCTCTTCTCCTGGCCCGCTTTGATATTGATGGCCTCGATTGATTGATATAGGACGTGTCGCAGCCTCAATTAGTTACCAAGCTAAGACTGGCACACTTTTGTGCAATCAATTTTTCAGTAAGAGAAAAACAGAAAGAAAGGTAATAAAAGCTATTCATTTCAATTATTCTAACATGCATTAATTTGTCTTCTTGATTATTTATAGGTGGAGCAAAGATACAGACAGTACCATCATCAAATGCAAATTGTTGTAGCATCATTTGAGCAGGCAGCAGGAATCGGCTCAGCTAAATCATACACTCAACTAGCTTTGCAGACAATATCGAAGCAATTTCGATGCCTAAAGGATGCAATTTCTGCACAGATAAAATCAGCAAGCAAGAGTTTAGGCGAAGAAGAATCTTTGGGTGGGAAGTTAGAGGGTTCTAGGCTTAAGTTTGTTGATCAACAGCTTAGGCAACAAAGAGCCCTGCAACAACTTGGAATGATGCAAAACAATACTTGGAGACCTCAAAGAGGTTTGCCTGAGAGAGCTGTCTCAGTTCTTCGCGCATGGCTTTTTGAGCACTTTCTTCACCCGTATGTCTACTCATTCTTGACTAAGGAAAACCACGATTTTCCCCTTCAACTTTCTTGACATTTGTTAAATGATCATGTTACTCACAAAATGTATCTTTCCCTTTTTCAGCTACCCTAAGGATTCCGATAAACAAATGCTAGCTAAGCAAACTGGGCTTACTAGAAGCCAGGTATGCATGTTAACAGCTTTCGAATTTGGTTCATTTCACACATGCATAGCATGGAAATGATGTCAGAAAATGTTAACAAATGTGGGATGGATGCAGGTCTCTAACTGGTTTATAAATGCTCGAGTTCGGCTTTGGAAGCCTATGGTTGAGGAGATGTACTTGGAAGAAACCAAGAATCATGAGCAAGATGGTTCTGAATCCAACAAAGAACTGGGCTCAACTTCAACAACTCCAAAGGAGAATAATGTTACTAGAATAGATCAACGTAGTATCCTCCAGTCAAAGCAAGAAAAGCAAATAGCTCAGGATGCAACTCATGCAGAAATTTCAACTTCAAGTCTAACACCATCTCCTACTGGTACTTCTCCTCAGGCTCGGGGAGGTTTTGGCCTAATTGGTGCACTAAATATGGAAGCAAACGTTGAAAAAAATTCCAAGAAAATGAGAACTGAAATGCAGAACTCCCCCAGCAGTATCCTTTCAGTCGACATGGAAATGAAATTTGGGGAGCCAAGGAAAGGGTTCGACAACAAGTTCAGCACTAGCCAAAGGGAAACTAACAAAGATGGCTTCTCCTTAATGGTAAACAATGCAGGTCAGGGAAATGGATTCGGGGCATTTAACCTTGGAGAGCTTGGACAGTTTAATCCAGAGCAATTGACAACAGGGTTTCATGGAAACAGTGTCTCTCTTACACTTGGACTTCCTCCTTCTGAGAACTTAGCTTTATCAGCAGGGACCCAGCAGAACTACCTTTCAGACCAAAATATGGGGCTGGAAGACAGGCTTGAAATGGGAACAATGGATGGGCATTATGATAGGGTTAACAAAACTCAGACATCCCACTCAAGCTTGGGTTATGAGACGATCAACTTCGATAACAGGAAGCGATTTGCTGCTCAACTGTTACCGGACTTTGTCACATGAAAAATTCAAAGCAGAATCATCAACACTAGAACATCTCTTTCATGAGGAATACACAAGCGAATTTGTAAAGAGGTAGATGGTGTATTGATCAAGAATATGCACCTTTCAGGTGTCTTACAAACTACATTTAAAGTGGAGTTCATGTTTAGTGTAAGATTAGCATACCTGGTAGAATAGGCTTATACATATGTGGGGGAATAAGCAGTACATCTAAATTTGATAGTAGTTAAGATTGAATGCTTGATTATGGCAATATTGAGTGGGAAATGCAAATTTGTAAGATTATCTTAAATTTCTCTACATGTGCATGAATGTGTTGGAGATATTTGGAGCTGTGGCAGGTAAATGGTTGGCAAAGTTCCAAGTAGAGCCAATGAACAATTTTAGGAAGTATCAATATTTGCCTTGCGCTGATATAAGAGGAACATATACCTTTTTTCTCTTTTGTTCTTTTGTTTTTCACCTGAGAAACATATATCTAGTACTATGAACTATCCACCATTAACCTTGTGGATTCACACTTATGCAATATATTTTTCTCCTTTATAACATTTTCTGTTGACAAAAAAAAAAAAAACTTTAAAAAAATTTAGGTAAAATAGTAGAACTTCTATTAAGTATTGCAAACTGTACGATATGTGCACAAGTACATACTAACTACTGTTTTGCAAAGATCTTCTCATCAAACTTCCATGTTACACTGGCTCCAGTTCTCTTTGCTTCTATATATAAATACCCTTCCAGTTTGAAATATGATTGATATTGGAAAAAAGATCTTTCATGAAACGTTGAGCCTTTTTTTTTTGAGAGCTCAATATTCTCTTGATAATGTATTATGAGGAATAAAATTCAAGGGTTAATCGAACATCACAGAGCTTCCTGTGACAAATTTAAAATGAATAGAGACTGTCAAAATAGAGAATCTTGAGTTCTATACATACTAACATATTGCAGGAGATTTCAAATGTAGAATTGTAAGACAAATATTCTTATATGCCCATATAGAAAATCTGAATCTAACTCTTTCTTTTTTGGTCTCTTAATTTAGTTGACAGGTAATTGTTGCGAATGCTTTGCATATGTGAGGAATACTTGCGACTAACAGAATCGATGCTGAAAAATGGGTTTGTAAGTTCTTACTGCCTGTGACTACTCTTAGTGGGTTTCTATCCTTCCTTTGGATTACTGAAACTGTAGAAATTCATAGCTTCAACGTTCATTTGGTTAAGGAAAGTCAACTTGTGGTCTGCTATGGGTGATTTTGTGTTCCTGGATGCATGGCATGGCATTAGCAAACTTCCAAGAGAATAATTGAAACTTTACTTACTTTGTGATTGCACGCATTGTATAGAATAGCATGGGTTAAAAGTCAGGCATATAACTTCGTCTAGTCCAATTCATGCCAAATAAGGCTTCAAATAAACTAATCTTATACCCCCTAAACGTTTTGAACTGCTAAGGTTTCATATGCTGAATACTTTCTTCGTTGAGCAGAATGTTAAGACCATGTAATAGGAACTATACCACTTTAAATTGCAATTAAATAAAAATCTGGAATGCAGATTTGGTCTTTGCAAAACCCATTTTCAAAAGGTAAATTGAGGTTTTCTACAATTTTAAGGATCGAGAAGTTATTTAACATAGCAGAAAGAAAGAACAAACTTTTTAAAGTTATTTTGGTGTTACTGCAGTACTAGTTTCCAAACAAGAACCTTGTTTGAAAGGAAAGAAGGCAGAAACAATAGAATTTGATTTTGGCAACGATGCTATGAATCAATACAATTATACAAATTGGAAAGTAATCTGTATCCCTAGACGCAACTTAGTTGACATTGATATTAAGCATATTGAATCAAGCTTAATAATCTTAAAAGTTTCTACGTTATTGTTTAGCACTTTTCTGTTCAAGTTTAGTTTTGGGTAATTTATTAATTTGGTAGATTAATTATTGTATTAGGTAATTTTTTGTGGCAAGTATTTCTTGCTAACTACGTATACATATGGTGGCTTGTAATTTTGTTCAGTTGAGAAGTGTGAGAAGAAAAAATTATAGAGAATTTTGGTTGTTGTACGTAAAAGCAATTCTACCTAAAATTTGCGTCGCTCTTGATATGAGAGTTGGGTGTGCTTCATTATTTTCGTGTACCTAATATAACTTTTCTTTAACGCTGATTTTCATATGTGTCAAATATCTTCCCTTCTTTTTCACATGCTAACAAGGGACATAAGCCATAGGAACATAAGATCTCGAGTCCAATTTGAATTCCTCATTATTTCTTATTCTTTCTTATAAGGCTTGGAGTTTTCCATGAAAAAAAAAAGAAGCAGCGCAGAGTACTCTCTTGTCCCGTTGATAATATCGTACATTGCTTTTTTACATGGTAACAAGGGACATTAGCCACGCGAACGTAAGATCCCTAGTTTTGATTTTGAATTCCTCAATATTTCTTATTCTTTGTTATAAGTCTTGGAGTTTTCCATGGAATCCAAAAGGAAAAAAGGTTAATAACACTTTGCCTTCCTAAACTTACGGGGTATTTACACTTTATCCTCCTCAAGCTCAAATATATACACTTTACCCACCATGAATACTAGTCAAAGTTAAAAATACAACAAAAAAGTGTAATGAAATTATTGCCCATTTATTCATGAAATTATCCATGGAGATAATTTCAGAAACCTCTCATTAGGTTCCTAATAGTTCATTGCCCTCTCTTAAGGTTCTAAAACTATCATCGACCTCCCTTAGAACCAATTTTCTGGTAACAATTCTGCCCAATCTTAAAAAAGCAATAATAAGGAATAATTTTAGGTGTGGAAATTATTTATGTCAAAAGTGCCCCTCAACTATTATACTAGTTAAATTAAATATTTGATTTAACTTGTTAATTCAACTTATAGGGTCATTACTACACATGGTAAACAAAAATTTTCCATTATCCATAACAAAAAATAACAACTTTCAAAATTTAACAAAAGAAAATTTTTTTGCCATACCTTAATATTCTTGTTATTACCACAATTATATGAAAATTTAGCCTAACTAAAATCTCTTTATATTTTATTCCTTTTATTTATCAAGTACATAAATTGAAAAAGGATGTCTAGTATTCGATCCCTTTTTAGATGTCAAATTAGATTTTCTTTTTTTGTATTTCAAATTATGATTAATTTAGTTTGTAAATGGCTTAATTGTTTCTCATGTCTTTAATTTAATTTATCAAGTGCATTATGCCTAATTCTTTTATTTGTGAAGTATATAAAAATTTAAAAATATACACCTAGAATTGGCTTTATTTTTAGATGACAAATTAATTAAATTTTTACAATCCAAATTATGGTTAATGTAGTTAGAAAATGTTTAACTCTTTTCATTTACATGTATGTGTAAAATATCCTAAATTATAAGAGAAATAAAGCCATTTGGCCATTAGTGATGTAAGCGTTGTGTCCCAAATAATTGTCAGGAGAGGTAAGTAAAATTTCTAAAACCTCAAGGGAAAGCAATGAAATTGCCAGAAAACTCAGGGAAGGTTTTTGAAATTATCCCTTATCTATAACTTAGTAGTATTTCCTTTCATTGCTAAAAAATATACATCTTCTTTATCATATCAACTATACAATAATATCAAACTAAAAAAAAGCTGAATAAAGTTTATATTTAGTTTATATTCTTAAAATTTTTTCTATCAGTTAGTATTCATTTTTATATAAGCTTTGTTCAATTTATTATAATTTAAGTCCTTCAATTAAAATAAATAACACAAAATACAGTAAAGTAAACATAGATACCAAATTTCTTTTCAGGAAAGAGGTAATACTAAACTTGTTTTTTGTTTAAAAAAGTAGTTTTTTATTATTTAGTTTATGTGAACTTTTGGGTTAATACTATTGTCAATTTTGTTGTAGTATTTATAGTTTACTATTATTACCTTTTCTTCTCAAAAAAATAAAATTTTGATTTAATCTTGATTTTTCTTCTCTAAGTTTAAAAATGAGGTATATCAACCATTTTTTAGCAAATTTGATTAATAATTTCATATTCGAGTAATTTGATAAAAAAATGACAATGATATTAGTCTAAAAGTTTAAATAAATTAAAATGATAAAAAATTACTTTAAAAATGAGTTTGATATTACCTTTTTTATATAAATTTTAGCGATTATATTTATTTTGTTTGGCTTAAAGTCTAATATATCGAACAAAACAAATATAGAAGTAAAAATTAATCCAACAGGAAAAATCTCAAGGATATAAACTAAACATTAACTTTCTTTAACTTTTTATTGTTTGATATTTCGGTATAGTTGATACAATAGAGAAGATATAAATCTTTTCGCAATGAAAGGAAATGGTATTGAGTTATAAATAATTTCATTAACAAAAGTGCAAAAATATCATTGCACTCGCTTTTTTCGTATTTCTGACTTTGATTAGTTTTTGTGGGAAGTGAAATGCATATATTTAAGACTTGGGAGGTAAAGTTTGACTACCCCCTAAGTTTAGGGGGCAAAGTGTTATTAACTCAAAAAAAGAAAAAGCAAAGTACTCTCTTGTCCAGTTGATCATACCGTACGTTTCTTTTTGAGTTGTCCCAATTCTCAAAATCTATCACATTAAAAGTGCAAGTTTCCGAATTACCTTTAACTCTCAAAATTTGTCACATTAATATTGCTATTTTCCAACCTAACGTTACTAAGATGGTTAAAATTTGGACAGTGCACATGAAACACGTGAACTATGTGGGTATTTTTCATTTTAATTGAATTTGTCCCAAGTATCAATTCACCAAAAGTGTTGCGTTTGTGGGCAAATGTGGAATGTGATTCCTCCACAAAACAATCAAGCAACCATACATATTGCTTTTATTCGGAGAACATCCATATTTGACAAAGTATGCTGCATATTTCATAATGTTTTTACCTTTCGGGAAAAAAAAAGGAAAAATTGCAAAAACAATCCTTAGACTATTTTTCTAGTCCTGATTTAGTCCTCACTATTTTCTGATTCTTCAGCCTCTCAACTTTTGGTTTGTCCTAAAGTAGAGTTCATTAATTTTCTAATGGGACTTACATACCTTGTCTAAGTAATACTCCATCGGTCCTACTTTGATAGTCCTAGTTGTTTTTTCACACAGTTTAAGAAAAAGTAGTTAACTTTGTTGGAACAATCAATTTAGGTAGCTATTTTCCTAAAATACCCTCACATTAATTAGAGTACATCTTATGGAAACTTGAATTGATGGTAAAAAAAAAATAAACTCTCAAGAAATGGGGTAGGTTTATAGTAACAATAACTTACATTGAATAAGGGTATTTTAGGAAAATTAAAATACAACTACATTCTTCAATTGGAAAGTGGACTACAATTTGGAACAGACGAAAAAGGAAAACAGGACTATCAAAGTGGGACGGAAGGAGTAACAATCACATGTTTTTCACATTTTATTGATTAAAGGGGTAATTAGCATGGATATTTAATAAATCGATCTCCTTCTATTAATTGCCTTGATTTGTGTATGCACGTGTAATATCTTATATGTGTATAATACAACACGATATGTAACTGTCACATACATATTCATTTGTAGACATATGAGAGTGTGTATACACTACTCTTTAATCAAGCAGAGAGATTATACATGCATCTCTGCTTATGTTTGTGTGTGATTAAATAAGAAGCAACAAGGTATTTTATTTATATATGATTCAAGAATTAATTACTTTCAAATCAATATATATGATTTGCAAATCAATGTGCCTCTATATGTGTATATTTATAGTTAAGAACGTGAAAAAAAGTATACATTTAATTGGTGTCACAAGTGCATATATGGTTATCTTTTATGACACTACAATATCTCACAAAATAGGTTAATTGTTGTACATGGAACAGTATATATGGTACAGTTCATCTATTAAAACAGCAATGAAATCAGATGATCCTCCACCAATAGCAATTCAAATTTGATTTAATCGATAATGAAGACAATACCGATTTTCATTTGGTCAATATTCACTTGTAAAACCTGAAGGTTAATAAACCAAAAAAAAGAAAAAAAAAAAAAAGCCATCACACCCTATTTGAACAGCTATTTTTTGAAGGAGCACATCCTTAGTTTGATCACCACAGGCCTAATGGCCGATCTATATGTCCTCTAATCAACTGTGCATTACCTCATCCTATAGTTTTCGAGCCTAATGATATTGGAATATTTCCTCCAAATTCATAAAATAAAGTAAAATATGGTGCCACACTGCACATTATAATCATCAACCTATATCTACAGTAAGCAACTCATGATTAGAGAGTATTAATTTTGCCTTGCAGAATAGTTACTTGTTAATTCTCATTAGCTTTTGTACAACGGATTTAAACTTTTCACACTTAAAAACATGCCAATGCTTGAAATCATCTTCTTTTCTTTTTTTATTTTTTTAAGAAAAAAATTTAGATAAATTCGACGTCGATTACCGTCACGAGCCGGAAAGGGCATGTTCTATAATCATAAGTTGCTTATCGAATACACGACCTTTGTTGAAGATGAAGAAGTCGTATATTCACATTTGAAACCAACCTTGATTTGTCACGCTTACCTAGAGAAAAAAAAACTGTTACTGCCCCATCTTCTTCCTTTTGTTGACAAACATGAATATGACTCAGGAAACTGACGAGTGACGACAAATCATCCATACTCCCTTCGAGGTGGCCAGTGGATTTCCCAAGCATTGTTACATCAGCAATTTGTGTAATGCCAAAAAATTTTGCCATATTGATAAAGCCTTAGCTATGAGTGACGTGAATAGTCTCACTTTTCTCGCTGTAACATCCCATTTTCCAACTGGGAATCACCATGCAATTTGTCCAGGCATTCTTTAGACCCTTCCTCGAATTAACGCTCCAATGTTGAACACTACTTTGATTCTTTCCTCATTTTTCTGCACTTTTTCAATACTCTTATAGCCTATAAATTGTCAATTCTTCCATAATCATGAACTATTATTGTCTTCTTTTCTTGCTCCATCTCCCAGTCTTAATCCTACTAGATCCGAATGAGTCAGTTTTGGGCACTTTTTCCTGTCACTTTCCTCGTGTTCATCCTTGCTTCTGTTGAAAGTAGCAGTGGTGAAACAGATGCTCAAACCTACATCATCAGAATCCAAAATGACTTAAAACCATCTGCGTTTTCTGATCCTGAAGAATGGTACAGTGCTACTCTTCAAAGCCTGGATTCAACTTCACAGGCATTTGATCAAGAGCCTAAAATTTCCCATACAAGAAAAAAATCCCAAGATTTCCTCCATGCCTACAAAACTGTTTTTCATGGCTTCTCTGCTAGACTCACGCTAAAACAGGTGCAAGAGCTCAAAAACCGCCCTGGTGTTCTTGCTGTATTACCTGACAAACTTCGCCAACTCCAAACCACCCGGTCACCTCAATTTCTAGGAATTTCATCTTCTGACAACCCAGCTGGGCTCTTGAAAGATTCTGATTCAGGATCTAATATTGTGATAGGACTTTTAGACACCGGTATTTGGCCTGAACATCGGAGTTTTCATGATGAAGGCCTCGGTCCTATCCCGAGTCACTGGAAAGGCGAGTGCACTGAAGGTGAAAAGTTCACGAAAAACCATTGCAACAAGAAGATCATCGGTGCTCGGTACTTTGCCTCTGGTTATGAAGCTAGAAATGGCAGAATGGACCAGAGCATTGAGGTAATGTCTCCGCGGGACACTGACGGCCATGGCACTCACACAGCTGCCACAGCTGCAGGAAGAGCAGTTAGCAATGCCACCTTACTTGGTTTCGCCACAGGCGTCGCCGCAGGGATGGCTCCCAAAGCACGTATTGCAGTGTACAAAATATGCTGGAAAAGAGGTTGTATGGAATCTGATATCCTTGCAGCTTTTGATAAGGCTGTTGAGGATGGTGTCGACGTCATTTCCATCTCCGTTGGCGGCGGAGCTGCAACCTACAATCTCGATCCAATTGCAATTGGGGCCTTTGGGGCTATGGAGAAAGGTGTTTTTGTTTCTGCTTCTGCAGGAAATGAAGGTCCAAACAAGTTTACAGTCACAAACGTGGCTCCCTGGATCACTAGTGTTGGTGCTAGCACAATTGACCGAAAATTCCCAGCCAATCTTGTGCTTAAAGATGGGCAAGTACTAAGAGGATCAGCCATATATCATGGCCACCGCTCTTTCCAAAGAACACCTTTACCATTGATATATGGGGGAAATGCCTCCATAGATTTAAGCCATGGTACTCCTGGTCATTTTAGTAGCTTCTCTGCCGGTATTTGCATGCCTGGCTCTCTTGACACAAAGAAAGTAAAGGGAAAGATAGTGGTGTGTGATCGAGGTGGCTCTCCACGCGTTGCAAAAGGAGAAGTTGTGAGGATGGCTGGTGGATTAGGTGTAATTGTCGCCAATGTTGCACCACTAGGCGAAGGTCTCATCGCAGATGCCCACTTAATCCCAGGACTAGCTCTGGGTGAATCAGATGGTAATAATGTTCGGGCATATATAAACTCAACCCCTGATCCTCGAGCAACGATGGTTTTCCGAGGGACACAGGTCGGAGTAAAACCGGCGCCGGTGGTCGCATCATTCTCGTCTAGGGGTCCCAATGGTGAATCAATCTATGTTCTCAAGCCAGATATCATTGCGCCAGGTGTCAACATCTTAGCAGCATGGCCGGATGGCGTGTCACCTACTGAGCTACCCACGGACACGCGTCGTACAAATTTTAACATAGTTTCAGGAACTTCCATGTCTTGTCCTCACGTGTCTGGCATAGCAGCGTTGCTCAAAGGAGCACATCCTGACTGGTCACCGGCGATGACCCGATCAGCTCTTATGACAACGGCATACATGCATGATCGCGATGGCAGGCCTCTACTAGACGAAACATCGTACCAGGAATCCACAGTCTGGGATACGGGTGCAGGCCATGTAAACCCTGAGAAAGCACTTGATCCAGGCCTGGTATATGATTTGTCATCCATTGATTTCGTGAATTTTCTCTGTGCCTCTAATTACAGCCGTGAGGCAATTAAAGAAATTACTCGACATGGTGCAAAGTGCCCACGGAAGCATAACATGCCTTGGGATATAAATTATCCTGCGATTGTGGTAGTATTTGACAAAACAGAGATGTCTGATTTTAATCTTAATGTCACAAGAACTGTGACGAATGTCGGGGAAGGGGCATCTAGCTACAGCGTGGTGGTAACAAATCCCAAAGGTTCGAGAGTCAGTGTCAATCCACCAAAGATGGATTTTAGCACAAGAGGGCAAAAACAGAGTTTTGTGGTTCAAATTAAAGGTGACAAGTTGGAGGTGGCACCAGGGAATGCGGTGACTGAGTGGGGTATGGTGACATGGTCCGACGGTAAGCACCAAGTAGGATCACCTGTAGTTGTAGTTTGGAGGGATGTGTTTTAATGTTGAATCAAGTGCTATCTATTATTAGAAAGACAACTTTTTTGATATCTATGAAAAGATCATCGTAGAAAAATAGAGACTATAAATATATATATATATATATAAGTTAAGCTGGGATTTGAAACATGGTTTTGTTGTGGCAATGTGGTTCAATTTGTTTTAATATCATCAATATAACAATGCAATTTTCTTTAATCTTTATTGTGGCAACACTGTGTTTCACTAGTTAAAAGTTGGCGGTGGCACATAAGTATTGGTAACTGGCTGATGCATATGGTAAACTTGTTGCTTGCATATGCCTATCATTTAACAAGGGATATTAGAGTATAGAAAGAAACCCATTACAGAAATAATTGACTTCATAACCATGCATGATTTAATGGAGAATCTAGCCAGCATAGAGACACAGACATCTATATTAATTAATTTTTTATTGAAAGGGACTAAATCAACACCTCTTAATAAAAAATTCATGCTTTTCATTTTCAATAATACTATAATGCCTTAGCCTAGCGTTAACCATCCGACTTTGCCGCATTGTAATTAGGCAAAAAAAAAAAAAAAAAGTGCCATGCTTATGTATATTGATTGCATTTTTGGATTTATCGAAGCTTTGCATCATGCACAAAGTACAAACACAAAGCCAAGAAGATAAAAATTAAAAGCAAAACCAGTAGAATTTCTTATTAGTGAGAGTTTTACATTTAAAAAACAGATATAGTAATATCAATACTCAATTAAGTATAAAGAGACAATTGAATTTGGTGGGTAATAGAAAAGGAGTTATCTTCAATCAATTCAATTTGTTGCAATGAAAAAAATAATCAGCAAGAAAAAATTAAAAGTTTTAGAAAAATATTTGTTTACTTTTAGCTGCAACTTGAAAGCCAGGGACACATGAATAAATTAACTTTTGGCTTCGTCTTTGTGCACCGGCTGTGAAATGCACTTTGATTGTACCTTCATCCACATACATTCGCTGGGTTCTATTGAGTTCTTGTTTACTGCTAATTCAAAAGTTCTGAGGAAAAAAATCAATCGAGTATGTGTTAATGTGTAAATGCTCGCTGTGAGTTACCGTTTAACGATTGACAGTAACGGTGGTTCTTCTTAGTTTTGCAATTTTCATTAGTTAGACAAGGATAGAGATTCTATGCACTATGATGAAAAATGTGTATTGTTGCTAAATTTGTTGCCGTTATTTCTAAGGCTAGAAAATTTGGATTTCCATTTTAATAGCTCAATTGAGCTTTTTTTTATTATTTATTCTCAGAGGAAAGTATGAAAAGAATATCGTAAATACATCTGTTTAATGTGGAGATTGATTCTGAAGTCATTTTGAATACCAATTTTTTTTTTAAAAAAGTAAAAGTTTAAGTTGGAATAAGACCTTTTCTCTCATTTTTCTCATTATTTCAATGGTATTTTGTCTGGATGCGACAGTACAGTACTGTTATGGAGTTGAGTTAAGGTAGGGTGGCGAGGATTTAGTTTACTCATTTTGGCAGTTCCATTTAGAGTGTTATTTTTTAAATTTTTTGTAAAAAAATATATTATAATCATTTAATATACATGAAGTAAAAAGATGATTAAAAAATATGGTCACGTAAAACGTAAAATTTTTCATTTGGGACACTTCGATCCAAACAAGGCTTTATCGGGCAAGTTTTGTAGCTCTGTTATCTAGTACTGGTTAGGTGAGACCCTGCAAAACTAAAATGTTCATTTTTTTTCCCATGATTCCCAAGTTGGTTACCACCTCAGGGCTGCCACTCAAACTGCCCAATCAGCTACAATTCAAGGTCTTTCTATCAAATTAGTTTCTTCCTATTTATATAGGTATGTATTTCTGATTTCATGTTGTTGTTCTATTTAGTTTTTAGCTAAATTCACTGCTAAGATGTCTATGTAATGAGGAATACATTTAATGTGCTCTCAATATCTTGCTTTGAGGGTTATGAGGCTTGTCCGGCAAGGGTTTATGGAGGGAGATTTCTCTTTGTTTCTCATTGCTTTAAGACTACCAAATTTCCATTTAATCGAGTCTAGAATTTCATACTGTCAAAACACTTGTGTTATTATGCAATTCTTTTTTAATTTTTTTTTGTCTTTCTGACTGGGAAATTTTTTAAGTTCAGATTTATTAACAATCAAAGACATGATATATGAGAAACAACTCAGTTTTTGGGGAATGTTATCCGTTCTAGATATGCTCAGGTTCCGTTAGTTTCTTTAAATATTTTTTGTTTTGTGCTAAGGGCTAAACTTGAAAATTTCAGATAATGTACATTACAACTCTTTCTCTTCCTTCTCCTTTCTTTACATGCAGATATTTCACATTGGTTCAAAGAATTCACAAGGTTAAGCTACAAACTCTGTCGATGATGTTGTTGCATCAGCCGTTCAGTTTGGTGATTAATACCTTGTAAGCACATAATCTTGACTAGCTCCAACATTTCATGTCCATTTTTTTTTTGGCTTGGATGCATTAATTGGCATATGATATTGGCTGAGCTCCACATGAGTGTTGTATCCTGTGCTTAACATGTGTCTCTGCTCTGGTTTACTTACATTTGAGAGTGGCAGTGGTTTTGTTAATTTTGCTGTTTGGACTTTAGGAAGATCAAGTGCCTTTTGGAGGAGAACTATCCTGTTGCAAAGATGCAGGGTCAACCTAGTTATTTTATCAGATGTCCATTGATTTCATCTTCCTTTATTGACGGCATTTATTTTGTATGTTTCTGTTGTACATGGCAGTGTATTGATATCCTAATGCCACCAAGTCACTGCCTTCCAATTCGACGCTCTCCAAACCCTGACCCCTCTTTTTGACATTTCATGCTTTTATAGCTTTGTCCATAGTTGCCTGTCTTTCTAAGTTTGAAATTTGGGGCTGTGACTAGGAGTGTCAATTAGATCGAGTCATGGGTTGACGGGTTGGGTTCAGACACGGGTATTCCAGACAACTCGTCAACGCGAACACGACCCGTTTATTTTATCAGGTCAGGTGTCTTGACCTGAACACGAATCGCAATGTTCGCGGGTCACTCGAACCTGACGTATTTCAACCTGCCAAATTAATGATAAGTTGATCACCTAAAACAGAAGTATAGAACTACTACTAATTAGACTAATTACCCGTTTGGTTGCCACTCCGGAATGGCAATGATAACCACTATCAAAATCTCTTCACTCGGAATAGGTTTATGCTATTCCTTTTCAGGTGTTTGGTTTAGGAAAAGCAATGGGAATGATTATTGATTTTGTTGTTTGGTTTATTCACAATCATCAATGGGAATGCAAGCCCAATTCAACATCTATTTTCCTGTGAATAAATAAAAATGATACGAACATCAAATTTATGGCCGGATTTCATAGCTTGGTTTCGAATCCATGGCCAGATTTCATAACTTGGTTTCGAATCCATGGCCGGATTTCATATAAATCCATGGCCGGATTGTGGATTGTAACCAAATTGAATGCGTAGTCGGCCGGATTACTGAACAATGTGTTCACTATAACTCGTGTTCAAGTCGTGCAAGAGGTTGAAGCTCATTGAAGTCCAGATCCCTTCCTTGGTTGTTCTTGTTTTCCTATGAATAAATAAAAATGATACGAACATCGAATCCATGGCTGCATTGCATAGCTTGGTTTCTAATCCATGGCTGGATTTCGTAACTTGGTTTCGAATCTATGGCTGGATTTCATATAAATCCATGACCGGATTGTGGATTGTACACCAGATTGAATGCGTAGTAGGCTGGATTACTGAACAATGTGTTCACCATAGCTCGTGTTCAAGTCATGCAAGAGGTTGAAGCTCATTGAAGTCCGGATCCCTTTCTTGGTTGTTCTTGTTTGCCTTATTTTCCTGTGAATAAATAAAAATGATCCATGTCAGATTGCATAGCTTGGTTTCGAATCCTTGGCCGGATTGCATAATTTGGTTTCGAATCCATGGCCAAATTGTGGATTGTACACCGGATTGAATGCGAGTCGGCCGGATTACTAGACCCTGTGTTTAAGAAAAAATATTAAAAATGAAACACCAAATCACCAAACTATGGCGATGATATTTACATATTTCTGCATATAGATCATATGCAATTTTATTGATAAAGATCCTATTTGAGACTTGAAGTTTAATCAAACAAGAGACTTATTAGATATTTTAGGAATTAGGATTTTGATAAAATATTTTTTTTATATTTATTAAATTATTTTTTATTCGTAAACGGGTTAAGTTGGTCAGCTGAGTCAACCCGTGATTGATCTAGACTCAACCTGATTTTTTTCAGGTCTGACGAGTCTAATCTAATTTCAACCCGAACCCATGAAGGCTCAACCCAAATCCATTAATTTTGTGTTAGGTTGTTTTCGGGTCATGTCGAAAATTGCCACCCCTAGCTGTGACCCTTATGAAACATATTGCAAAAATGTTTGATGATATTGACATATTTTACTGTGTGATCAGAGGCAGTCGAAAACTACGTAACTCAGATTCTTGAGCCCGTGATTTGCAGATGAAGGTAGTTGTTTTATCCTTATAAGGTCCCTTTGACCCTGTCTATCAATTTTGAGTTTTCAAGGACCAACTTGGACTGTGACTGATTGATTCTGAATATCTGATTATTTTCTATATAAGAACTTGCATATGTTCTTGTCATACATGACCAAAGTTCGATGGAATGTCATTAAAAGGAACGGTGCTATTTGCTTTTGTGATGAAAATTGTCAAGTTGTTGCTGTATTTCTGCTAGCTACAGTTGTTCAACTTCACAACAATTCATGCCTAAGTATCAATTCACCAAAAGTGTTGCGTATGTGGGCAAATGTGGAATATGATTCCTCCACAAAACAGATAAGCAACTATACATATTTGCAAAACATCCATACTTGACAAAGTATGTTACATATTTCAAAATGTTTTTATCTCTCGGGAAAAGCAAAAATTGCAAAAGCAATTAGTCCTCACTATTTTCTGATTGTTCAGTCCCTCAACTTTTGGTTTGTCCTAAAGTGGAGCTCATTAATTTTTCTAGTGGGGCTTGTATACCTTGTCTAAGTAATAACAATCACAAGTTTTTCACATTTTCTGATTAAAGAGGTAAGCATGAAGCATGGATATATAATAAATCTCCTTCAATTAATTGCCTTGACTTGTGTGTGCACGTGTAATATGCGTATAATACAACGCAAAATGTAACTATCACATGCATATTCATTTGTATACATATGAAAGCGTGTATACACTACTCTTTAATTAAGCTGAGAGATTACACAGACATCTCTGCTTATGTTTGTGTGTGATTAAATAAGAAGTAACAAAGTATTTTATTTATGTATGATTCAAGATTTCATTACTTTCAAATCAATATATATGATTTGAAAATCAATGTGGGTCTATATGTGTATATTTATAGTTAAGAATGTGAAAAAAATACACATTTAATTGGTGTCACAAGTGCAGATATGGTTGTCTTTTATGACACTACAATATCTCACGATAGTTTTTTTTTTTAGACAAACTGTTCTAAGTTGCAATTAGAATGTTTTAAATTGAAGTTCTTTTCCATAATCAAATCACAAAAAATGGCCATATATTCATTGTAAAGAAGGATTTCTACTAGTCTAATGTACTAAAATAATCCACTAGTACTCCAATTGTTTTAGAATGTTTTAAATTGAAGTTCTTTTCCATAATCAAATCACAAAAAATGGCCATATATTCATTGTAAAGAAGGATTTCTACTAGTCTAATGTACTAAAATAATCCACTAGTACTCCAATTGTTTTAGAATGTTTTAAATTTAAGTTCTTTTCCATAATCAAATCACAAAAAATGGCCATATATTCATTATAAAGAAGGATTTCTACGAGTCTAATGTACTAAAATAATCCACTAGTACTCCAATTGTTTTAGATGTGCTCCTAATATTTGCAACCCACTGATTTACACTTTCTCTCGTCTTGAATGAGCAGCAAACATGCTTCAAGAAAGCAATTGCACTATCAAACAAAGTCTCAAGCATTACATGCTTTGCAAGTAGCTCAGCTCAAACATTTGGCCCAAGATTATACCTTTCTTGACAGATTTCCAATCAACTGCTATCTGCAATATGCAACATGTACTTCTGATTGCATCCATCATCGGGCAGAGTAGTCCTCTCATTCTCATCTCATCAAGTAAACATGAAATAGTAGGTTGATTGCCCTCCTTAGCATATCCTCTAATTAATATATCATAAACTACATGATCAGGACTTATTCCCCTTTTTAACATGTCATCAAATACTTGTTTTGCTTCAATCATGAATCCTTTGTTAGTTAATCCAAAAATCAAGGAACTATATGCAAACAAATTAGGCAGAATAACCTTTTTAACCATCAATTTCTGACTGCCATCCAAGTAGTGTAAAAATGCTTGTCAGTAGCAAATCCAGCATCTGTCATTTCTCTATCGACCATCTCAACATGGCTCAATTCCCTTTCCTTGCACATGCCATCAGTTAGGACAGTGTATGAAATTTCATAAGCATTCTCTTTGCTAAAATGCAATTTTGCTCATGCCTAAAGAAATTAGAAAGAAGTGTAGAAGAAACGTCGAACAACCTATTCACGACTGGTCTAATGGCCCTATAACAGAATGGCCTTCATTAGGAAGCTGAACACCACCACCAACCTGAAGCTGATTTCCTACCCTTCTACCCTGAGCACCTGGAGCATATTTGCATGTGATTCCACATATAAGAATTTGGTTCCCCTGCAGCCAACACAACATCAGAATATATCTCATATCATAATAACTTGAACATAATTCTTCTACAACACTACCATAGAGCTTACGTCATTCAATGTGGTATATTCCCTCAGATGCCACTACAGATTGTTGTTGTTGTTATTCTAGGAACGGAAAACAAAATTCCTTTTCCAACCAATTTGAACCCCATTGACCATGACTGGTAATAGGCCTCTACTGTACTTCCATCTACCCTTTGAAATTGCCCTATTTATCTGATTGCCGTGGTGTTTTTTGAGGGTGATAAAGTATACTGGATGAGTTAATGGAAGTTGGAGTCCCTCAAACTCTGAAAAAAAAATTTCAAAACAATGAAAAATATGGAAATTTAAAGTGGATATGTAATAAATGTGGTGTTTTGCTTTGTTTTATTTTTTTTTGTGTTTATTTAAATACCCCATTAATCCCTGTATAAGAGGTCGTATATACAAATAAGAGAAATATAGATAAAGATTCATTAATAACCTATCAAACACCCATTACTAATAATCTAACAAATTCTCCTAAAAGCTGTTACTATGGCAATGCCTACATATGCAATGCCATGCTTCAAACTACCAGTAAGATTGTGCAAGGACATAAATTCAATGATGGCAAATTTCTGGTGGGGGGAAGAGGATGGAAAAAGAAAAGTCCACTGGTGTTCATGGGAAAAGCTACCAATAGGGA